>NC_135371.1:89174318-89477348 GCF_049243985.1 Paroedura picta
CAGATTCATGGAAGGAAAGTACCAAAAACCTGGAAGTCTATTCAGAGCAGGAAATGACTTGGATCAGCAAAATAAAAAGAGTCTATTCAAAAGCGACAGCAACTAGGAAGCTATCAGGAGATATTTCTGTGCGACCAGAGGAAGAGATCCAGATTGACAAAGGTTTCAGAGCCCCCTCAAAGGCGATTACAAGCAAGAATCAAGCAAGAGATTTCCCTGGCCCTGACAGAAGGACAATCAGAAACACTCTACTATGGAAAAAAATACAATTTCATTTTCTGCGACCACCTGAAAGATGAGCTGAACAATGGAGTATTCTCCTGGCTTCTTGTGAGAAGAAAAAAAAAAAAAAGCAGTAGCAATCTTTAGGACAGGTCCAATATATGAAGGGAACTGACTTTATATTACTTAAGACAGTAATAGAATATATCCTTATAATAGATTATACCTTCCTATGTATCAACTACTACTTTGTTAAGAAAGATGGTAATAACTCCTAGATCAGGATTAATATGCGATGGGAATTGAATATGTATGTTAATATGTATGCCAAAAGAGGATGACAAACCATATTTTATAGGCATTAACAAGACAACAGCAGTAATTCTTGGGTTAGGGCCAACTTATGAAGGAGATTGACCTAATATCATTTAAGATAATAACAGAATGTATTCCTATAACAGATCTCATATGTATTAACAATCACTTGGCTAAGAAATATGGTAAAAACTTCTAGACTAGGAATAATATGTGATGAGAACTAAATACCTATGTTAAAAGAGATGGCAAACCATATCAACTGGTCGTTTTCTCCTTACAACTTCTCTGTAAATGCTTTATATAATAATAAACAATAAAATTATTATAAAAAAAAAAAAAAACAAATTTGTGACTCCTCTAACCCCGCCTTTCTCATGATGTGCTCCGCATACAAGTTAAATAGGCAAGGTGACAGTATACAGCCTTGCCGAACTCCTTTCTCAATTTTGAACCAATCAGTGATTCCATGTTCGGTTCTCCCTATTGCTTCTTGATAGGTTTCTCAAGAGACAAATAAGATGCTCTGGTATTCCCATCTCTTTAAGAACTTGCCACAATTTGTTGTGCTCCATACAATCAAAGGCTTTAGCATAGTCAATGAAGCAGAAGTAGATGTTCTTCTGGAACTCCCTAGCTTTCTCCATGATCCAGTGTATGTTGGCAATTTGATGTCTAGTTCCTCTGCCTCTTCGAAATCCTGCCTTACTTCTGGAAGTTCTCGGTCCACATATTGCTGGAGCCTAGCTTGTAGGATTTTGAACATAACTTTGCTAGCATGAGAAATGAGTGCAATGATGCAGTATTTTGAACATTCTTTGACATTGCCCTTCTTTGGGATTGGAATGTAAACTGACCTTTTCCAATCCTGTGGCCATTGTTGCTTACTTGTTGGCTGTACTGACAATTGTTATGATAAATTGCAATGAAAGGTATCTATCTACCCCGCTTCCTAGATTTCCATCCCTAGAGGTTTTTATGAAGTAACTAGGGAAGAACCGAAGTATAGCATTTCTTTCTCTGAGGAAGAGATTGCAGTGCAACTCCTGAAATGTTCTTCTGGAACTCCATAGCTTTCTCCATGATCCAGTGTATGTTGGCAATTTGATGTCTAGTTCCTCTGCCTCTTCGAAATCCTGCCTTACTTCTGGAAGTTCTCGGTCCGCATATTGCTGGTGCCTAGCTTGTAGAATTTTGAGCATAATTTTGCTAGGATGAGAAATGAATGCAATAGTGTGGTAGTTTGAACATTCTCTGGCATTTCCCTTAGAATCATAGAGTCATAGAATCATAGAGTTGGAAGGGGCCATACAGGCAATCTATTCCAACCCCCTGCTCAATGCAGGATCAGCCCTAAGCATCCTAAAGCATCCAAGAAAAGTATGTATCCAACCTTTGCTTGAAGACTGCCAGTGAGGGGGAGTTCACCACCTCCTTAGGCAGCCTATTCCACTGCTGAACTACTCTGACTGTGAAAATATTTTCCTGATCTAGCCTATATCGTTGTACTTCTATTTTAAACCCCCTTACTGCGTGTCCTCTCCTCTGCAGCCAACAGAAACAGCATCCTGCCCTCCTCCAAGTGACAACCTTTCAAATACTTAAAGAGGGCTATCATGTCCCCTCTCAACCTCCTTTTCTCCAGGCTGAACATTCCCAAGTACCTCAACCTATCTTCATAGGGCTTGGTCCCTTGGCCCCAGATCATCTTCGTCGCTCTCCTCTGTACCCTTTCAAGTTTATCTACGTCCTTCTTGAAGTGAGGCCTCCAGAACTGCACACAGTACTCCAGGTGTGGTCCTACCAGTGCCGTATACAATGGGACTGTGACATCTTGTGATTTTGATGTGATGCCCCTGTTGATACAGCCCAAAATGGCATTTGCCTTTTTTACCGCTGCATCACACTGCCTGCTCATGTTTAGTTTACAATCCACAAGTACCCCAAGGTCTCGTTCACACACAGTGCTACCTAGAAGCGTATCCCCCATCCTGTAGGCATGCTTTTCATTTTTCTGACCCAGATGCAGAACTTTACACTTATCTTTATTAAATTGCATCTTGTTCTCATTTGCCCATTTTTCCATTGTGTTCAGATCTCGTTGAACTCTGTCTCTATCTTCCGGAGGATTTGCCAGTCCTCCCAATTTGGTGTCATTTGCAAACTTGATGAGTAGTCCCTCCACCCCCTCATCTAGATCATTAATAAATATGTTAAAAAGTACCAGGCCGAGCACCGAGCCCTGAGGTACCCCGCTACTCAACTCTCTCCAGTCTGATGAAACACTATTGACAACAACTCTTTGAGTGCGGTTCTCTAACCAATTCCCTATCCACTTAACTATCTGAAAATCCAGATTGCAGTCCTTCAACCTATCCATCAGAACATCATGGGGAACTTTATCAAAAGCTTTACTAAACTCCAAGTAAACGACATCAACTGAATTTCCACGATCCAGCAAACATGTTACTTGGTCAAAAAAGGAAACCAGGTTGGTCTGACAGGACCTGTTGGAGACAAATCCTTGCTGACTTTGTTGGATCACCAAATTGTCCTCCAGATGTTTGCAGATCACTCCCTTTAATATCTGCTCCATTATCTTCCCCACAACAGAGGTCAGACTCACCGGTCAGTAGTTTCCCGGGTCATCCTTCCTCCCTTTTTCGAAGATCGGAATAACGTTTGCTCTCTTCCACTCCTTCGGGACATCTCCAGTCCTAAAAGAGGTCCCGAAGATGATGGACAAGGGATGTGCAAGTTCTCTGGAAAGTTCTTTGAGCACTCTCGGGTGCATTTCATCCGGCCCAGGGGATTTGAACTCATCCAGTGCAGCTAAATGCCTCTCGACAACCTCTCTATCTATGTTAACCTGCCACCCAGACACTATCCTTTGGCTACTGCCATCTCTAGATGTGCCTAAACCTTTTGACCTGTGGGAAAAAAACAGATGTAAAATACGAACTAAGCCTTTCTGCTTTATCTGCATCTTCCGCTAGAGTTTGTCCATCCACACCCAACAGTGGGCCTGTTGCCTCCTATACTTTACGTTTGCTCCTCACATAACTGAAAAATCTTTTCTTGTTACAATGGGCTTCCCTGGCCAATCTTAGCTCACTCTCAGCTTTGGCCTTTCTGATGATTGATTTACAGTACCTAGTAACCTGTAGGTACTCTTCTTTAGAGCTGTCCTTCCCTCCATTTCCTGAACATTTTCCTTTTCTTTCTTAGTTCCTCTTGAAATTCTCTGTTCATCCAAATAGGCTTCTTAAAGCTCCTGCAGTGTTTTCGTCTTTCTGGGATAGTCATTGATTGAGCATGCAATAGCTCTTGTTTGAGTAGCGCCCACCCTTCACATGCTCCCTTCCCTTCCAGCATTCTCGTCCATGGTATGACACTCATCATGTCTCTGAGTTTATTAAAGTTTGCCCTACGAAAATCCAACATCCGCGTCTGGCTACAAGCTTCCTTGGCTCCCCATCTCAAAAGGAATTCTATGAGGACATGGTCACTTCCCCCTAGGGTCCCCACCTCCTTCACCCCATCCACCAACTCTTGCCTGTTGGTCAGTATTAAGTCCAGTATGGCTGAACCTCTTGTGGGTTCATCTACCATTTGATAGATGATTGGAATGTAAATTGACCTTTTCCAATCCTGTGGCCATTGTTGAGTTTTCCAAATTTGCTGGCATATTGGGTGTAGCACTTTTACTCCATCGTCTTTTAAGATTTTGAATAGTTCAACTGGAATGCTACAATCGCCTAGGACTTGTTCCCTAGAATTCACAACTGGACCAAGGTCACCCAGCAAGCTTCCATGCTTGAGTGGGGATTTAAACTTGAACATCCCCATGTGTTTTCCTGTCCTGGATACACTTGGCTAGCTGAGTCTCATCAGATCTGGGCTTTTGAAGCTCATTCAGATTAGTTAAAAAAGCAATCTGCACCTGACCACAATCTTCACCCTGATGCTGTTTGCTTTTTTCCCAGTCTGCACTGCTCAGGGTAGACTCTGGAGTCACACTATTTATTCCTCGGCATATCTAAGAGTGGATTTTCTCTGCTTCATTGGAGAAAGGCAGGCCCAACACACTCTTCCATGTGCAGCTATCCTGCCTCTTTCAGATTTTCTTCCCCCTCCCACCCCAGCTATACCTCCCTCAATGATGTTCTGCAGAGGTTTCTGTTGAATGGTTAGTTTCCGGCAAGAGCAGCCCCTTTCACTATCAGTGGTTCCATTTCAGTATTGCCTTCGTTTTGTCTGAGCTTCCATGCTGTGAAGGTAATTTCCCTGCTTTCCCCTTATGCCATGCAGTAAACACTCATACCAGAAGGAGTTAAGGACTAGCCAGTCCTTGCCTCCAACTGCTTCCTCCTCCTCCCTTCTCCCAGTCTTCACACATGTTTCACACTGGGGGAGGGGGGGAGAAATGCTCACTAGGGCTGCCCACTCTCTGCTCTCTCCCTCCCAACTTGGCAGCTTCTTTTTTTAAGTGAACGGGTTGCTGGATTCCTTTTTAAAAATTAAAACCAATCTAAGGAGCCATTGCTTTTCTGTCTTGGAAAAAAAGAAGAGAATGCCAGAAAACCTGTCATGTAGGACATACAGACTTTAAATGCAATGTGTCTGTGGTAGCTCATTCAGTATGGTACTTGTGTGGTGATTATAGCTTTGTGTGTTCAAGCTTTACTAGGGGTTTTCTTAATTTTTCCAGCATAGGGGTTTATTTTTTTGGGGGGGGGTTGCTTTTGAAAAGTAAATGGGTGATTTCAAAATATGAGCTTCACAAAAGCAAAAAAAAGGTCAAAAATTAAAAATGGTCCATTTTTAAAACATTAACTTTTCAAAAGAAAAAGTGGGGGAGATTAAGAAGATCATTAGTAAGTAATGCTTATTGCATTATTTAAGGGGGCTTGTAAAGTAGGCAAAATACTTTCACAGCAGGAAAACTCAGACAAAATGAAGCCCGGACTGAAATGGAACACTGGATGTTAAAGGGGTTGTTCTTTCAAAAACAAAACAAAAAAACAACCAATCAGCAGTGCAGGGGGGGAAGGGAAGAAAAAAAATAGTGTGCAAAGTTAAACTCTGCAATTTGGAGGAGAAAATCTGACAAATAAGATGGGTGCAGAGGGCAGGAACGTATGCAAACAGGATGTGAATTAAAGAGATACCAGTAAGAATCACAGTTAAGCTATGAATGCAGAAAGTACCCTGGTCAGTATTTGGATGGGAAACAGCCCTGAAATAAACCCCATTGGACCCATTTCAAAAAGTAAGAAATGGATTTCTGGAGATTCCTTTGCTGCGGGGCAAGTGAGGGAGCAATTCAGATCTGCACCTGAAAAGGCAAATTTCAGTGCAGAAATGGACAAAAAAAATGACCCTTTAAAAACACAAATCTAAACTATATGCCTAGTGTGGAAACAGTTAATGGCAAGCCACCTCAGAAAATGTCTTGCCTTGATATCCCACAAGGTTGCCATAAGTTATTGATTTGATGGCAACAACCCCCCCAAAAAAAAAACAGATGCTAGTTTAACACTATTATCTCTATACCACCATCAGCTCTCTTCTTCTAATTCTTGTGGATATATCAGGCTTCTTTAAACTGATTGGTAAGATAGAGAACACCTCAGTATCTGGACATCTCCCTGAACTTTACCACACAAGAGGCTTTACACTGTGCTGCCATTTGTTTTTTGGATTGGAGCAGGTTGCCCCACCTCTTCCCACTCCTGCACAGGGAAGCATTTGGCCCATTGTAACCTGTCCACCCCAGATTTGTGCCCCTGGAAGAGGCAGCCAGGGCAGCAAGCTTCTGCCATGCTGCAGGGTGGTATGAACTTTTAAAATTATTTGTAAGAACATGTGATTGCATTGTTTTTTTCAAGTCCCAGGTAGTTCTGCCATACTATGCAGCATGGCAGAGTCGCCTATGGCATTTTAAAAATTATTTTTCACAACACATGGTATTCAGGCAAGGGTGGGGAGAAGCCAGGCCAGAATGGCCCGATTTTTTGCTTCCCAATGGCCCAGCCCTGACATACGCCCCAATGAGGCACACAGCAAAAAAAGAAACATGGGTTATCAGTGTTCCCTTGGCACAGGCCAACTGAGGGCCTGAACTGTGCCTGTGCTTGTATTGCCCCAAACCAGCACCGACATCATCTGCAAGCAGGAATTAGCCCTGTGACCCTGTGAGTCAGGCCAAATTCCTGGTACAAAAACAGTCCATGAGTGTCATAATGCACAGACCAGTGAAAAGCTTGTTGATGTTTATTTGCTAACAACGAGACTCGTGACGAAGCTACAAGGACATCTCATCGCACGCTTATGAAGGCGTATGAGAATGCGGTGAAAGCGGCGAAACGAGACTTCTACGCCGCAGAAATCGCATCCGCAAGCTCTCGCCCAGCACAATTATTTAAGGTAATTAGATCACTTACCGCCCTGGAAGAAGGGCGACAAACGATAAGGGAATTGGAATTGAGCTGTGTGGCATTATCAAGCTATTTTGCGGACAAAGTCCTGTCGCTCCGCCGTGACCTACCTGCCACGATTGATACAGTTAGTGAACTGGAAGCTCCGTGGCCGTCAAGGGGGTTAGTGTTTGATGGCTTCAGGCGGCTCTCTGTAACCGAAGTGGACAAGTTACTGGGTTCAGTGAGGGCGACCACTTGCCCCTTGGATCCCTGTCCGTCCTGGTTGCTCAAATCGGGCGACCAGCGGATAGGAGGCCCCTTGAGGGAGATTGTCAACCTCTCCTTAACATCTGGAGAGTTTCCCAAGGGGCTTAAGGAAGCAGTGGTACGCCCCTTACTGAAAAAGCCATCATTGGACCCGCGGAACCCCGCCAGTTACCGCCCAGTTTCGCATTTGGCGTTTCTGGGTAAGGTGATAGAGCGGGCCGCAGCAGACCAACTCCTAGGTTTCTTGGATGAAACTTCGGCCCTCGACCCATACCAGTCTGGCTTCCGCCCTGGCCACGGGGTGGAGACCGTGCTGGTCGCCCTCATGGATGATATCCGGCGCCAGCTGGATCGGGGCGGCTCCGCCATTCTCGTGCTTCTAGACCTGTCAGCCGCATTTGATGTGGTCGACCACGAGTTATTGGTACACCGCCTCGCCGGAGCTGGAATAAGGGGGACTGCGCTTCAATGGCTGGTCTCCTTCCTCCAGAACCGGACGCAGAGGGTTGCGATGGGGGAGAGTTTGTCGAGCCCTTGTGAGCTCCCTTGTGGGGTTCCGCAGGGGGCGATACTCTCTCCCACACTTTTTAACATCTATATGCGCCCTCTAGCCCAGCTGGTCCGGGGCTATGGGCTGGGTTGCCACCAATATGCGGATGACACCCAGCTCTACTTCCTAATGGACGGCCGGCCGGACTCCACCCCGGATACATTTGCCAGCTGTTTGGAAGCGGTAGCTGGATGGCTCAGGCAGAGTCGCCTGAAACTCAACCCCTCCAAGACGGAGGTCCTGTGGCTGGGCAGAAGAGGGCAGGACCAGGAAGCGCGCCTCCCATGCCTGAACGGGGTGCAATTAACACCTGCACCAGTTGCCAGGAATTTGGGAGTGACATTTGATGCCTCCCTCTCTATGGAGGCTCAGGTCACCAATGTAGCTCGGACAGCATTTTTCCATCTTCGCCAAGCCCGGCTACTAGCGCCCTACCTGTCCTCGGAACACCTGGCCACAGTGATCCATGCAACGGTCACTTCCAGATTAGACTTCTGTAACTCGCTCTACGCGGGCCTTCCCTTGTCTTTGACTCGGAAGTTACAGCTGGTCCAAAATGCGGCTGCCAGGGTCCTCACTAGAACACCTTTGAGGGCCCACATTCAGCCGGTGCTTCGTCATCTGCACTGGTTGCCAGTCTGTTTCCGAATCAGATTCAAGGTATTGGTATTGACCTTTAAGGCTATACGCGGGCTGGGTCCCATCTACCTGCGGGACCGCTTGGTTGCTTATGCCCCCCGCAGGGCACTCCGCTCTGCGGGTATGAATTTACTGGTTGTCCCGGGCCCACGGGATGTGCGCCTGGCCTCGACCCGGGCCAGGGCCTTTTCAGTCCTGGCCCCAACCTGGTGGAACGAGCTCCCAGAAGAGCTAAGGGCCCTGCAGGATCTACCAGCTTTCCGCAGGGCCTGTAAGACGGAGCTCTTCCGCCAGGCATATGGTTGAGGCCAGGGCAGCTCTCCCACTAACCCATCAGAGGATCCCCTCCAATATTGAGATCTCTAACACCGAGATCATGGTCAGATCTATTGTATTGGTGCCACCCTCTTCTGAACATTATTCTCTCCACCAGGCTGAACTAAGATCAGAATTGTGACCACCGCCGCTATATGTTATGTGATATGTTATATGTAACTTTTAATTGGGGTTTTTATGGGGATTTTATTGTGTTTTAACTATTTATGTTGTAAACCGCCCTGAGACCTATTGGGAGAAGGGCGGTCTAGAAATTAAATAATAATAATAATAATAATAATAATAATAATACTTGCAGACCTGTGTATCTGTAAAAATAAATCTAGATCATGGACAACCTTGGGTTTGTCTTTTTTGAGGGAAAACAGCTGCAGAACTTAGAGTCATGATTCTGTATGTTTTCCAGAATTTCCCTGCATATGTTCATATCTAGTCAACTCTAATTTTTGTATTGCTTCTTTTACCCATGACCAAATATACAGATATCATTACCATTGTGGACACTGGAGGGGGTGTCTTTCTCCTTCACAAGTACCAATTTGTCATGCCAACTCAATAGTTCAGCACTGGTGTCCTGTGACTTGCAGCAGACAGTGTTGAATATGTTTCCAATGCAACTGGATTCCATGGTGTTGTGTTCAAAACAAAAGGTCACATTACCTCCAAGGATCATGAAGTCAAAGAATCGAAAGACACCCCCTTTTGTGAATACAAAAGCTTTACTGAGACTCTCTCCCCTTCCATTCCCCAAATTAGAAATATTGTTCTTGTATTTTATTACTTTTATTCTACAATGGTTTCCACAAATCCATATGTGGGGATTAGAGGTTTTTGGGATGGGGGAGGGGGTTCAAGGCAAGAGGTGATTTGCCATTGCCTGCCTCTGAGTAGTAACCTTTGGTGTTCCCCCATTCAAGGGCAAACCAGGGCCTACCCTCCTTAGTTGTGAGAATCTGATGCAATCAGACCAGCCTGGGCTATCTAGGTCGAGGTGATGATTAGTTACTCCTCCCTAAGACCCCTTTCCTCTATATCTAAAATGAAATGGTTTGCCTATGTCATCACAGCTGGCAGGAAGGGGGCTCATCTGGAAGGCAAATATCATATCTGGGAAGAGGAACTGAAATGCCCCAAAGTCTAACTTTTCCAGTAGCTGGGTCAGCTAGCAGAATGGTCTGTGAATAGTTTCTGCCACAACTGTACACTGGTCTCTGAATCCTCACCTGACTAGAAAAGGGAAAGACCCAAGTTCCCTGCTGGAATTAAGATACTAGAATGCATCAGTTTTCAAATTATCCATAAAGTATATCCCCAAATTGCTGTTCTTTGTTTTCTTCCTAATGTTTACTGGAGGAACAATGAAGGGGCTAAATCCCAAGGTTTATCTCACCAGCAACAAGGCATTTTTAGATAACTAAGGAATGTATCCATTTATCTGAAGTGGTTATGCTTTCCCCCCCTTTTTGCCTTGGTAGGTTTTACCTGCATCCTTTTCTATTTCCCAATTAGGTCATTGCTTATTCTAACTTCTATCTTTTTGTGCCCAAATGAATGCCTTTTCTCAATTCAGAACAGCTTGCTGCTACATTGTAACTGAGCTCTGTACATAAATGTCCTACTGGCCCTCAGCATCACTACTTCAGGGAAGCATTCACTTTTCATTCTTGGGTGTATTTTGTTATTTTTCTTTGTCCTAAAATACATGTGTAGACTGTTGTCTTGGATCCTCAGGAAAAACAACAAGAAGGAATCCTGTTGTTGGTGACAGTGAAAAATATTCTTCCCTCAGTTGCTGGGGGGTTTCAGTACCCTTTTGTCCCTAGAAGAAGAGTTGGTGTCTATACCCTGCTTCTCCCTACCTGAAGGAATCTCAAAGCAACTTGTAATCACCTTTCCATCCTCTCCCCACAACAGATAACCTGTGAGGTAGGTGGGGCTGAAAGAGCACTGAGAGACCTGCTCTGGGAGACCTGCTCTGTAACTGGTCCAAGGTCCCCCAGCTGGCTGCATGTGCAGGAGTTTGGAATCAAACTTGGTTCTCCAGATTAGAGTCAGCTACTCTTAACCACTGCTCCATGACTATCACATGTGAGATTAAATATAATATACATAAATCAACAGGAAAAGAGCATTATCTTAAGGAGAAAGTAATTTCTGATTGGGAGTCCATGAAGTGGTCAAGTAATTTTTTCACTGCCTTAGCCCAAGCCAAATGATTACTATCTGTCATTTATTGCTTGTGATGCCACAAGAAATAATTCATTGTGCTAGCTCCATTTTTATTTAATTTTTTTGCTTTGAAAATGTTCCTTCATGCACTGCTGGAAGAAACTCAGTGAGCACCCCAGGAGTTGCATATTAATGCATCCAAAACAATCCAACACAAAATCCTGTGGGAAAGGAAATCTGCGATAATGTTTGTGAGTAAGAGGCAAGTTGAGTTCTTGAGAATGCACTTCAGAATCTAATTGACAGAAATAATTGGCAATGCTGGGGAGGCAATTATTGCTACCATAAAACAAGTCGAGCTTGGAGGCAAATGGAAGCAGAAGATAGAATGGTGCAGGGAAAGGGATTCGATTTTTTTAATGTATGCTTGTGAGCATCAGGCATCAATAGCTTTTGAAAGTGTGTCCACGTGCACAGTACATATCCAACCAGGTATTGCCAGTTCATCCATACCGCTGAGAACAATAATGAACAGTGTGCCATATATTTCCCATTCAGCATCCAACTGGAAATTTAAGATCGTGAGCTTAATTCATTTCTTTTTAAAACCTTAGGTTCTAAATTTAATGACCTTCCTAGCAGAATTAAGACCAGAATTTACTGCAAATAAGCAATTATATGGCCAAGACTGAAATGGCCATTTCACTGACATACAGCTGGACCCAGACAGCCTTTCACACTTACCCAATCCCCTTTCTTACTACATTAAGGTGACCAGATTGTCCCACTTTTGGAGGGACATCTGGGGGTACCTGGCATTTTGTACTTATGTTGAAATTAAAAAATATATATTACAATGCTATTTTTGCATTCTTTGCAAAACTTTTTGTTGCTCCATATGGACCAAAATTTTAATCAAGGAACCCCCCCCCCCCAGTCAATGGTGTCCCTCTTTTTGTTATGTGCGAAGTCGTGTCCGACCCATCGCGACCCCATGGACAATGATCCTCCAGGCCTTCCTGTCCTCTACCATTCCCCGGAGTCCATTTAAGTTTGCACCTACTGCTTCAGTGACTCCATCCAGCCACCTCATTCTCTGTCGTCCTCTTCTTCTTTTGCCCTCGATCACTCCCAGCATTAGGCTCTTCTCCAGGTAGTCCTTCCTTCTCATGAGGTGGCCAAAGTATTTGAGTTTCATCTTCAGGATCTGGCCTTCTAAAGAGCAGTCAGGGCTGATCTCCTCTAGGACTGACCGGTTTGTTCGCCTTGCAGTCCAAGGGACTCGCAAGAGTCTTCTCCAGCACCAGAGTTCAAAAGCCTCAATTCTTTGACGCTCGGCCTTCCTTATGGTCCAACTTTCGCAGCCATACATTGCAACTGGGAAGACCATAGCCTTGACTAAATGCACTTTTGTTGGCAGGGTGATGTCTCTGCTTTTTAGGATGCAGTCTAGATTTGCCATAGCTTTCCTCCCTAGGAGCAAGCGTCTTTTAATTTCTTTGCTGCAGTCCTCATCTGCAGTGATCTTGGAACCTAGGAAAATAAAATCCGTCACTATCTCCATTTCTTCCCCATCTATTTGCCAGGAATTGAGAGGGCCGGCTGCCATGATCTTTGTTTTCTTGATGTTGAGTTTCAAGCCAACTTTTGCACTCTCCTCCTTCACCCGCATCAACAGGCTCTTTAGTTCCTCTTCACTTTCTGCCATTAGAGTGGTATCATCTGCATATCTGAGGTTGTTGATATTTCTCCCTGCAATCTTGATCCCAATTTGTGACTCCTCTAATCCCGCCTTTCTCATGATGTGCTCCGCATACAAGTTAAATAGGCAAGGCGACAGTATACAGCCTTGCCGAACTCCTTTCTCAATTTTGAACCAGTCAGTGATTCCATGTTCAGTTCTCACTGTTGCTTCTTGACCTGCATATAAATTTCTCAAGAGACAAATAAGATGCTCTGGTATTCCCATCTCTTTAAGAACTTGCCACAATTTGTTGTGCTCCACACAATCAAAGGCTTTAGCATAGTCAATGAAGCAGAAGTAGATGTTCTTCTGGAACTCCCTAGCTTTTTCCATGATCCAGCGTATGTTGGCAATTTGATCTCTAGTTCCTCTACCTCTTCGAAATCCTGCCTGTACTTCTGGAAGTTCTCGGTCCACATATTGCTGGAGCCTAGCTTGTAGGATTTTGAGCATAACTTTGCTAGCATGAGAAATTAGTGCAATGGTGCGGTAGTTTGAACATTCTTTGGCATTGCCCTTCTTTGGGATTGGAATGTAAACTGACCTTTTCCAATCTTGTGGCCATTGCTGAGTTTTCCAAATTTGCTGGCATATTGAGTGTAGCACTTTTACTGCATCGTCCTTTAAGATTTTGAATAGTTCAACTGGAATGCTGTCACCACCACTAGCTTTATTGTTGCTCAGACTTCCTAAGGTCCATTTGACTTCACATTCCAGGATGTCTGGCTCCAGGTCAGTAACTACCCCACTGTGGTCATCAGGGATGTTAAGCTCGCTCTTGTATAGTTGTTCTGTATAATTTTGCCACCTTTGCTTAATCTCTTCTGCTTCTGTGAGGTCCCTACCATTTTGGTCCCTTATCATACCCATCTTTGCATGAAACGTTCTCTTCATATCTCCAATTTTCTTGAAAAGATCTCTGGTCCTCCCCATTCTATTGTTTTCTTCTATTTGTTTGCACTGTTCATTTAAGAAGGCATTCTTATCTCTTCTAGCTTTTCTCTGGAATTCTGCATTCCCTCTTTACCAATGTTAAAATCTGGTCACCTTATACTACATCCCACATGGCTTCTGTAGACCCAGGTCGTCAGCAGCGGAGAAGCTGGCTAAATCCAAATCATAGGATCTACAATGAAGATGGAGTTGCAAATTCAGTTTTATAGCAAAATAAAAGACATATATGAAGCCAAACTGGGGACAATTTACTTCTAGACTTCAGAAACAGAGGCAAAGACAGTGGACAATTTTTACACATCTAATAAATGGTAGTAAGGTGTTACTGTGGGTTTGCAATGTGTAGTATGTGGATGTGATTTAGGCCTCAGTCTATGGAAAGAGTGGGAGGGTTCTGTTTTAGCCAGCCCCCCCCCTTCTCTCTCTGGCCTTGCACATGATCTCCTTTGGCTGTGTGTGGGAGAGGTATGGCTTTCCTCCCCAACCCTCCCAGTGTTGGCTTATTAAGCTGCCATCTGGGAATGTGACAGCCCAGCCACCTCCAATGTTCTGGGTCTGGGCTCTGAGGAATGACCAGAGCCAGTGGGTTCCCCAGCTTGGCCTTCTCTATAGCTACTCTGCCTTCCCACAGGACCTCAAAGATCTGCAGCTTTAGTCTATGCTGACCTAAGGAGGCCAGGGCAGCTGTCACTGGCCTTGTCTGCTGGGCTTCCTGCTGGCATGGCTTGCCAAAAGAGGCCCACCTGTTCCCCTGGCCCATCCTCCTTTACTCTCGGCTAGAGATCAGTTCCCCATGAGAAAATGGCTGCTTCAGAGGGTGCACTCCATAGCATTATACTCCACAGAGGTCCCTCCAAAATCTCATCCATGCCTGGCTCTACCTGCAAAGCCCCTAAAGCTGGCAACCCTACCTGAACGTCTTCCCAGAGCCAGTTAATGCAAAGGCCAATACACTGTGCTCTCTCTGATTCACCTAAATTTGATAATCTACCTTTTGTAATCTTTCTAAGTCAGTTTGAAATCTCAGCTCAACCATGGACTGTCTGATGGCACCATTTCAGCCTTTCCTCTGCAGGCAATCACATTGTGGAGAAATAGCTTAGATAAGGATCACCACCAAGAACAGTTCCACCAGAATTTAATAGTATAATTTCTATTTGGCAAGAAACCCATAACCTTTCCTCACTCTTTCAAATATTGGCACCACTGATCAAGTGTAAATGAAGAGAAAGAAATTCCAGTCTTCTCAACAAAGGTAGTTAAGAAACAAAAAACACTTTCTGGCTCAGTATCTTAAGTGCTTTCCAATTCTGCAAGCAACTGGTAGGCTTTGAGTCAATAGTAGCCTGAACAACCAGTTCTTTCCTCCTGCCCTTCGGTATCACTAGCAGCAAACAGATGAGATTCTGTGTTTGTTTTATAATCCTTCCAGCATATTCCCTTTAAAATTGGTGAAATGTGATGTCATATTAGTTTTAACCCAACCTCTCACACTCACATGGACGTTTACATAGTTTTGGGGCAACAGATGATACACACCTGTATCACAATCCAGCAAAGCAAACTGGGTTTCTTGTTTTCACATGCATGTGGATATTTATTTTTCTAGAGAAGCAGTCCAAAAGAAAAATATAGAGTGCACCAGCTGTAGTGGTTAGGAGTGTGGACTTCTAATCTGACGAGCCAGGTTTGAATCTGTACTCCCATACACGCAACCAGCTAGGTGATTTTGGGCTAGCCACAGCACTGTCAAAATCAGTCAAACTTTATTGCACTAGGCTTTCAAAATGACCCATGTGGGAGAATGAGTTTGTGTATATGTGTGTCAGAGTGGGGCATGATTTATGATACTACACAACAAAGGGTTGCCAGCTTTGGATTGGGAAATACCTGGAAACTGGGGGTGACACTGGGAGTAGGGAGGATTTGGGGGCAGGGAGTGACTTCAATTGAGTATAATGCTATGAAGTCCACCCTACAAAGCATCTGTTTCATCCAGGCAAACTGATTTCTGTTGCCTGGAGATGAACTGTAAAACTAGGGTATCCCTAGGTCCCCCTGGGGACTGGCATCCCTAGCTATGATCAGATAATCTAGTGGTCCCCAACCACCGGGCCGTGGCCCGGTGCCAGGCTGCGAAGACCCTGGCACTGGGCCGCGGCTCCCTCTCCCTGCCCCCCCCCCGCAGTAAGAAACTTACCAGGCAAACTTCTTATTGTGGGAGGGGGGTAAGAGGGAACCAGGCCTGCACATGCGCACATGCACAATGCGCGGCTGAAAACGCATATGCGCTACACTTTTGCACATGTGCACATGTGCGAAAGTGCCGCGCATGCACGTTTCGGCCACACATGCACGTTTTCTGCCACATATGGCGCATGCGCAGTGTGCATTTTCGGTCATGCAAGCGCGGCATGCGCTGTCAGGCAATCGCCCTTCTTGCTGCTACCGGTCCCTAGCCTGAAAGAGGTTGGGAACCACTGAGATAATCTAACAGCTCTGCTTTCATGCAGGGGCCTCACAAATGCAGATTGTGTGGCTGATATTTTCTATGCTCCAGAAGTGGAATATTAGAAATGCAATATATCAGAACAATCCGTGCTGTGGATGCAGTAGTAAATTATTTTAATAGGGGGCCCACTTTTGCCTGCAGAGAAATCTCACACTATTTTTCTGCCACTGATAAAATAAGATTGTCTTTTATGTACTGCCAGACATGTAAAGTTTAGGTAATGTATGTTGGTGCCGAAAGATTTTTCAGGGGGTGGGGTTGCAGGAGGCTGTGGTCATCTGGCAAAGATGGACTGCGACTCCCTCTATTCAATTTATTACTCCTGTCAGTAAGGTGGAGAGGCGGCCCTAAAATGGCAAAGAGATGGAGAGAACCCTGCAGATTAGTATTTTGTTTCTTTCTCTTGCTTGCCCTCAAAACAGATTTTATTCATGTTGGCAACAATAATAAATAGCTCTCTGTGGGGAACCGAGCTCCTCGCCCCCCCCCCCATGGAAAGCTGTTAATGCCATTTGTTTAATGTTTTTTTCTCAATGCTTATTTTACTAAAGGAAAATACAAGCCAGCTGGCTGAGGCTTAACACAAACATGTTTTTTTTTTTCCTGAAGAAAGAAATGGTGTTTAAAATGAAACACACACACACACCAAAACACACAATCACTGATACCCATTCCACACGGTGTTGGTCGGGCCAGACCACCACCAGTTCTTTGCGATGGGGCAGTTTGCCCCACAGTTTCCTGTGTCCCCATGGGGGACCATTTTTGGTGGCACACACTATCCGCCCTAGATTTCTGCCTCCACATCAAGAGGAATTGGTTGACGATTGTGTGAGACAGGATGCTTCATTTGATGGACTACTGGTCTCATCCAACAGGTCTCTCCTTATGTTCTTATGTTGATATGCAAAGCGGTTGTAAGCAGATAGTGCTTTGGAACCTTGATCTGGTTATATGCTAATTGCTAGTTTTCAAACTTTCCTGACAGGAATATGCCTTGAGGGTACTTCTAAGGGCCATAGTTCACACTGCCCATACCCATTAGCCCCTCTAATGCCCCTGGGCAAACCACACTGCTGTGGTCAACAGCCCTGGAACCAGAGAGTGCATAATAAGCAGAATGGAAAAACCTTTTATAATGCAGGTCATACATCAAGAGAAAGTGAACTTGCAGCAGTTTCTACCATGGAATACCATGGAATAGCATAATAAAATCAAAGTCCAGTAGCACCTTTAAGACCAACAAAGATTTATTCAGGGCGTGAGCTTTTGAGTGCAAGCACTCTTCCTCATACTATGTAAGAAGATCATAGTCTAACGAAGAGTGCTTGTACTCAAAAGCTCATGCCCTGAATAAATCTTTGTTGGTCTTAAAGGTGCTACTGGACTCTGATTTTATTGTGCTACTTCAGACCAACATGGCTACCCATTTGAATCTATACTCATGGAATAGCATGACATACTTTGTAGAAAATGATAATGTGTAATTGTGCCAGGGAAGGTTTTGATACCCATGAGTACTTCCACAAGTGGTATCAGCACAAACCATCTTTCTGGAAATGATTTTCTATCCCAGCTTTGTCAGTTTCTTTAAAAACCTTATCAAGCAGTCTTTTTATATAAAAATATATGTGATGGCTGCAGGTTGAGTCTGACCACTATTTCAGCAGGGTCTGTGGGTGAAGGATGGGTTCTCTTTATTGAGTCCACTCAAGACTGTAAGCCAATTACCATGGGTAACAGGTCTGGAAATTCTTCTGCTGTGGTCCTTCCCAGACCTGCAGTTAGGGCTGCCAGCTCTGGGATGGGAAATACCTGGAAATGTTGGGGGTGAAGCCTGAGGAGACAGGGTTGGTGGAGGGGAAGGACATCAGAGTCCACCTTCCAAAATGGCCATTTTCTCCAAGTGTATTGATCTTCACTTGGAGAGCACTTGTAATCCCAAAAGATTTCCAGTCACCACCTGGAGCTTGGTAACCTTACCTACACCCAATATCTTTGAATGGTAGATACCTGAGTTTATGCCCTAGGACTTACCCCTGTGAAACACCAGGACAGCCACAGAGTTATAGCTCATTTTTTAACACCACTGGTTTTCTTATAAAGCCCTTGCTTAAAATGACAGCCATAGGCCTGTGATTTAGTCACACCTCTAATGGAAGCTTCCCTTCCCTTCTAACTATGACAAGAAGCCCGCCTCACTGCTAAGTCAACTTTGCTCTCCTGGGCTTGGCTTCTGCATAAAACTATGTCTATGTTCTCAAAGCATGGGACGCACATTTGTAAGACTGCAGCTGGTAAACATGGTGCCCAGTGATGCCTTTAATTGCAAATTCACATGATAAAACAAAAGCAGGCTTGGATCAACAGCTGTTTGAAATATGGAGCTGTAACCTTTACATGGCCGTTCTCAGTGCTTGTATGCATTACTTGTTCAGTTCAGTTCCCCACTCAGCTATTAATCTGGAATGCTACTTTCAAACAATGTATTTTCCCCACTACAAAACCACATACTGGAGTTGTAATTGAGCACTTTCATTCATTTCAGTGTGGTAAATTTCCTAGCATCTTTATGAATTGGCAACATAGTAGCAGCTTTGTCTCACCCAGCCATGAATTACTGCATGAACAGAGAAATCCCTTGCGACCACTAAAGAAATGAAAAACAATGCATATTTCTTCAAGTCAATTTTTATCTATATTGTGCTGTGCTGTTCATTTCCTGGAGCTGTGTGGCAGCTTTGTAGGGCTGCAGAGGAAAGTCTCCAGGAAATAATTCTGGAGACTTCAGAAGATCTTGTCAGGTTCTACAGTAACAAAGGACAGAGATACCTAAAAGCTAAATCTCCTGCATGCATCTCCATAACTTCATTGCTGGCCAGAACCCTCTGAGCAAATTTACTAGCAATCACCAAGTCTGATTTGTCAAGCCAGGTACTAATTTGGCTCTTGCCCCCTTGGCTTTTTCACAGGTACATCACTGGTTTCAGATCCCATTTCAGTACATGGACTTCCGTTTGACCACTGGCAATTCTTATCCTTCCCCTGGGCGGCCACCACAGAAACCTCTTGTTATGTCCTCAATTGGCCCCAGCAAGGATGTTTAGTGGAAGGATCAGTATGCCAAGAGTGCAGAAAGGTGACAAAACTTCCAGAATGCTACTTCTCAGAGGTATTCTGACCTTCCACTCCTCACATCCACCCACCCACCCACACAACAACAACAACAACAACAACAAATGTCCTGTTCAGTCCCCTGGGGGATTGAATGTACCAATGACTGGGATGCACTATGGAAATTTTCTGTTAGCCCTCACAATTGCAATGTTTTCACTGCTCCATATTAATTATCCCATGGGCTCTCCACTCATCATGCTTTTGGAGCAGTGAAAACATTAAGAAAATACGAAGTATCACAATCACTGAGGAAGTTTGGGAAAACGGGATATTATTTACCTAGGAACCCGTTTTGGTTGTGATTTATGATTTTGGATGATTTACAAAGTTGTGAATTATTATAAAAAGAAGAAATAAAAAGATCCATTAATGATTTGAAATAGCCTGGACAATTCCTTTACATTTTATTTGGACTGGTTCTGTCTGTAAGAACCATGCCCAAACCAATTCCAACTATTATTATTTTATTTATAATTCAATATATTATGAAGAAGAAGAAGAGTTGGTTCTTATATGCCACTTTTCTCTACCCGAAGGAGGCTCAAAGCAGCCTTCCCTTTCCTCTCCCCACAACAGACACCCTGTGAAGTAGGTTAGGCTGAGAGAGCCCTGATATCCCTGTTCGGTCAGAACAACTTTATCCACGCTGTGGTGAGCCCAAGGTCACCCAGCTGGTTGCATGTGGGAGAGTGCAGAATCGAACCCGGCATGCCAGATTAGAAGTCCGCACTCCTAACCACTACGCCAAACTGGCTCTCCACTCTTATCCACTCTTTCTCTTTAGATTCAAGGTGGAGTACATTTTAGTGGACATACAAAAATAAATTATATGTAAGACCAATAAAATGCTATAAAAATTAAATATTAGCAAAAACCAATGTTGGGTACAGTAGAATTACATTATTGCTTAAACCAATCCAAAAGGTTTTGTTAACATATTCAAAAATCATTTAAAACCATTTTATTTATTTATTTATAATTTAATTTATACCCTGCCTCTCCTGACAAAGTTGGCTCGAGGCGGCTTACAAAAAGATAAAAAATAGGATACAACAATTTCTTTAAAAACCCCTCAATTAATTCCCAGTACAATCTTAAAACTCTAACAGATGGCGGAAAAAACATCCCTCCCCTATCCCAGATGGTAGATCACCTACCCCAACTGCATCCATACTCTGGCACAACCAGGTGGATCTTATACAGTGCCTTCCAATAGGTGGGACCTCCAGTTCATAAATCCTGGGACAGCTCTTCCTCCCTATACTCAACCAAAAGCCTGGTGGAAGAGCTCTGTCTTACAGGCTCTGTGAAACGTTGATAGTTCTGTCAGGGCCTGCAGCTCTCCCGAGAGCTCATTCCACCATGCTGGGGCTGGGGCTGAAAAGGCCCTGGCCCTGGTTGAGGCTAGGCGAATGTCCTGAGAGCCTGGGACAACCAGCAGATTCATGCCCACAGAGTGAAATATTCTGCAGGGGGCATAAGCAGATAAGCGGTCCCACAGACAGGAATTACCCAGGCTGCATATAGCCTTAAATTTAAAATACTTTAGCAGCCTTATGATAAAATTTTGTGTCAGACTATTTAATGCCCTTTGTCATACTCCATAAGCAAAAAAATTAGCCACCTGCTTAAATTATCAATTCATTTCCCTGCCATAAAAGGTAAAGGTATCCCCTGTGCAAGCACTGGGTCATGTCTGATCCTTGGAGTGACGCCCTCTAGCATTTTATTGGCAGACTCAATACAGGGTGGTTTGACTTCCCCAGTCATTACCGTTTTACCCCCCAGTGAGCTGGGTACTCATTTTACTGACCTCGGAAGGATAGAAGGCTGGGTCAACCTTGAGCCGGCTCCTGGGATCGAACTCCCAGCCTCATGGGCAGAGCTTCAGACAGCATGTCAGCTGCCTTACCACTCTGCACCACAAGAGACCGATAGGAGCACATAATTTTTTTCTATTTTCAGGATGACCTTCTGCCTTGTAGAGAAGAGGGAGGATGAGGCTTGCTCTGGCAGCCTCATAAAATACCTAAATTCAATTTCAATTTTTATTCAGTCTTAACCAAATATACAAATTTCACAGAAAAGTTACCCTGCCATGAGGTGATGAATTTTACACATCTAAATATAACATGTTCTGTTGTCTCCAGCTCCCCTGAATTGTAAGAGCAGGCTCTATAGGCTCTGTGTATTTTTTATAGTGGCCCTCTACAATGGCTGAGAGTAATGCTGAGGCTCTCGCCATCATGAAAGCCCTGCTATGACTTCTTGTTTCCAGAGGGGAGCTTCTATATATCTGTGATTCAGAACTGCTAGATATTTTGGAGCACATGAGAGATGCATTTGTTTCTCTGTGTCATCAATCCTTTCTTCAGTAAGTGATTTAGCTTGCTCTAATTCCAACTCCAGTCACTCTAGTGGGGAGAAACCCAGACTTCTTATTTTTGTTTTTGTTTCTAGTAGCAATTTGGATTTTAAATTATTGCAAAGGATATGGCAGCAATCCCTTGGTTGTCCAATGTGCCTTGTCGAGGGGCACAAAACAGGAGGTAGAAGGACTTTAAAAAGGTGCCGTATAACATTTTGGCTACGACCTTTGCATGGAATAGCAAGTTGCAACCAGTACATAGTATGCCCCTTTAGAATGGCGGAAGCCGTGACTTTTTCAGGTAATTAAAAGTTAAAACTCTAAACAGCTTAAAATAGTTAAATCATTATTGCCTACTCCATTTCATGCATTGGAAAGAAAGGAGAGCGTTGGCAGAAAGTTCTCCCAGCCCATGATAGTCTATAATTGGAGCTTTGTCAGGAAGGCCAGCATAGCTCAGCAATGTTTTTAGGCTTCAACCATAGGCCTGGTGGAAGAACTATTTTGCAAGTCCTGTGACTAGATTAAAAAATAAATAAATCGGTTTTATTAAAATAGGTAAAGGTAAAGGTATCCCCTGTGCAAGCACCGGGTCATGTCTGACCCTTGGGGTGACGCCCTCTAGCGTTTTCATGGCAGACTCAATATGGGGTGGTTTGCCAGTGCCTTCCCCAGTCATTACCGTTTACCCCCCAGCAAGCTGGGTACTCATTTTACCGACCTCGGAAGGATGGAAGGTTGAGTCAGCCTTGAGCCAGCTGCTGGGATTGAACTCCCAGCCTCATGGGCAAAGCTTTCAGACAGCATGTCTGCTGCCTTACCACTCTGCGCCACAAGAGGCTCTTATTAAAATACAACTCTACTATTTACAAAACCATATTCCAGCAAATCATAGTAGTGTACAAATTTTCAACAATAAAAACATTTAAAATCTAACATTTAAAACATTTAAATTTATTTTGCTAATCTGCTTTATGCCAATAAAGGTATTGTGTGTGTGTGTGTGTGTGTGTGTGTGTGTGTGTGTGTGTAAAACATTTAAAACATAAAACTATAAAAACATGACAAGATTACCTAAGGCAAATTTCCAATAGCACAATTTTGCTGTACTTTGCATGCTATGGCACAGTATTTGGCTATTTGTTTGGTGACCTTGTTATTTCCTCCCTAAAGGAGGCTCTTAATTTTCCCTTCCTCAGAGTCACCAGGAATCTGGGGCAAGAGGGGGGGAGAGTGATGTTTTTATCTATACCAGCTTGGTTAGGAGTGCAGACTTCTAATCTGGTGAGCCGGCTTTGATTCCCTGCTCTTCCTCCACATGCAGCCAGCTGGGTGACCTTGGGCTTCCCACAGTGCTGATAAAGCTGTTTTGACTGAGCAGTGATATCAGGGCTCTCTCAGCCTGGGTGTAAACTGCACAGAGCTTTTATTCCAATCCCAGGTCGATTCAGTCCCTGCCATCCACACAGAATGCGATTTCCGTTTTGATTTTGGGCGATTTAAATTTTCCTTCTGCAGCAAGAAGGATTGATCTGGAGTGACCCCACCTTTATTGTGTGATATCTTAGAGTGCTTTTAACACTCAGTATTTCAAGATTCAGACTGGGAAGCAGGCTGTTTTGAACCCCCGTGGTAGAGACTCCCTGATTGGCCAAAGGTGGCCATTTGTGACAAGCTTGCCTTAAAGGAGAAGCCCCTAATTTCTCTCAACTTCTGTCAGTCTTGGATTTTTCCCCCTCCTCTGCCTTCTTTGATCCTCTCCCCCCCCCCTCCAAGAAAAGAAAGAGGTTCCCTGTTGGCTCCTCTTCCCCGCTCCCTCCCCCCATTCAAGAAAAGAAAGAAAGAGGCTTGGCTCCCCCCCTTCTGACCTACCCTAATCACATGCAGAACACTTTTCTGTTTCAATGGGGAAGGGGGGGAAGAGGAAGACCTGAGTTCAAATCAATCTGAATGCAACAGGATTGACAATGGAATAAACAAAGTGCAGACTCTGCCCTGATCTACCTCACAGGGTGTCTGTTGTGGGGAGAGGAAAGGGGAGGTGACTGTAAGCCGCTTTGAGACTTCTAGTAGAAAAAAGCGACATATAAGAATTCTCCTTTTTCTTCTTCTTTTGAATTCCCAAATAAAGTGAACATCTGAAGAGGACATGCCTAGTGGTCTCCAATTCCCCACCTCCACATATACAGATTCTCTCTGCTTTTGGAGTCTTTTTATAGCGCCCCTCAGACAAAGCAGATGGTAAAACAGAGCACCTCACAAGAGCAAATGGCCTCCTGTGGTTCTTAATCTCCAGAAAGGACAGATAAACTGTTTACAAGTCCTGCGGAACTGCTCAAAGTTCTGTGGGGCTCTCATCTCATTTGGGAGAGCATTCCACCAGGGAGGGTCCAGGGCCAAAAACACCCTGGCTCTGGTTGTTTTGTTGTAGTGATCTTAACAGCAGTTGTGGATTGGGTTGTCTTCCAAAAAAATCAGAAATAGAGCCTGCAGAAAAGCCCAATGTTCAGATTGAGCAGGGATGCAGAAACAAATACACAGGCAGCATCAAATTCACAGCAGCAACAATCCAGTTGTACAAACTCAATCCTGCAGCTCTGGGCGGAAATTCTGCCAACCAAGCCAAAAGAAAAAGCAAAGGCCAAGCCAAGCAAAATTTACTTTGGTTTGTGGATCTGGCTTGGATAGAAAAGCAGCCAAATTAATCAAGCACTATTCTTCCTCTGCAAGAGCCAGACAACACATAATATGGGAAAGGTCAACTTTAATTGTGAACAAAAGCAACATAAATTGCATGGTCCACATGTTCCACAACAGTTGAGCACACTGGCAAGGAACCAGCAAGATCCAAAGCATCCCAAATTTCTGAATCTTATGAACTGGAAGCAACAAAGTGACATTTTTGACTCCACAGATTAAAGCTGCCTGGAGAAGCTCCCAGTCCAATTATACAGGAGTCTAGTATCACCTTAAAGACAAAATGCAGAAGCTTTCATGAGTCACTGCACATTTGCAAGAAGTGTTCATCCAAAGCAAGTGCATGGAGATGCCTTAGAAATGGGGTGAGGGGGTGTCGGAGAAGTCACAAGAAGAGACTGATGATCGACTTTGTATTCCAGTGAGAAAGGTAGACTATAGAGTGGTCTGTAAAAAAAAAAAAAAAACAATATAAGATAGCCAATTCACAAGCAAATAGTACATTCAGAGTGAAAAAGAACCACACAATGGTTGATAGGTAGAATATTATTGACATAAGGAAAATACAATGGGAGATGACATGAAAAGAGATTCAGCATGGCTGTATGGAGACTATATGATTTATTAAAATCTATAAAGGGAGGCTCTCACCCCAGCCTTGAATTGCCTTGGTTTCCTCACTCAGCATGTCCCAGCCTTAGTCTCATGCCCCAAGCAAAATCATGATGAGGCCAATCTACTTGTGATCGAGTAAATTGGCAGGTGGATTTAGAATAATCTGTGCGAGACCCAGATTCATCTCTGCTCCGCTTTGTGCTGATTAACACATTTCTTGTCCAGTGCCACAAATACTCCTGACTTACTGAAGTGTGGTAATACTGTGTCTTGGATCCATCAGGGCAGTTCTATGAAGGGATGTCTGACTGCAGACATTATCACCTCCACCTCACAGTCTAAAATGCCCCCTGAAATAATGTTTTAGAGGAGGGAGTGTTCTAAGACAAGAGAAGCAAATCAGAATGTTCTGGTGGATCCAAGAGGCTGTGGGGAGAGATGAGACCAAAGACTTCTTGATTTGTTATAGCTCAGACCAGCCAGTACACTATATTCTCTCGGTTTCACCTAAGGTTAAGGCAATCTAATTTTCATGCATCTTTGTAAATCAATTTGAAATCTAAGCTCAGCCATCGACTGTCTAGGTGGCACATCGCAGCCTTTCCTCTGCAGTCAGTCACATTGGCCAACCTTGCAGGACTGTTGTGGGGACTACTGAGATGATTTGTGCAAAGTTTTTCTAGTAGTTGTGGGTCAGTATTCTAAGAATTCTAAGCATCACTGAAAATTCCAGATTTGATAGGACAGAAGGGAAACTTTTGGGGAAGGGGTTACCAACTAATTAAGGCTTCTTTCTCTTTTTCTTTTGAAAAAGAATAGACGGGTTTCGTTGTGTTCCTTAAAATCCTTCTGCCTGCCCTAGTTGTATGCAAGAAAGTACAATATGCACTCCTAGATGGCGTTAATGTTTGCTGGCATGCTGAGATATATATATATATATATATATATATGTGCATGTGCCTCTCTGCTTTGCCTTGTCAAGCCAACAAATGTTCCTCTGCTTCCCTCCCCCACACCACACATTCCTGGTTTGCCAGTAGCCTGATGTGCTCAAATTATATATGCTCAAATGCATGCTCAAATATATGTGTTCAAATTTTATATATATATATATAAATCTGACAGATGGGAGGGAGCGATTGAGAGAGTTTGGCAAGGAGCCAGGGGCTAATAACAAGGCAAAAGGCAATCGGGTGAAATAGAATTAACATCCTAATTTCAGACTGCAGAGGGTGCTGGGAGTTGGGGGGGGGGGGGAGGAGACATTTTCTGTATACCCTGGAGAGATCCATGTTAATAACCAAAGTCTGCGGAGTAGAAGATCTCTTGAGGAGAGCAAATTGAGCTTTTGTCTGGAGGTGTTCTGGGTATTCCCTCAAAAAAAAAAAACTTTATTCTAAGCTGCGGCCGCCGGTGCTCTCAGGGTTTGGCAGGCGGATCTCTCTCTCTCACACACTCACGCACGCACCACTTTTGCAACCTCAAGTCCCTGCAAGATATCGCCGCGTCCACAAGCGTTTGGCACCGCCGTGTCGCGGGCGCGGAGTGACGCGGTTCTGTGGGAAGGGGCAAAAGGCGCGTTCGGCTTCGCTCCTGGGCGAGAGGGCTCCTCCGGGAAGAGCGGCAGGGCGACGGCGGGCTTCCTTCCCCAGGACGGGGCAACCGGGGCGACGGGGCCGCCGGTGTCTCCGAGAAGAGCAACTTCGACGCCGTAGAGGCGCCTGGACGCCCTTCCTTCCTCCTCCTCCTCCGCAGAGGAGCAGGACCGACTTTGCCCGGGTCTCCGGCTGCCTGCAGAAGGAGCAGAGGAGAGGGCAAGGCGACTCATGCTGCGCCGGAGCAGCGTCCTGACCGCCTCTAGGAAAGGAGATTCCACTCCGTGTCAAGGGAGCTCCCGTGGATTGTTTGGTGGGCGTTAGGGGCATGCCTCGTCGGGGAGCCATCGCAGATGGTTGGGGGGCTCCTTTTGCAAGCAAGAGAGGGCAAGACCACAGCCTCTCCATGGGAGTCGGTGGCAGAAGCCAGCAGTGTTCCTAAAAGAGAGTTCTCTTTGCCTCTGCACGTCGGGCTGTCCTGTTTCAGTTACCCACTCCATGACCCTTTGGCTTCTCTGGGCAACCCGCCTCTGGTGTGCTGGGAAACCAAGACTGGGAGAAGAGACGACCAGCTCAATGGCTAAGACAGCCAACTGCTTACTGCCTGAGTCTTGTGGGTGGCTGCTGCTACACACCTCCTCCTGAGATGTTGGGAAGAAACATCTTAAGCTGTTTTCTGAAATGGAATGTGGTTTTCTTTTTTGAAGGCATATAGGAGAATCGATCCTCAAGCTGCCAAAAAAAATGATTTGCGTACACTTATGAGCACACAAGGAAGACATTTTAAACAGGAAAATGTATGGGGAATTATTAAATTCAACCAATGCAACAGGTCCTCACCTAATGATTCAGACCAACACTCCTTATGTAGGGAGCACGCAGAGACCGGTCAGCTCTTCGGCTTTTTACATGTCCACAGCCAGGGTGTTAAAAGAAGGTGAGATAAATAAGCCAGATTTGGTGACTTACCTTGTTCTGTTCTTCTTCCTGCTCTTGGCTGTGATAATAATCGTACTTTTTATTAACTGCCAGCTGAAAAATTCTTTTTTTGCCACGCTACCTTATGACAGATCGCTCAGAGAGGCAAGGAGCCCCTGGAAGACACAGGCAGTTTAATCCTCAGAGTTAGAAAGAAAATGTCTGGTATCAGCTTTGATATGATGCATCAGGGTATTATGAACACTCATACTTGTATAATAATAATAATAATAATAATAATAATAATAATAATAATAATAATAATGCTATTTCTCTTTGTGACTGGTTGGATTCAAACATGTATAAATAACATGCTCTCTCCTAAATACCAAGAAAGCATTGTCTGAAATACTAGGAAAACTTATTTGCCAAGTAATGATTGAGGCATGGCTACCAATAAAAAGACTTCATATAGATTTACATGAATAAAGCATTCTCCTAGTTCATTGATATATGTCTAAGTGGGCTAGTAGTGACATAATGTGTAACAATTGCTCTTTAAAATATGGACCCACTTTTTTCCAGACACCTCCATTGCTATATGATAATGTTTTATTGACAAAGGTATGCATTTACCTCTGGTGGCACTGCTACCCATGCTTGTGAAATCATGATTAAAAATATTGTCTTTACACCTCAATTCCAAGGATATGGGGACATTATTTCACATTGGTTTTCATACTAAATATGCACAGGCAATAAGTCTGAAAGAAATTTACAAGTGAGAACATTCTGAAATCTCAGGTCTAGTTTGTCATTTGCTGTGTTCATATTAACTGGTATTATTGAAATCTTGTTCTAAAGTTATGAATTCTGGGGGGGTTATAATTTAATTGCAGTAGTTGTTGTTATTATTATTAATAATAATAACAATAATAGAGTTTGTGGTCCTGAAATGTGTTGAAGCTTCATCCCCAAAACAACAAACCACTGAGCTAGAAGTGGTTCTAGAACTGCTCTAGTACTTCTCTAGAACAGTGGTTCTCAACCTGGGGGTCGGGACCCCCTTTGGGGGTTGAACGACCCTTTCATAGGGGTCACGGCAGGGCAAGCAGTTTGGCCAGGGGGTTACCATTTACTCAACAGCCTTGTGGCATAGATCTAGATAGATCGTTCATCTGTCTGAAGCAGTGGAAAAGAGTGAGATCGGCATGGTGGGACAAGAGGCAGAACTGAACTGAGAAACCCCAGAAAGAAAACAATTTCTATACAGTCATGAACAATGGATCTCCACGCCATTGGTCAGTTTCGGTTTAAGTTCTATGAAAGAAGACTTGCATAATTTTATAGTTGGGGGTCACCACAATATGAGGAACTGTATTAAAGGGTCACGGCATTAGGAAGGTTGAGAACTACTGCTCTAGAATGATCATAAAATTCAAAATCTACCTTGAACTATTGCTAACCTGTGCTTTAACTCCAAACAAGGAGAACCCATAACCTTTTTAAAAAGTTTGATCTTTTATGAAGTCGCCATTCTGATGGCAGATTTTTTTTAAAAAGTTAAACCTGCTGCTGGTGTCATTTTCTAAAACAAAGGAGACTACATGGATTTCAATTAATCATATTTTAGTATTTCCACTGAAAGCAGTGTGCAGAAATGGGTAGGAATGAAAAATTGTAAGGCATTAATGAGGGATTAAAATTTTTAAATAGTGCTAACAAATGAGTAAAAGAAAATGCTCTACTATTGTGCCATTAATGTTCCATGACAGATTATGTATCTTTATATCCATTCATTGACAAGATATACTTTGTGTCCAATCTAAATTGCGATATGCTTTCAAGATAGCTGAAGTTTAATCCCACATATTTAAAGGAAATCTGCACTTCGATAACCTACTCCCTCTAAAAGCAAAGACCCTTGCCAAGGCATAGGTATGAACAGAGAACATGCAGATGTATCATTCGCCTTCATATTGATATAAAATGGGTAGCTCCAGTGCAAAAAATCAGTCTAGAAGATGCTTTTTACCTTCTGATAAGAATGTTGGTGTCTCTTTTTACCCATTCCTAAGAATTATATCATAAACAGAAGCTATGAATATTTAAACTAAATAATGGACAATCAGCCAGATAGGTAGGACTGTTGAGAAAATCACAATTTCTTTGTCTCTGTCTCTTGTTTCAGAATATAAAAGAGAAACATGGTAGATATCTTTTCTCCCAATATCTTCCAGCACTGGGAAGGAATTTTCTATTCAAGAACTGAAGTAACAGGAGTTATGTTTGGTATTGATTCTACAAACCCTGTAAAAGAAGCATGTAGTCCTTTGGCAAAGCAAAAGTTACAGTACTGGAATGACCATAATCAGAAATGTTTGAAGAGACAGACCAGAGAGCAACTACTTGTAAAAGTTAATGGTCCAGGGCTAAAACAAGCATGGGCCTTGTGGCACCTTATAGAATAATCTTTGTATTCTAAAGTCAGCTTTTATGAACTAGAGCTGAAACACGCTCCATCAACACTGATTCAAGGCTAGGAATGTGTCAGTCTTTAAGGCTGGGCTGGCATCAGTATACTGTGAGGTAGAGCAGCTACCTGTGCCAACTGTGTTCCTAGCTGACCATGCTGCCCAGCACCACCAGGGAAGAGCATGCAAGTGGCACACAATGGTTGCACTGCTGTCAGGGGAAAGGCTGCAAGTGGTGCAGGTCATTGGAAGCACAAGGGCTGGGAAGGGGTATGTGAGCACGTGGTGAACAACTAGAAGGAAGTGGTTGGATGACCAGGAAAGGAAGCACAAGCAAAGGGCTGGAGGGGAAAGTGCCCCTGGATACTTTTACCGGGGGGTTCCCCAAAACCTGAGGCTGGCCCAGCTATAAGGTACCACAAGATTCCTGGTTATTTCTAGAAGACAAAGCATTCTTATATGCCACTTTTCTTTACCCAAAGGAGTCTTGAAGCAGCTTACGGTCGTCTTCCATTTTTTCTCCCCACAACAGACACCCTGTGAGGTAGGTGAGACTGAGGGAGCCCTGATATCACTGCTCAGTCAGAACAGCTTTATCAGTGCTGTGGGGAGCCCAAGATCACCCAACTGGCTGCATGTGAGGGAACGGGGAATCAAATCTGGCTTGCCAGATTAGAAGTCCGCACTCCTAACCACTAAACCAAGCTGGCTCTCTACTGCTTCAGACTAACATTAATCATACTTGAAGCATTGTTTATACAAGAAGGCAAAGGTATACTAGGGAAAAATTAAAATGTACTTAATGTATAGATTACCTGCTGTCCCACATTAGGAGTTAAAGGAAATATCCCAGACTTACCGGGCTCGCAAACTTACTCTTTTGTTGAAATAACTTTCAGACACAGCCCATGCTTGCATCATTAAAAAAAAAAATCTGTGTTCTCATTTATTTAATATTGGTGTAATACCCAAAGTGTTACTCTGTATACAAAGTCAATTAAATCATTAATCAAGAATTCAGTCTAAACATGAAGTCAGTTTTGGTCTGTTTTAATATATGAGCCTCACTGATGAATAAAACATTCTAAAAGTATTTACACTGCTGCAAATTTGTCATTGTCTCACCATTGCAATTTCAAACGTAAGAGTAACTAAAGTGGCTAACAACCCTCTATATTCTATCCATGGGCATGTTCATGATAATGGGAAAAAATTAACTAAATGCAACTAATGTGACAGTTCTGGTATGTGAAATATCCCAGGGCAATGTGTAGTGCTAAAATAATATTTCTCTCCAAACTCAAGACATGGTAGTCGATAAAAGCATATCTGGAAGGCAGTTTTCCAACTCGGTGTTGCATACCGTATAAAACAAATGAGGGTTAAAGTTATGACTCAATTCTATGAAAGTGTAGGTTGTTTCCAGAATAGACTTCAGCAGGAAAAAAATATACATTTCCCCCATATCGAGTTGATGATGGTGATGTTAGCCAGTCAGTCAAGTCCAACTTTTGGTGATCCTATGGCTCAATTATTACAAAAGCTATAAAATTCATTTTCTGTGCATCGTTTGCATCCAAGACTGGTAACTGAAGTATGAGAGTAAGTGGGCAATCTCAGTGGTCCCCAACCTTTTTATCACTGGGGACCACTCAATGCCGGGGACCACTCACCGGGGACCACTCTACGCCTTTTACTGAGGCCCGGTGGGGGGGGGGTAGTTTACTCCTCTACTCTCAACCACTGCCCTAGCGCTCTCTGATCGCTATGGTAATGTTTAAACATCCCTTCAAAATAAGATACAGACACACCACAAGAATGAAGTGTGTTGTAAAGGGCCGGGGGGGAGGGGGAGAAGGCGTCCTTCGGGGCCCACCTCCAATTAGTCGAAGGACCACATATGGTCTGCGGCCCACAGGTTGGGGATCGCTAATCTAAAGGGCAAATAGAATTCCTATAAAAAGAATTCTTCCAGGGCTTTCTGTAAATCCACACAAGGTCTGTATACATGATTTCTCCACCATCATCTGACCCACTTCCTCCATGGGAAAGGGACACACGATAAGGTATGCCGACAGTAACCAAGATATTTAGACAGCACTTTATCAAATCTAGCTGTTTTTTATGTCAGCTATGACTAATGTAACATTGGCTCTCAATGTCTAGTTTACACAAGAAATGTGATCTCAGTTCACTGTGAATGAACTAGCTTGGAACTTGCTTATCTAAACATTTTCTCTTGATACTTCTCTATATGCAAAAGGTACAAGCAGCCACCCACTTAAGCGCATGAGGAATATGACTCATTATAAACAACTGGATTCAGTGTCTTTTATGATGCATGTGTTACTTGCTGCATGAGGGAGCAGTTTTTAAACAGGTTTTTGTGTTAAAGCATTGGAGTGTCAGCAGACATAGGTTAATTGTGTTACAGATAATTTGCTCTTTCCAGTAACATCATTCATCAGTCCACTTGAATTTGGTTTCATAAAGTGTTAATTTTCTATTCAAAGTTGTCTACAAAAGCATTCTCCCTACCATCATACATCTCATGCTGAACCTCCATGTCTGAACCACATATCCACATGCTGGTACAGAGTAGGAAGATTTTTGTAAAAACCTAGGTCAGCAGCACACACAAAAATATTTAAAGATATTAAAAAAGAAAGCATGCAGGGGGAAAACTAAGATCTCATGATACTATGTTGCAAAACTTTGGCTGCCATTATGAAGGTTGAAAAAAGTCCAAGTATCCAGCTCAGCGTTAATAAACCTTTTCACTATTGAGAACCCCCTTAAACATTCCTCAGGTTTCAAGAAACCCCAGAAATGGAGCGATCAAGCTGAATATGGTTGGGAAGCATAGCTGTGTACATGCCTGCCCAGGGTCCCTCCCCCTCCCACCCCCTTCAGGTGCATCATTGGCCATTTTGGGAGAGGGCAGTGTAACATGGCTTTATGTGGTCGATAAATGCTTAACAAATTAAAAAAATATATGTAACAAATTAATTCCCACCTGTTTGGGAAACCCTCCCAGGTCCATCAAGACACCCCAGGGTTTCACGAAACCCTGGTTGAGAAAGCCTGATCTAGATGCTGCTGCTGCTAGCCAGTAGGAGGAAAATGGGAGAAAGGGAGGAGGAGGAGGAGCTACCATCTCCCATTGTTGCTTTCATGTGAGCTGCACAGTGGGTGGTGGCAAGGCTGCAAGCCGGAAGGGGGGCTGGCTGGCTCCGAGGGCAGGCAGCCTGAAAGGAGGGGGGGGGGGGCTGGCAAGGAAAGCAAGTAGAAAGGGTGCCAGGGGTGAAATGTAATAGGCAGATTGGCCAGAAAGTGGACAGGTGAGTTCTAGGGAGGATAACACAGGTGAATTAACTAAACTAAGGGAACCTTGAAAGAAGAGGCAGAGGTGACAGGAAATCCCAGGGAGGAAAAGCAAAAAAAAAAAAAAAAAGGAGACAAAAATGGGGAGTGGAATGCCCAGAGCCAGAAGTGAGAAAAAGTGGTGGTCAAAAAATGATGGGATTCCCTATCAGCAGGTTCCATGGCTTAGCACAAAGAATTCAGTTTTCTTTCCAAGTGAATTTGATCATACTGAATCATCATAACCACTAATATTGATGAGAACATTATTGCCTGTGGGATTCTCTATTTAGACTTGAAATTACTTACCTAAGAGTACTACCACTGAAAATGAACAAATCACAATACAAAGAAAGCTATAAGAGCAGTTGAAAAAACAAAGAGTCTTGTGGGTCCTTAAAGATCATGTACTGTTAATCAGCTTTCATGAATCAGGGTTCATTTTTTAATGCTAAAGGAGTAGAACTTTGAGATGCAGATTGATTATGCGTTGACACACCTTTGACCAGTGCCTTGGGTCTCTTGGATACTGGATATACCCACTGAATAAAAACTCATCACTTGTACTCAAACCTTATAATCTGTTCTGGGAAGAATGCTATCGCCAGTGACTAAATTTTGTTGCTACCCATTAAGTGTCAATAAAAGACTGAGTTGTACTGCAACATACTATTTCTGGTATAATCTGCTTGTGAATCTTCCACCTATTTCTATCTTTTATGCTGTTCCTTCCTGCTGAAGTTGCAACTCTGATTTCTGCAAATTCAGCTTTAAGGCCCCCCCCCCCAATATAAGAAGGTAGCTAATGTTTTAGACTCAATTGTGCTATTTTGGTATTTGTTGCTTTCAGTGCAAATATATGATTGAATGGGTTAAATAGGGAGAGGGAAATCACAGAAATATAACTGCAGGTCCATAAGATGTCAGGCTGTCAACTCAGCCTTCCAGAGCAGATTTAACACAATTATGGAATGGCATTTGAAGTCATAACTCACCATTAGTACCTGCTTGGCATTTTGAAAAGGCTTAGAAAACCTACTCCCTGAGAGAGCTGGTGACAAAGCCCTTCATGCCTAGGATCCACATTTCTAAAGGACTGCACATCCCCATGCACCAACTAGAGTCCTCAGGCTCCCACTGGCTGTTTCCTGACTCAAAGCACTCTACCAGGCATCAGTCAGCGCCCATTTCTTCATTAGTTGTTCTCTCATTATGTGGGGAAATCTCTGAGGTGGTGATGGGGGCAACATCACTAGAAATCCTTGAGCTATGCTTTAAGTCCATTTGGTTTGCCAGGGCTTTTAATGGTGTATAGATTGCAGGTATTTTAGGGGGATGATCTATATGAGGCTTTATTTTGTATTTTGTAATTTATAAACCACCTTGAGCTATGTGGAAAAACTGGATATAAGTATTTGAATTAATGAATCATTATAGTCAGCACTGGACTAAACAAACAACTGAAAATGGTAGCTTCTTTTACTATATATATTCTAATAATAGCTGGAGATCGTGGAGATCTTTCCATGGCACCTTGCTTATCAGGAAAACCCATTAGTGCCCTTGAGATTTAAGAATTTCCTACTTTATTTAGCTTCGTTTACTGAAAGAACTTCTGTAAACAGTTCAGTGAATGTTGAAAATAATGGGTGGGAAATTGTCAGTCATATCATTGAGAGGTGTTTCTAGCCATCTAAAGTTTACAAAGCAAGACTTCAGTGACTAGCAGCTGGAAAGATGGAGCCAGATGAAAAGTTCCGATTTCCTGTGGAGATGTATTGTACAGGGGGACATAGTATTTATACAGGAGTGGGTGGCACTATTGAAATGTAGGAGGATGTTATATCTTCTCCCTCACAACACACAGCAGTGCTCCGTTGGATGCTGTTTTGATGAAGGCTCCCCCCCCCCCCCCATGCTCCTTTTAAGATGTGGATCTATTTAGATACCTAGTTATTTGTGCTTTGAAACCTCAAAGACGTCAGCCTGTAATGGGGAAAAAAACAAAACATTGATGGTTATATTGAAAAGATCTATTCTTACATACCAATGATGTAAAAGGCAAACATGTTCATAGCTTTCAAAGTTCAAAAAACAGATCAAAAATTGGTAATTTATTTTTTTCCACATGTCTTTAACTCATTTACCATGGGAAAATTATACACACTAATTAGGCTCTGTGTGAAGAAACCACAAGTAGAAATGGACAAGAACTGGGAAAATGCAGCTCATTTCTCTTTCTAGGGTACCCATTTTGTGAGCCATGAACTATCATGACCTTTTATGTAAGTACCAAACAAACTGGTACAGTGAATGAGGTTTAGGATGTGATAGAATGCCCCCCTGGCTAGAGACACCTAACCCACAGAGGATCTCTTTCTTACTCCCCTCTATCTGCCCTCCAAGTTTGGTAAGGATTGGATTTAGAAGGTCCAAGTTACAGTCCTCCTAAGAAGGTGCCACCAGGAAATTACTTTCTAGGGAAATGACAGGGACAAGTTCAGCAGATTCAGGAGTGTGTAGAATGGTCCCTCTGTGAGCTAAAGAAATTAGTCTTGCAGGAGACTTCCCCCAGTGGTCTTCTACACACTTTCCAAGTTTAAAAAAAAATATTTAGAGATTTGTTGGCTGCCGCTCTTGGTAAACTGGCTCGTAGCAGCTTACACAGAATAAAAAGTACAGCATTCTAAATAACAGGTTGAAAACTCCTAAACCATAGGAACAAAAAGACAGTGAAAATATACCTAACAATTGCCTCCCTTCGTAGGCCTCAAAGATCCTGTGCTGCAATTAAATAAGGGAGGATATGATGGAATACCATTTTAAAATGAATGGAGGGAGAGGGGAGGAGGGACCTGGAGTTCTTCAAGCTGTAGCCTAGACTTAACACCTGGTGGAAGGACTTGATCATGCAAACACTGCAGAACTGTAATAGCTCTGACAGGGCCCTCAGCTCATCCAGGAGTTCATTCTACCAAGTAGGGGCCAGGACCAAAAAGGCCCTGGTGAGGCCAGGCATACTTCCTGGGGGCCAGGGATCACCAGCTTATTCATACCCACAGGTCGGAGTGCTATGTGGCTGGTATAGGAGGATAAGCAGTCCCTCAGGTATGTGTAGCCCAGACCGTGGAGCACCTTAAAGGTCAACACCAGAACCATGAACTTGATCAGAATAGTACTGGCAGCCAATACAGCTGCCTCAGCATGATCAAGCTGGCTATATATTATATGGGCCCTCCAAGATGTTACTGTGAGGACCTTAGCAGCTGCATTGTCTACCAGCTGTAACTTCCAGGTCAGGCTCAAGGGCAGGCCTGCATAAAGCAAGTTACAGATTGGATTTAAAATTAGCCCCCCCCCCATCACACCCCTAGGAAAGTGCTTTTGGGGGAAATGTCAGGTGCAGATTCAAAAGTGTATAGAATGGATCCCCTGTAAACTACACACATCAAACAAACAGGCTAGAGAATTCTCCCCCATTCCCACCCTGAAGATTGCTTTGAAGTTTGGCAAACATTTTGATTGAGCGGATATAACCATTCATGAACCACCACAATCCACTTGAAAGTTCATGGAATGTTTGAGTTGGTTGTCCTGTTGTGGAAGAGAAGGGAAGAGATTATTTATTTATTTATTTATTTATTTATTTATTTATTTATTTATTTATTTATTTATTTATTTATTTATTTATATAACACCCTCCCCGAAGGCTCAGGGTGGTTTACATTAAAACTAGTCAACGATACATGAAATGATAATGATGTATGCTGCACAAAAGAAGAGATAATGATGTATGCTTTCCTCTTCTTGGAGGAAAGGAAAGAATAAAATGCAATTCATAAGTAACATTTCAGGAAATCTGATCATAGATCTTCCATATTACATCCATTTTAGCTTCAGGAAATTCTAGCTGCATACCCACAACCTGAAAAAACAGATGTTATGATACATGGAGTTCAAATAGAGACATCCAAGTTTTGTACTTCTACTGAGCACCAATTTACCAAAAAGTACAATTTGTCTCCTTCTCTGTAATGTCCTCAAATAGCTGTCAGCAGTTTTTAGTCAGGGCAGGAATTTGACCCATGTGTTGCTGTTGTTGTTGTTAGGTGTGAAGTCATGTCCGACCCATCGCGACCCCATGGACAATGATCCTCCAGGCCTTCCTGTCCTCTACCATTCCCTGGAGTCCATTTAAGTTTGTACCTACTGCTTCAGTTACTCCATCCAGCCACCTCATTCTCTGACGCCCCCTTCTTCTTTTGCCCTCGATCGCTCCCAGCATTAGGGAGTCCAGGGAGTCCTTCCTTCTCATGAGGTGGCCAAAGTATTTCAGTTTCATCTTCAGGATCTGGCCTTCTAAGGAGCAGTCAGGGCTGATCTCCTCTAGGACTGACCGGTTTGTTCGCCTTGCAGTCCAAGGGACTTCTCCAGCACCAGAGTTCAAAAGCCTCAATTCTTTGACGCTCAGCCTTCCTTATGGTCCAACTTTCACAGCCATACATTGCAACTGGGAATACCATAGCCCTGACTAAATGCACTTTTGTTGGCAGGGTGATGTCTCTGCTTTTTAGGATGCTGTCTAGATTTGCCATAGCTTTCCTCCCCAAGAGCAAGCGTCTTTTAATTTCTTTGCTGCCATCCCCATCTGCAGTGATCTTGGAGCCCAAGAAAATAAAATCTGTCACTATCTCAATTTCTTCCCCATCTATTTGCCAGGAATTGAGAGGGCCGGATGCCATGATCTTTGTTTTCTTGATGTTGAGTTTCAAGCCAACTTTTGCACTCTCCTCCTTCACCTGCATCAACAGGCTCTTTAGTTCCTCTTCACTTTCTGCCATTAGATTGACCCATGTGCAGATGGTCATATCAGAACCCCTTCACAACAGACACCAAAGAAGGTACCCAGTGGATTATTTTCTGAAGTTTCTTTCCCTGTGCTGATGAAGCTGAATTCTTCAGGATTCTTATTTGGCAATATTTCCCATGAACTACAGCCAATGGAACCAGATAAATGTATCTTAATAAAGCTAAGTGACTTGGTGCAGTACCATTTATTGTTCTCTTCAAACTCTTAACACAAATTAGTTGTATAAATTCTGAAGCTGCAGAAACCTCTTGCTTGTTTTACTTATTTCTAGAGCAAGACAAGACCCTTTCGTTTAAATGTAATTATCTTAGAGGATGATTAGATCATAGTGTGGAACCATAGCAAATCACTTAAATTATTTCATTTGGCTGTCTCATTTCTATGCATCACTGCTTCTTTTTAACAAAACCATTTTAATTAAACTAAAATAAACTTTCATAGGATATCCCTTCCCCCCAATATGAGTTGGTGGTTTTAAGCAATGCAGACTAGAAAACACTTTGCTTCATCCACATGATTTTTAAAATATTTGTAACCTCCAGAGTCAAGGTGGTGTCAGCTGCAATCAATTATAAGTTTACATACTAAGGAGTAGAACTACTGAAATCAGTTCAATTTACTGTTGAGCAATAAGGATGAAAAAATATTTTATATGGCAATTTCAGGGGCTTTTGAAAACTTATTTCTCCTTACAGTAGTTCATCTATCATAATTTGATGTCAGTTTGTTCAAAAGATACATAGATGATGATTTTGAACTCCTGAATAGTCTGGACTCGAACTTCTGAGTCAATTTCTATTCCATCCCTATGTCTGCTAGGAATATATATTTCTGTATAATCACCAGTCAGAATTTGAACTGATGTCTCAGGAGCACACAATGTAGAACAATGGTCAGAGTACTTAGACTAGCATTTGGGAGAGACTTGGGTTCAAATCCCCATACTGCCTTGAAGCTAAATAGATGACTTTGGGCATTTTCTCAACCTAATATGCCTCACATAGTTCTCTTGAGAATAGAACAGGGAAGTCAGAACAGTGGGTGCATCTCTTGGGTTTGAGACCATATAGAACCACTCTGCTGCATTCCATATCCCTAGCCACCCCAGCCCACCGAATCAACGGCATTGGAGGCTGGGGAGATCTTTTAGTTGTACTGCCATCTTGTTCTATTGTTCTCTTGTATTTTATTGTTCACTTGTACTTTATTTTATTGGGGTTTGGGGATTTTATAAGATTTTTATGTAATTGCATTTTTATATATATGCTGTAAACTGCCATGAGCCAGTTCGCTCCTAGATCAACGATTCAGACCCATCAACTCTGATGGAAACTAGCTTTACTGCTTTAAAACATATGCTGGAATAAACTCTGTGGGAAATTTAAATGCCACCAGACTACTTTTTTATTTCAAGTAGATTCAGTCACACAATCAGGTGCCAGATTAGGGTTGTCAACTCAAGGGGATGGCTGGGGATCCCCTGGAATTACAACAGATTTCCAGGTGATGAAGATCAGTTCCTCTGGATAATGTGACTGCTTTGGAGGGTAGACTCTAGCACTATATCCTGTTGAAGACCCTCCCCCATCTTCACCCTCCCCAAATCTTCTGGTATTCCCCAATGGGAATTGGCAACCCTATGCCAGATAGCAAGAGCAGAGAAATCAGTGCCAATGATCATTTGCACTGGAGGTCTGTGGAAGTTAAATACTCATGGAAGCTAATGGCCAAACCTCCTCCTTGGCCAAATGTGCATGGTTGATAGAGGACTTCATAACCGAGTGGTGTTAGCTAGGAAAGACAGACAGACAGACAGATAAGCAAATCAGATATTCCAGAAGAAACACCACATGGAACAAATAATGCTCTGAAGCACAAATATGTTGACTCGCTAACTCTGAACATTTAGTGGCTTTCCTGTAGAGAGAGTGATGTCTTAACTTCAGCCAGTTTAGCAGAGACCATAGTACAGCCTTTCTCAACTTTTTACCATTCAGAAACTCCTGAAACATTCTTCTTTGAGAAACCTCAGAAGTGGCATAATCATGCAGAATATTGTTGGGAAGCATAGCTGTGTACATGCCCAGCTGGGGCCCTTCCCCTTCCCACCCCCTCCAGGCCCATCATTGGCCAAAATGACCATATATGGCCATATAATCTGATAAATGTTTAACACATTCTTAAAATATATTAAAAATTAACTCCTACCCATTTGAGAAACCCTTCCAGGGCCATCAAGGAACCCCAGGGTTTCACAAAACCCTGGTTGGGAAAGGGTGAGCTACCAGTATACAAAACCTGCCATAGTATAATGCTGTACTCTTCTCATTCATGATTATTAAAAATACCTCCTTGGTTTTGTTAGAAACCGCTTTACCTGTTGAACATCTGGTGGGCTAAGCTCTCATCCAGCTGAGGCTTGGGTTACGTTTGGAGTTCCTGGCAAGGCTTTTCCTCCAAGGAGTCCTCACTAACAGGACTTGAGCTCACAACACTTCCCCATGGCCCTGCAGCTGGCCATCAGAGTGGTTTTTGCTTTCCCCCAGCCTCTGTTTCCTCAGAGGGGCTGAGGGGATCCAGCAGCCTTCCCCACAAAGCCAGGACATTTGTAGATATGGGGAGATGGGAAGGAGGTACCCCCCCCCCCAGCCTTACCGGTCCAGTCTGTCCTTTGGGAGATGTGGGGATGAGTGGGAAGGAGGCAGCCCAAATATCCCTGCGGCCTTTCCAGCCCAGCCTGCCCTTTTGGAGATGGGGTGGGTAGGAAGGAGGCAGCCATCCCTTATGGCTTTCCCCAAGCAGCCTGGCCTTTGGGAGATGTGAGATGGGTGGGAAGGAAGCTGCCTCCCATGGACTTTCTCACCCAGCTTGGCTTTTAGGAGATGTGGGGGAGGGGGCCAGAAGGATACAACCCCCTCCCCCAGCCTTCCCTGCCTGACCCAGATGGGCAGCCCACACATCCCTGCCCATCCTACCCTTTGGTAGAGGTGGGGCTGGGTAAGAGACAGCCCATCCCCTATGCCTTTTCCTGAGCAACTTGGACTTTGGGAGATTTGGGGGTGAGTGAGAAAGAGGCAGCTCACCTTCCCTACCCAGCCAGCCTTTTTGGAGATGGGATGGAAGGGGGCAGGTAGGAGGCAAACCCCTTTGGGCCTTTGGGAAATGTGAGGGAGGGGGCCTGTAGGAGTCAAACCTTCTCAGCCTTCCCTGCCTGGCCCAGACTTTGGAAGATGTGGGGGGAGGCAGCTCATCCCCTATGGCCTTCCCTGAGCAGCCTGGCCTTTGGGAGGTGTGGGCGGCACAATGGTGGCAGCCCACCCACTCCCTGCAGCCTGCCTGGCTTTTGGAAGATTTGGGGGGTGGGAAGGTGGCAGCCCACCCCTTCATGGCCTGACTGGCTTTTGGAAAATGTGCGGTTAGATGGGAGACAGTGGTTACTGGTGTAGACACTGTTGTATGGGGGTGGGGGTAGGAGGTCCAAATCCCCTCCAAAGCATCTCTTTTTTTCAGGATGCCTTCCCTCCTTCCTTCATCCCCATCTTTCTTTCTCTCTTTCTTTCATCCTGTCTTTCTGTCTTCCATGTTCCCAATGGTTTCCAGGTCCCTACCTGGAAGTTGGAAACCCATATGGAGGAGGAGTCAGGAATCACAATCACCTCTTGTGATTAGAGTCCGCTACTCTTTAACCTCTTCATCAGGATGGATCTCAAGCAGGGAGGGAGGGCCAGAACCCAGGAAGGTCACAGTGCAGCAGATGCAAGTGCCAGCTGTATTCCTGGGTGCAATAGATTTTGCCTCTTCCCTATCCATATCAACCTAACCACTTGAACTAGAGGCTTCATACAGACTCAAACTTGTTCTTCAACATACCTAACAGTAATATAGTTGTGGGCCAGGGGCATAGAAGGAAATGCAAGTGAGAAATTGACACAACACACCTAGGTTACTTTGGCTTTATTAATTACATTGTCAGGAGCATTGACACAGTCTAGGGACTGTATCAGATGACCCACCTGCTGCTCAATAAACCCACAGATGGGCAAACCCATGAAAGTCAAATGGGTGCCAGCCACTCTGTGGATTCCTTGTCATTTGGCATGAGAACCCCTACCAACAGCCCCTGAGCTGGGCATTCAGCTGAATGGGTTCCACCTCAAGACCTCTTAAGAAGGTCCCCTAGCGTGAGATGCGGGCTTGCACACATTGCCTCTCCCAACCAAATGGATCTATCCCAATGCCCAAACTGCCTAAACCTGTGACAATAAAATTATAGTACCCACAACAGTCCAAACATAACAGATACAGCATAGGGAGGGTGGAAGGGATAGCTGCAGAAAAGTAATGTGATGAGGCCCCAGTAGAGGTACAGCTTTAAAATTGAAGAGCATGAGGACCCAGCCCTCAGGACCACCCACAGGTCCCCACCTCACAAGACTTGCAATGGATTCATCCACTGCATAACTGCCCAACAACCTCCTCCCATAGCAGTGGCAGAGGACAACAGATATCCAAGCCTTCTTATTCACTCCTAGTTCCCGGTTAATGAGTATTGCTTGCATAGTCCTGTGGGTTTTATTGTTTCACCTTACAGTTTCTTCCTCAAGTGTATTTCCATAGGGATCCCTCATATCACTCCCTTCATCTGCCCACACTGAAAAAGCCATTTAATTCCTCTCTGTACTCAAGAGTATCGATCCCCAACCTGTGGCCTGCGAACCACATGTGGTCCTTCGACTAATTGGAGGTGGGCCCTGAAGGACGCCTTCTCCCCCCCCCCTGGTCCTTTACTTCATCCCCCCCAGCCCTTTGCAACACACTTCATTGTTGTGGCGTGTCTGTATCTTATTTTGAAGGGATGTTTAGACATTACCATAGCGATCAGAGAGCGTTAGGGCAGTGGTTGGGAGTAGATGAGTAAACTACCTCCCCCCCCCCACCGGGCCTCAGTAAAAGGCGTTGAGTGGTCCCTGGCGTTGAGTGGTCCCTGGTGATAAAAAGGTTGGGGACCACTGCTCAAGAGGATGCATCTAGAACTAGACATCTATCAACTACTTTGCTGATAATACTAAGCACCAATCAGCACACTAGGGTTCATTCTGCACACAATAGATAATGCACTTTCAATGTGCTTTGGCAGCTGAATTTTCCTGTGCAGAACAGGAAAATCTACTTCTAAAGTGCATTGAAAGTGCATTATCTATTGTGTGCAGAATAGGCCTAGTTCTCAATTCCTCAGTTTGAAAGGGCAACCAGGCAACTCAATTGAGAGGTAATATACTTGATCCCTAAGTCCTGGGAAACTGCAATAATTTCACTTTCCTAAAAGAGGCTGTTGTTAGTTCTCCATGTTTATAATTGTGAAGGGACCTAACAGGAGATATTGTTCGTTTTTTCACTGTCAACAAGAATTGTATTATAGTCCTTTTAGCAGATGTGGAAAATATATATGGAAATACTGAACAGTTGTATTACTTCCAGCACTCAGCACAAACTATAGTATTGCCACATACAAATGTCTAATGCACACAATATTCAAACTTATTCATATATAAATATAAAATCAAGTGGGAGTTCTGCTTAAACAGCATGAGGAATTTTTAGGATTCTATTTTTGCTGATCAACACAGAAGAAACCTTACACAGCATCTCAAAATTAGGAGATGAACATGACTTTTTACTTCCTAGTTAAATTATAGCACAGAGCTATAAGTAGAGTAGTGTTTCAGCATTACTCATGCCAACACTATCTGAACAACACATGCCAAGACATTTCTTTTGCAGATAAACATGCTATTTTTGAAACAGTTTTTGAAAACCTTCACATTTTGCAAGCAAGCGGACCAGCCTCAGGAATCTTCCCAAGGACTACATTGAAAGCTGTCCCAAACACGTTATTTGAAATTAAGGCCTGATGCTGTCATAGCAGTCAGCGATGGATACCACTTCCAAATGAATTAATAGGCTGTCACAAATAGAAGAAGACTCCGGTTTTATATCCCCACTTTTCACTATCTGGAGGAATCTCAAAGTGGTTCGTTGCTTTCCCTTCCTCTCCCCTGTGAGGTTGGTGGGGTTGAGAGAGCTCTGACAGGGCTACTTTGTGAAAACTGTTCTAACAGAACTGTGACTAGCCCAAGGTCTACGCAGGTGACTGCATGTATGGGAGGGGGAGATAAAATTAGAGTAGAGGCTGCCATTCTAAACAAAACATCTAATTACTCACATCATTTCCAGTGCAATGCATTGATTCACAGTCAACTCAGATTCAGTTGCAGGTCATCAACGGCCAGTTTACTCTTGCTTGTATATCACATGACTACTGAACACTAAAGAACTGAGAAATGATTGCGAGTAGACGCCATTAAAAGGGAGGAAGACACACTGTAACCAAAATCTATTTTTCTTTTTTTCTGAATATTATATAAAAATAAAAATTCTTATATAAAAAAACACAATGCAGGATATAATAACACTACACACCTGCAATGGCCCATCCACACATGCATGCAATAATTAGGGATGCAGAGATAGAAGAATCATAGAATCATAGAATCATAGAGTTGGAAGGGGCCATACAGGCCATCTAGTCCAACCCCCTGCTCAACGCAGGATTAGCCCTAAGCATCCTAAAGCATCCAAGAAAAGTGTGTATCCAACCTTTGCTTGAAGACTGCCAGTGAGGGGGAGCTCACCACCTCCTTAGGCAGCCTATTCCACTGCTGAACTACTCTGACAGTGAAATTTTTTTCCTGATATCTAGCCTATATCGTTGTACTTGAAGTTTAAACCCATTACCGTGTGTCTTCTCCTCTGCAGCCAACAGAAACAGCATCCTGCCCTCCTCCAAGTGACAACCTTTCAAATACTTAAAGAGGGCTATCTTCACAATGAATATGTTCAGCAAGCAAATGGACTGTGACAGCTGCAACCACTAGTGAGCTAAGTGTTAGATCTCTCTCTCAGTGCTGTCCAACTTGAGCAGTGTGTCAGCCAGCTTTCCAGCTGTGCCATAGCTGCAGTTGTTTTTTTTTAAGTTATTTCCAGCCACTTTTATACCTTCTAAGTAAGCAAAACTGTCAAATTCAAGGTGGGAGCAGAGGAATACCAACTTTGCTAAGGCTGGAACTAGACATGTGCACCCCCAAAAATATTTGGATTGCTTCAGGTTTGGAAGAACCCGATTTTGACCATTTAAGGGCCATCTGAATGAGCTGATTCAGATCTGGCTTTGGCTGAAGAGCTTCCAATGTCTCCATGGCACTTTGGCCATTAAAGTCAATGGTGCCATTGACTTTAATAGGGAATTTTAGGTTTCTGAAGTCTCCCTGATCTGAGGGGTTTGAGCTAGAGGCTCCAAACTTTCAGGGTAGCTTTCAGGAGCCTCTTCTCGGACTCCCCTCCAGGTTTCAAAAAGGAGATGATGGGAATAAACTGGATTTGCAGCTCCTCTTCACACAGAGAGCAGTTCCCATATCCATCACTTCCTCTGGAGAAAAGGGATACTGCATGCCAGAGCTGCAGGGGACAGCTGTGGCTGGTTGCCTAAGCAATGCTTGGGTGTCAGCCTCCAGGTGAGAACTGGAGACCCACTGAGGTCCACTCAGAGCTCACCTGAGTTCCCCTGGAGAGGAGGGGGTGCCTGCCAAGGTGGGGAGTGAAAATCTTTCAGCACCACTAGTAGCCTAGGGATGCCAGCCTCCAGGGAGGACCTGGAGGCCCACCAAATGCCACATCAGAGGGAGGGGGAATGCCTGCTACTGGCAGGTGCGGAGAATTGGTGGGCAAAAATAGACAATCTATTAGCCCTGAAGAAGCCTCAGAAAGCAAGGGGGAAAGTGTCATATGGACACCTTCCTCCTCCTCAGCAGGATCAGCATATGCCCCAACCCACTTTCCCCAGAAGATGAGCTCAGGGCGGACTAAGCACTGAATCCAGGCTTCCATCATCACAGGTTCTCCCTTAGAGTCTCCCCCCCCCCAACAAAAAAAGAACAGTCAAGAGGAAAACTAGCTGCTGGTTTTTATACCCCACTTTTCACTACCCAAAATAGTCTCAAAGCAGCTTACAATCAACTTTTTCTTCCTCTCCTCATGCCAGACACACTGAGAGAGCTATGACAGGAGTTAGACAAAGCCTCCCAGATTTCCACACAATGAACACTGGGGTAAGTGATTCCTGAATTACACAACTTTTAAGGTTAATAATGAAGAAATTGAAAGTGTTTAAGATTTTTATATTCCTTGGTTCCATCATCAGTCAAAAGGGAGACTGCATGCAAGATATCAGAAAACTGAGACAGGGAAGGGCAAACATAAAGGAACTAGTAAAGATCTTTAAGTGTAAGGATGTGTTGCTAGTGAATAAAATCATTGTAATTCATACTATAACATTCCCCATTACTGTGTATGGATGTGAAAGCTGGACTATGAAGAAAGCTGATAGGAAGAAACTAGTGGTTTGATGGAGGGATCACTTGGGCACAAAATTGGGGTCACTGTGGATGGACAGGTAGTTGTAAGTTCCTGCATCATGCAGGGCGTTGGGCTAGATGACACTGGAGGTCCCTTTGATTCATTTGGATTGTGATGTTGGAGAAAAGTTCTACAGATATCGTGAACCACCAAAAGAACAACTGAGTAGGTTCTGGATCACACAGAGACTGAATTCTTCCCAGAAGCTAAAACAGGCTTCCGTGGGAGGTGGTGGGTTCTCCATCTTTGGAAATTTTTAAACAGAGGCTAGATAGCCATCTGATGGAGAGGCCGATTCTGTGAAAGCAAAGGGGTGGCAGGTTACAGTAAATGAGCGATTGGGATGTGAGTGTCCTGCATAGTGCAGGGGGTTGGACTAGATGACCCATGAAGTCCCTTCCAACTCTATGATTCTATGACTAAACAGAGGCTATTGTGCTTTGGTCACATTATGAGAAGACAAGAGTCACTGGAAAAGACAATAATGTTAGGAAAAGCTGAAGGTAGCAGGAAAACATAAGACAAATGGACTAAATCAAGAAAGCCACAGCCCTCAGTTTACAAGATCTGAAGCTGTCAACATTAAAATATTTTGGAGACCATAAATTCATAGGGTCACCATTAAGATGGAAGTAATTTGATGTCACTTAATGCATACGCATTCATAAAGCAGAAGGAGTAGTATGTGAGCCTGTGAGTATTCAAAGTATCCCCAGCAATGATCAAGTGCTTTAAGTAATGAAGTGATAATGTGCATATGAACCAAACATAAACTCCTTTGTTTCAGCAGGGATTTAGCTCCAAATTTATAATTACTTTTTCAGCAAAATTTAACTTCAGGATCAAATCAAAATCTCTTTTACAGAATGATGTACACTGTACTCCCCTTACACTCCATTGCCAAAATGATGCCCCTTCTAAGAACATTAAAAACAAAACAATATTATATGACTAATTCATACACTTTGGTCTTTTTTCTAAGAGAATACATAACGTATCTCAAATGAGTACTCTCATTTGGACACGTTTCCAATTATGTAAATTATTTTTAAATTCTTAGCTTTGCACACAACCTATTAGAATAAATGCTGCATTTGAAACAAAAATTTGCACAATGTAAAGACAAAACACACATTCCCAGAGAGCTGAAATGTTTTGAACACATTTGAAGTTCAAGGATTTAAGAACCCAATTAAACTGATTAGCTCACTAGGCCATTGACAGACTACATTCTTTAAATGTTTTATATGCAGACTGTGGATTTAGATGAAGCAGCAGCACTGTAAATATTTCATCAATTCATTCCTGCCTTACTGATGATAGTTTATTAAAATAGGAAGTTCAGTATTTCCCATATGCACCTCTCTTCCTACAAAAACAGTTTTAAATTACCATACTGAATACAATTTTATTTTTAATCTGCCCTTCACTGGAGGCTCAGTGAGGGTAAAAACATATATAAAATCATAGTGTTGGAAGGTACTTCGAGGGTCATCTAGCCCAACCCACTGCACAATGCAGGAATTCACAACTACCTGTCTACCCACAGTGACCCCAATTTCATGCTCAAGTGATCATCCCCCCCCCCACACACACACACACAACAAAAAATCTTCAGAGTTCAGCCTGTCTTGGAGATAATTCAGCTACCAGCCCACAGTGGCAATCTGCAATTCTCTGGATATGCAAGGAAGAGCCACAAGAGACAGACACTGTAACATACATCCCTTTTAGAATGTTGTTAACCACCCCAAGCTGATAGGTGGTTTGAATGGGGAGGTGTACGAATAAAATATTTATTTATTTAAACTCTCAGATGTGTCTGAGAGAACTGAAAAAAAATGGGGAGATGACGTAGCAGGGCATGAATCAGATGGCAAATCCAATAAACCCTGTTCAACTTTCACTGATATTTTCATTGCCGCAGTCCGCATGCATCCACATGTAATAAAATGGTCTTGATCTCCAGGCATGCTAAAGGCAAAAGGCTTCTCTGTCCTCACTTTGGTGGCTGCACCAACTAGAGTAACACTATAGTTGCTGCCAGTTCCCCTCCAACAACAAAATACTGATTTGCTTTCCATATACATAGTACACACAGTGGAGGAAGTAGAAAGTACAATATTATTTTATGTAGGATAGGATGGAGCAAGAGGACAAATTATCCTATCAGAGGCTGGAACAGAAACTAGCTGGGCTATAAGCTGCCTTCCTGATATTTTAATTTACTACCAGCAAGATTTTACCTAAGTTGGCAAAGTAGGGATTCAAAATCGGCATCCTATCTCTGTACTGTGAAAGTAGTATAGCCCATTCCAACACTATGGAGGGCAGATAAGAAGTGATGTTAATCAAGCTACTACTTCTTTTGGGGCTTCTGGAGCAGAAATACCTGTTAAGTGATGGCTGATATCCCATGTGCTAAACATCAGGCCTCTCTACATTCAGGCCTTTCCCTTCCAAGTATATCCCCTGTTGTTCATTAAGGAGTCATACACTCTTCACTACATGCCACAAATCAATTCAAGGTTAGACAGTGAAGAGGCTGTTTCCATATTATCAATCAGTCCATTCTAACAAACTGCCAATTTCCAGAAACAATAATATAATTGCAGCCTTGAATTCATGTATTTCTTTTTAGCAAGCAATTTAAGGCTTTACCTCACAGCATTAGTGATAATGAAATGTATCCTGTTGCAAATATCTTGTATTGTGGTGATTTTCAACTGAGCCTAACAGCCATCCAAAGGAACCTATTCTTCCCACACAGAGCTTCATTAAAAGTGGCTGCTAAGTCTAAAAAAATTGAGCCAAAAGGTATATTCTTTCCCATTATGGGGAAACAAATTGGATGCAGCAGTGGCTGGCAGGGACCAGTGCTGAACCCAGCTCGCTGCACCAGCACTACCCCAGTCGCCACCTCTGCCACCCATCTTCTGAGGCCATCCATGCACTCCTGAGGCTGGGACCAGCTCTGGATGACAGGTGGCAGTGCAGCGAGCAGTGCACCAGCTACCTCCTCTCCTGCTGCCCATCTTTCGAGGCTGTCCCCACTCTCCTGAAGGCTGAGGTGGGTGGCGGAGGCAGCAGCAGCTCAGCGAGTGGGGCTCAGCGCTGGGCCTGGCCAACCACCATCTATTGGCGCACTCCCTGTGGCAGGACAACAGTCATATCCATTTCTGGTAAACCAGTAAACCAATGAGGGAGAGAACTTAGGAAAAAAAAAAACAACTATTGCTGCCACCTTGCTGTTCAGACTATTCCTTTGTTAAAATTGTAGGGCAGGGCAAACAAAATACTTCTCAGTCCCCCTCTCACACATACCCTGCCCTTATATTGGTAGCAAGTACTCCCATATTGGAATTGCACAGAGAGCACTCAAATAGGGGGGGGGAATGGTTCACATAAATGTTATCAAAAGATGTAAGAGAGGAGGCAAAAACAAAGCCTTACTCATAACATACATTAACTTATTAATGAAACAAAGTTTGAATCCCCTTTAAGACCAACAAAGTTTGATTCGGGGTATAAGATCAGATCAGATATGATACATTTATTTTGATCGGCAACCAGTACAAAATACACAACAGTAGAATACAATATAAGATTGATTAAAAATTCCAGAATACTTCATATATCCAATAGATCCATCTTAACCCTTGTACATATTCAGCCAGGCACTTCTACATTTAGTTGCTAATTTTGCATATTTGTCAATAATATAGGATAAATTCTTCTTCTTATTATTATTATTATTATTATATTTATATTTATACCCCACCTCCCCCCGAAGGCTCGAGGCGGCTTAAATAACCCCGTCCCCTAAAACCATAAAATAACAATAAGATCCGATAATTTACAGTAATGGCAACAGCAATGGCTTAATCTGCTCATTTGGTCTCCACATCCTCAACTACAGGAGGGGGGTGACACTCTCTACCACCAGTTTGTGAGGGGGGGGGCTGATCTTCTTTCCGGCCGGCCTCAGTTATAAGCCTGGCGGAAGAGCTCCGTCTTACAGGCCCTGTGGAATGCTGGTAATTCCCGCAGGGCCCTCAGCTCTTCCGGGAGCTCATTCCGCCAGGTTGGGGCCAGGACCGAAAAGGCCTTGGCCCTGGTTGAGGCCAGGCTGGCTTCCTTGGGGCCGGGAACGTAAAGCCCTGCGGGGGATAAAGCCCTGCGGGGGATAAAGGGCAAAAGGCAGTCCCTCATATATGCTGGGCCTAGACCACGGATGGCCTTGAAGGTCAAAACCAAAACCTTGAACCTGATCCAGAAGGCGACCGGTAACCAATGCAGCTGCCTCAGAACTGGTTGGATGTGAGCCCTCCGTGGTGTAGCTGTGAGGACTCTAGCAGCCGCATTTTGGACGAGTTGCAGTTTCCGGATCAAGCCCAGAGGCAGGCCGGTGTAGAGTGAGTTACAGAAATCTAGTCTAGAGGTGACCATTGCATGGATCACTGTGGCCAGGTGTTCGGAGGACAGATAGGGCGCTAGTAGCCGAGCCTGGCGAAGATGGAAAAATACCCGGCTAGCTACCTGTTTAACCTGTGCATTGAGTGTTAGTGAGGCATCAATGGTCACCCCTAAATTCCTGGCCTGAGGCGCGATATTAAGTTGCGTCCCGGCCAGAAAGGGTAAGCGCGCTTCCTGATCTGCCCCCCTACGGCCCAACCACAGAACCTCCATCTTGGAGGGGTTGAGTTTCAGGCGACTCTGCTTGAGCCATCCAGCTACGGCTTCCAAACATCTGGCAAATGGATCTGGGGGGGAGTCTGGGCGGCCATCCATGAAGAGAAAGAGCTGGGTGTCATCAGCGTACTGGTTGGAACCCAGCACATAGCTCCATACCAGTTGAGCCAGAGGGCGCATAAAGATGTTAAATAATGTAGGCGAGAGCACCGAGCCCTGTGGGACCCCACAAGGGAGCCGGTAAGGGCCCGATACTTCCTCTCCAACGGCTACCCTCTGTGTCCGGTTTTGGAGGAAGGAGTGTATCCAGCGTAACGCTGTACCCCTTATCCCTGTACCAGCGATGCGGCTCGCTAGCAGCTCATGATCGACCACGTCAAACGCGGCCGACAGATCTAAAAGAACTAGCACAGCAGAGCCACCTCGGTCAAGCTGGCGACGGAGGTCATCCAACAAGGAGACCAACACAGTCTCCACCCCATGACCAGGGCGGAAGCCAGACTGGTATGGATCGAGTGCCGAAGTATCTTCCAGGAACGCTAGGAGCTGGTCCGCCGCAGCCCTTTCCTTCACCTTACCCAGGAACGCTAAATGCGCTACTGGGCGGTAGCTTGCAGGGTCATGTGGGTCCAGGGATGGCTTCTTGAGGAGAGGGCACACCATCGCCTCCTTCAGCACCTCAGGAAACTCCCCCGACTGGAGAGAGCAGTTAACAATATCCCTTATCAAAAAGAAGTTCCTTTAATTTGGCTTGGCTTGAAGTAGCCCCTAAGTCAGTGAAGATGGAATACTGCAGTTCCCGCAGCAACTGATTGTAAATACAGCAATAAAAAATCACATGTTTGGTGTTCTCAGTGTTACCATCCTGCCATACGCAAGTACGTTCCCGGGATAGAAGTGTATTATATTTTCCCTCTACCCATGCTGAAAGGAGAGCACTGTAGGACAATAATGTAACTGCCCTTCTAAATTTAGAGTTATCTATATTACAAAAAAGGCATAAAAGATAACTCTATTTAGAAGAGAGATATCATGCACAGTAGAATATTGATTCTTTTGAAATTATGCTATCTTTCCACCTCCTGTATTCTTAGCTTTATCAATTCCTTGGCATGGTCAAAGCCCAAAGAGAGCAGAAATTGTTGGGATAGACGATAAAATCCTAACTTTCTGTTGATGGCCTGTACTTAAGGAGCGATAAACAAGTAATTTTTTTAAAAATAGGATAGACTCCTGGGAAAGATCAGCCTCAGTCAATACAATACTGCGGCTGACCATAAACTTGCCTGGACCAGGGTCAAACCTGACTTCACACTCAGCATTAGAGACAACTGTGGGGAGCTGCAGAAGATTTCTCAAAAATTTGGTTTGCACTCTCTCCAGGCGAATTGTATTGGCAGTGATTGTCAGTGGTGCCCCATATAACATTTGCACCAGGGGCTTAGCCATGTACATTTTAAGAGCTGCTGGGACATTCCTACCACCTTTGTTGCAATAAAATTTTAATATAGCACATGCACCTTTTTGTGCATTCAAAACAATTATTTATTATTATTTATTCAATTTCTGGGCTACATGAGAGTTCATAGATTCTGAAGCTTGAAATATGACATGTAGATATTTATATAACTGAACTTGTTCAATACAAGTAGCATTTAGGCACCACAAGATTTTCTTAGGTTTCTTTGAAAAGACAACTATTTTTGTCTTGGAATGATTTACTTCAAGGCAGGCTTCATTACAGTAATCCATAAGGGCTCACAATGTCCATTTTTGCCCAATATAGTCCTTGATAAAAGGACAACATTGTCCACGTACAATAATAAAGACAAGTGTCTATTAGCTAGTTCTGGTGGATGAAAGTCGAAACTCCATAAAAGGGTAACTATGTCATTAATATAAATGCTAAATAGTTGTGGTGCTAATATACAGCCCTGTTTGACTCTGTTCACCATTCTTATGGGATCTTAAATGTTCCTGAGGGATACTTTTGTCTATGTTGTTTTTCTCTAGTTTCTCCCATAGTTTTATCCTTGGCATTGAATTGAAAGCAGATTTAAAGTTGATAAAAGCAGCATATGAGGCTGTGGTAGAATTGGAGAAATATTTTGCTATTAGATGGTCCAAAATTAAGCACTGGTCTATGGTGGATCTTCCTTCTCTGAACCCTCCTTGTTCTTCAGCTAAGCAATTATTTTGATCTAACCAGTCCCTTCATTTCCACTGCAGATGCATGCACATGAAAACTTATACCTAGAATTAAAATTTGTTGGTCTCAAAGGTGCCACTGGACACAAACTTTGTTCTTCTGCTTCAAACCAACATGGCTACCCACCTGAATTAACTAGTCTTCTGGGGGAAAGTTTCCAACAGTCTAGATATTGTGTTTTTTGTGCACTGGAAAGTGTGCTATCTAGCTTTAACTGTAATCTCTTGAGCACTGATTCTAGAACACCACCAAGAAATCCTGCTGTTTCCCCAGACAGAGACTCAGGGATCCTTAAGAAGTAAACCTCAAACATAAAAAAGCATTCCAAAAGACAAATTATTAAAACGCCACTAGCAAAACATGAAGAAGTTAAATATACAACTTTAGAAAAAAACATTATATAATATACATTGCTATTTCTTTGTAAAGGAAAGGGGGAGATAAACATGAAAGAGGTTTTCAGTTTAATGCTTTTGATTTTGACAATAAGAGAGCCTCTTGTGGCGCAGAGTGGTAAGGCTCAAGGTAGACTCAGCATTCCATCCTTCCGAGGTCGGTAAAATGAGCACCCAGCTTGCTGGGGGGTAAACGGTAATGACAGGGGAAGGCACTGGCAAACCACCCCGTATTGAGTCTGCCATGAAAACGCTGGAGGGCGTCACCCCAAGGGTCAGACATGACTCGGTGCTTGCACAGGGGATACCTTTACCTTTATTCCTAATAAGAGTATTTCCTTATGAAAGAATACCTCTTCAGCACTACTGCAAATGTCCTGACATTCACAATAGTAACTCTTTTATCAACCACTTGTTCAAGATATTGGCTTTTGTTTGTTCTAACATTGGTTCAATGACTAAAAGACCAGAGTCGCATTTGAGGTTTCTGGAAATACTTAAAAACTATGAAAACATATTTCTTTTTATTTCCCCTCAAATCCCAGTATCATTATCAGAGCTAGCTTTCATTGGCATAAACAAACATAGGCTTTCTAACCAGAAGGGCTCAGATGGTGTTCTTCCTTTGTCTCCAGCAAATTGCAGGCATACCTTCAGGTGGCTTAACTGCTTTGCCACCAGCTCCTGGTTTTGTTTTTTGGATTTTTGTAAAATGGTTGGATCTGTCACAGCAGGTCCAACAGAGGAGAAAAGCATCACAAAACTGGAGCTGCCACAAATCAGTGGAGCTGCCACATGTTTTGCTAGTGGCTGAAATGTAGTTGGCTGAAACAAAAGGACATCAAAGCAGCACTCTATGAGGCAGCAAAAAGCCACCACGTTCTAGACATGGGACCTGAGGGGGCCCATAATGAATTGTCTGAAGACAGAATGGTTTCAAGGGATTTTGCAGGAAGTGAGGAGGGGGGAAAGCAGCACAGTAGGAACACCTATTTCTTTCAGAATACATTTAATATCCCTACAGGTTGTCATACTGACAAAGGTCCAGGTTAGGCTTCGAGCTAGTAATGCTAGAGCATTTAAAAAACCTGAACTGCATTAACATTTTGTTCAACATTAGCAGCTAATACCTGTGCCAGGAGAAGCTAGAATAATAATTTGCCATTAGGGACCCTGTCATCTTCAGTCTGGAACTTTAACAGGCTCTCAAGCGCTGATTTTTCAAAAAGGGTATTTTAAAGTATATACGAAGGTCAGCAAGAGGCTGACTTTTAACAGAGGGTATTGCTATTACCTGCGTCCCCCCTCTTCATTGACCAGAGTAACTATTTTACTCTCACCAGGAAGTGGTCCTCATAAAGTGCATTGTCATCTTTATCCATGGTTCCTCTATATATTTGTGAAACAGCCTGGGAGGTGGAACGTGTCCGGCTGTCCAAGTTGGAATAGGGCCAATCAGGGTGCGGCCAGCAAAGCTCCCCTGCAGCTCCTGCCCTCTACCCCTGGACTCTAGCCTTTTTGCTCTCAGATGCGCCTCAGTGCCTGGAACCAGCAGCAGGTAAGGGGAGAGGGCCCTGGGCAAAGGGTCATGGTGGAGGGCCTGCTAACGAGGGCCTCTTGGCCTGCTAAGCAGGGCCTGCTAATGACAGCCTCCCGGCCTGCTAACTGCCTGTGAAGGAGCTCTGTCCCAGGCCTGCTAACGAGCTGGCCAGCCCCCACCCACCCCACTTGATCTGACTGCGAGCTGCTGCCCAAAGCCACCTTAAACTGCCTGGCCAGGGGAGGGGACCATTTCAAGGCCTGTTCTTAGGAACAGGCTTTGAAGCTAGTAGCATATAATTACAACCTTGTAGCCACTTTACCAACAAGGCAATTTATCACTTTCTGTACATGGCACCCATGCTATGTATTCAGTATATATGAAGCAAGCAAAATATTAAACTGATTCTATGTATATGTTGCAGTACAGGTGAACATTGCTGATTACTGAATTCTACTAGTATTGTGTACTGATTAGGGTGTCAGACCAGCATCTGGGAGACTCTGGTTTGAATTTCTGCTCTACCATGGAAGCTTTCTGGGTGACATTGGGCCAGTCATACCCTCAGCTTCACCTACCTCAAGGGATTTTGTGCAGATGAACAGGGTGGGGAGGGCTGTATTTGCATGTAATTGTTGTTCATTGGGTGTCTTCTGTGCAGGCAAACACTAGGCATATATACAAGCCAGCAGTGGAGACGAAATTTCTAGGTCAAGAAATCTAGAAGGCTACTTCCCTCCACCAAAGTATATGCAGTGGCACTTTCCCTCTGAAACAGTCACATGCTGGAAGGGATGGGTACCTCCTTCCCTTAGCTCAGTCACGACCAGAAAAGAGAGCTCACAGCAGGCCAAGTGAAGAAATGTGTGCCTGCACAGAAGATGCCTGATGAAAAAATTAAATATAAGTGCAATCTTCTTTTCATCTTTGGTTGACTGTGCAGTTCCACTTGGGGAGTCTGACAAACAGTGCCAGATTGAGATGAAGAGGCCCTAGGCTACTCCATATGTGAGGAGGCCCCAATCTCCCACTTGCCCTCACAGTTGATGGAAGAGTCAAGAGTGTTTTAAATAAAACTGAGTAAAGACAAGGATACGAGTGCTGTGTAAAATTCCACAATTCACAATTCCTCCTCTAAAACACAGATTTTATTGTTAAACACTGTAGTGATGGCGGTTGTTTGTCTAAGTTTATTACTTTCAATGCACAGAATGCTCAGTGCAGACAAAATCTCTTGAGACATTGTGCCCCTTAATTAATTTTAATTCTTTTGAGTCTTGAAAAAGATCTCTCATGAGCAATTGGTGACCATTAAGCTAAGAAATGGCCACAAGATTGCTTCCATGTTGGGGAAGGCCATCTGAATTTTTTCCTTGTATATAATTTGATAAAGGTCTTTCCCACAAATATGCTCAATTCTAAGACATTTTAAATCATGCTGTCAGATACATTTTTTTACTGACAGTTAGACTCTGAGAGGGTATGTGGAACACATACCTGCTCCAGGAGACATTGGTCAGGGCCCCCTCCCTCCCTCCCTTCCAAACAAACATACACTCAGACAGACTCCCTTTACCCCCACCCCCACCCCTTACCTGTTTGTTCTCCAACCTCCTCCTTGGTTCTCTCCCTCCCACTCTCACAAACACACAGGTATACAGACACAAACACAGACTCCCTTCATTTCTCCCTTTTCTTTCCTCTCAGGCTGGGGGAAGCACAACTGCTGCCTTGGCCTCTGGAGGTGGCACAGCCCCAGCTGGGCCTCTGGGGGTGGCAAGGTCACTCCTTTGTTCCCTGTGGGTGGTGCAGCCACTGGATGGCCCCCTGTGAGCAGTGTAACCACTACCCCGGCCTCCAGCTGGGCCAGCCTTCTTCACCATCACTGTGGCCCAGACTTGGTGGGCAGCACCCCTGCAACTGGGCTAGCTTCCTCTTGCAGTGTATGATCTGCATGTGATTTATTATTTATTTATTTATTTATTTATTTATTACATGATGATGGCAAGGGGGAAAAAACAAACTCCGGTAAACTAGTGTCTTGAGATAAATTCAAACTAGACATGACTTTAGGAAAAAGAGACCGGGACACAAAACCATTTTCCCCCTCAGGAATTTTATAAAAAAATGAATTCGACAGGGAGCTGCTGGAGGATGGGCTGAATGTGGGACCTCTGAGGTGTTGTTGTGAGGACCCTGGCAGCTGCGTTCTGGACCAGTTCCAGATCAAGGATAAGGGTAGAGCAAGAAGTCCAGTCACATGGATCACTGTGGCTAGATGTTCTGGCGCCAAGTAGGGCACTAGTAGTTTGGCTTGGCAGAGGTGGTAAAATGTAAGCCACTGTACCATTGTGATCTGAGCCTCCATTGAGAGGGAGGCATCGATAATCACCCCCAGCTTTCTGGCGGAGTGGGTCACTGATAGCCGCACTCCATCCAGGGTGGGTATGCGCGCTTCCTCACTTGGACCTTTCCTGCCCAGCCATAGGACCTCTGTCTTTGAGCCATCCCATCACTGCTTCTAGGCAGCTGACTGATATTTCTGGGGGAAAGTCAGGGCAGCCATCCATCAGGAGTAAGAGCTAGGTGTCATCAGCTTATTGGTGACAACCCAGCCCAAACCTCCACACCAGTTGAGCAAGAGGGTACATAAAGATAAATAAGTTTGGAGATAGAACTGCCCCCTGGGGGCTCGGCAAGCCGGTTGGTGACGGCCTGATGAGCTTTCTCCTAGTGTTACCCTCTGTCCATGATCCCAGAGAAAGATCAGACAACTTGAAGCAAGAGTTCTGAATGAAGAGATGGATCATATGTCCTTAAAGATCCATGGGGGAGAGGGCTGCATCTAAAGCCATGACAGGGAAATCATTACAGTAATGGACCTAATAATTTCTGGATACACATAACAAATTGAAACAATTTCCTCCAGGAAGGGGAATGTAATCAGATATTTTAAAACTCAGGCTTAATCAATGGGGAAAAACACCTCTATGCATTTATGGATTTATTCTAATAGTCTCAGGACAGTGACCATGACCAAACTTAAAAGCTGTGAGTTCAGATCCCAAAGATGCTACAATGACTCATGAGCCAGTTGTCTAAATAGAGATATATAGAACAGGCCTTAGCTCATAAAGAAACTACCACAGCAGCCATACACACTGTGAAAACTGATGAAGCCATTTCCAAGCTGAAAGGCAAAACATTGTATTGAAAAACTGAATGATCACATTGCAAAAAGAGAGATTCCCTATAGTCTCGCTGAATGGAAATCAGAAATATGTTTCTTGTAGGTTAACAGCAAATTAAGACATTTCTTTCTCATAACTGAACAGCAGCAGATAAAGCATTTATTTGAAATGTATTAACCTACAAGGACTTATTAAGATCGCACATATGTAGAATAGGTCAGTTTCCTTTTTACCAACAAGAAAATACCTAGAATGAAAACCACCAGTGTCATGGTGGGGAACTAACTGTACCGCTCTTTTAAGGTTGTCTAAACCCTAATTTAACTCACCAGAAATAAGAGCAGGAGTGTTTGACACAGGGGAAACCATTCTGATAAAGCCCAATTATCAGAAATGATAGATTATTACTGTGAAAGGGAGGGAGAAAAAGAGCATGCTCCTGCAGCAAGATAGAATAATGTTGGGGCTGTTTTAGAGAGTGAGGTTAAAGTTTGGACCTGGATTCAGCCCCCCCCCCTTCCATTCTGTGACTGAGGGTGGATAAATACTAAGCCAGGTGTTTATAAGGCTGAGGCCCTGAAGAAGTAACACCAAGAGATTTTGAAGTCAGATTGTTATTCTTAGTCTGAGTAAGGGTGTCATCAGTTTATGGACAAAATATGAGAGTACTCTCAAAGGGTAAGTCCTCAAGCCTACTTTTATTCTCACTGGGCAAAGTTGTACATCTGAGTCAAGGGTGACATCTGACAACTATAGAAAAGGTCACTGAATGAGCAGAAAAGTCTGCCATATGCCTGCCAGCATTTATTCACCGCTTTTAGTGTCAAATGGCCTGTGTTTACAAAACTATGGCCGATAATCGCTTGCTTTTGGGAAGAAGTTCCAAGTAGAAATTCTCTCAAAGAAAAAACTGGTAGCCAGATATAATAGCATAAAAGATGATTGCACTTACCTATAACAATTGTTCATCAAGGGTTTTCTGTACAGACCAGGGGTAGTCAAACTGCGGTCCTCCAGATATCCATGAACTACAATTCCCATGAGCCATGGGAATTGTAGTCCATGGACATCTGGAGGGCCACAGTTTGACTACCCCTGGTGTAGACACACATGGGGACTGAGCCCAGCAAAGATTTCCAAATCTTTCTAGTGGACTAGGAGCAGCTCCTCCTTTGACATTTTCCTGCCAAAAAGATCACATGACCAGGAAGAGGGGTGCAACTCCCTCAGTTCTCTCCATACTGTGACTGGAGACCCCAAGAAACTATGGTTTCAAAGAGTTCACAGCAAGCAGGAGGGAGGGATGTGTGTCTGCACAGAAGACTACTCAATGAACAATAGTTACAGGTAAGTGCAACCTTTTCATCTTCATGGCTTCTGTGTAGTCCCACATAGGGAATGGGTACGAATCTCTCAAAGAAAAAGACCACAACATACCTACCATCTCTGCAACAATTGTTTAGTGTCACATATTGATCTTCACCCACAACTGTCTTATAACAGAACAACAAGCTCTATACTTGTGTCCCAACTGAAATACACTCAGGAATGTGGCAAAGGGGAAAAAAACACTTTTGAAGACACGATGATTTGTGAAATGGCATTGAAGAGTCATGCACTCAGAACACAGTGATAGCCTCCACTGACCCACAATGATGGGATGTGTGAGGACAGTGACCATGTTAATTCTTTATTTTTAACCTTCTGCCCTTCTGAACCGCTCAGGGCAGGTAACAACAGTAAAAACAACACACAAGTTAAAATGTAAAAACATTTAGTTTTACAAGAGTACCCCAACTAAAATTCCCAGATAGGGGAGTTCATGTGAGGATTGAGAAAAGATCACTGGGAAGAGATCCTGGCCAGGACATCAGCTTATGCAACTTTGTGAATGGAAAGATTATAGGTTAGCACTCCCACTACCGTCATTCCAAAGTTGGAAGTGCTGCATATTATAAAGCCCTATTCTGAATAAACAACAAAGACATATCAAAGGAAAACAAGAGGTTATACCTCTGTGTTTTGCAACATCTTTAGAAATACAATAAGGCAGAAGATTAGAAAGTTATTGACCTAACCAGTGGCCAAACCATAGCAGCATAAGAAGCATTGCCCATATCCTGTTACAACTTCAGTAAATATTCTTCTCCAATTAGATGAGCAAGATCTGATATTGCAGATGTTACGCTAGCCAGTTAGAATAGAGGGAGGATGGTGTTACTGGAGAGAACATAAAGTATCAAGCCGTTAGCAGGAGTGAGAATAAGCAAAAGAGAGCAGTGGAAAAGGTGTGATGTGATCAAAGAAAGGATGGACAGGATGTGCCTTAAATGGATCTTGTGAAATCCACAGACCAATCTGCAACAAAGCCAGATTGTCTTCGTGAGGGATGGAAGGCATTCCTCAGCAAAGATCCCTCTCAGGAAAGAACTGCAAAGGATAGGGGTTAGCATTTCCCATTATGGGGCAAATAAAATAATCCAGACTACCAGAGTATCAAGGAGCTGACCTCAGTTAGTCACTGAAGGCATGACTACAGTGTATTCCATTACTATGTATGGTATATGCACTAAAATAGGCAAGCAATGTATACCTAGTGCTTTAGGCAAAAATAGTGTATGACAAACTAATTTTCCCATTATAAGACTGTGGGAAACACATGCCCACAGCATGGTCTCCACAGTATAGGGAAGGAAACATCTGAGATGTCAAAGAGGATCAGAGTTGAAGGAAGTGCTCTGAAAAAAATGCAGTGCTGAAACCACTGGAATGGTGCATGTTAGGTCTGTTTCAGAAAGGAAAACAAGCCTAGGCACCCTCTAAAAGGTAAAATATATACCAGAAATGTGGTATACATATGTAGATACACCAGAAAATGAAGCAATGGAAGTCCAAAAAGAACTGACAGCATTAGTAAAATAAGGGCTGACTAAAAGAGCTTTGTAAAAGTTAGGGCATAAAATGAAAGGAAATGTTGGAATTGTAGTGGATGGAAGCTTCCATCCAGAATGGAAGAGGGACTGTCTGCAGGAAAGGTCAGGAGATCAATGAACCAGACAGCCAAGCAAAAGTTAGACTATGATCTGGCCATGATCAGAGGTCTCTTCAGGTGTGCACCTTAACACAAGAATCATTTGAAATTGTACCCTTTCGGTCCCAGAAGTAGTTTGAACAATGCAGTTAATGGGAGACAGGCAATCCCCCCCCCCCCAGGCAAGGTGGGGAGGATCTTGAGTCTGAACTCACCAACTGACAGAAGTGTGAAAAAGAATTGCAGTAAGACTGGTGGATAAGACAGCAGACTAGAGAATTTTTCTCTTGTAAATTACACTGGAGGCGAGATTGAAGAGTTTAAGGGAATTTCTGATTACCAGAGACTTTGTCAGCAGGGGATGCCAGGATAAAACCCGGCATCTCACACATGGAGGGGGAAAAAACATGTGCACAACTTTGAGACACCATATTATGAGAAGAAGGGGGGAGAGAAGAAGTGACTCAAGAATCTGACAAGAGTGTTGTCCAACTGGGCTGCAGAATTTATAACCTCTCTGTGGAGCTGTTTTTACCTCCTAGTACAGACTAGGTCAGTGTAAAAAGAATGATCAAAGGAACAGCTTTCTTATGTGTGTCACCAGCACACACTGTGAGATCCAATGCATCAAATTCCCATACTGAAAAAGTATGCTTGCACACAAGTTGTAGGTATGCTTACAACTTGAATAAAACTTTGTTAGTCTTAAAGGTGCCAGTCAGGTAAAATATGGAGACATAAAATACAAGCAAGACATCAGTAGTAAAGGTACAAGCCAAGGAACCCTATATTTGAGTGGCTCCACAAAATGGAGCATTTCTCAGCTGTCACCCCATGCAAAGCAATATACTCAGGCAAAGGATTCTCCTGTAGAAGTAAGTGTACAGGTTTCTTTGCCTTTTCCAGGAGAAAGGTTCTGATTCCAAGGCAGATCCAAGCCCAGAACTGATGGCCCTGCTGGTGGACCCCGACTGCAGCTGCTTTTTGGCCACTGTGTAATGCAGTGTTGGACTGGATGGGCTACTGGCCTCATCCAATATGGCTTTTGTTATATTTCAACTGAAGCAACAGTCTTGGCTCAAATAATGTAGTCTACTGCAGATTAATTTGCAGCCTGGGAGTCAGAACCAGCCAATGCCTATACCAACGCCACTAGAGGCTCTAAAATGATGCATTTTAAGGGTGACTCATTAACAGGGGCAACAAACAGAAGTGTCAGATTCATCAAGGCATGAACATAAATGTTCATCTGTTGGTCATTTCTATGGTATACTGGCTATGTTTTTAAAAACACTGTCTACAACATTTAATTAAAAAAACAGTATCTTGACCTTTCTCAAGAGCTGCAAAAGAAAAAAATGGAAGATGCTAGAAAAAGGATCTTCTTTTGCTGGTGGTGAAGAGAGGACATAAATGTTCCTCTCTCACATCATGTAACTGCTTTGGCAGGAAAACACTGTGTATGCTGTGAGGCGGACATGCCTCCCCCACCCCTCTAATTTTCTTGAGCTAGAAACTTATTTTCCACAGATAGACTGCACAGATCAAAGATGAACAATGTAAGCTCCTTTAAGTGTCCACCACGGGGTAAATAAAGTAAATAAATCAAATCAATGGAATGGATCACACATTTTTCTAAAAAATGCTGTAGAATATATAAACCAAGAAAATCATTAAAAGATTTAAAGACTTTCAAAATGTGTATCTCCCCACCTCCAAGAAAACAGGAGTCTGTAAATATAGACTTAAGCACTTAGAATCAAAAATTGAAATCTAGTAAATACACTCTTAATGGAAAGGAATCTGTTCTTCATTACTGAAAAAAATAGTTACCTAGATGTAATATATTTGGTAGAAAAACACATTAGACCTAAGGATTTACATATGGCAGTTCTGAAATTTCTGCTTATGCTGAACTACAAAATTCACTCTTGAAAAAAGATTTTTATTTAGATTGCAAAAGTATGCAAAAAATCCATTCAACTCATTATGACAGCTTAAAATTTTATACAGTACAGAAGTTTAAAACTTGTTGCTACAGCCTAATCTCTTGCTGTATAAAATTAAGACCAGAGGTTATAACAACCATATGCACTCAAAATCCACTTGTTGAATATTACAAAATAAAAATGCACTTAGGGAACTGAATTTAATCAGACTTTTCCAAAATGATACACAACTATATATGTAGCCTTGGTACGTCCATTTACGCAATACATTGTAAAGATTCTACTTCAAAACAATATTGTTATGTAGCAACTGTTCAGCCAACAAAAACATTAACTTTCTTATTTTTCAAGGGAGAAGACAATCTTAACCTGTTTAAGATGTTTTCCAGCCTACCCTTATAAACATAATACTGTGAAATAACCCCTTGGTTTTTAAAAATTCAAAACCATAAGATAAATCTGTTACATCGTTCGTTATTTTGTTATCAATCAGTATTTTACACAATGCTGTGGGAAAATAGAACTTTTGAGTGGGGTGTGGGGGTTCAAAATCCAACTTAAACACTGTGGTGTCAGTTCTTTCTGCATAACAGGATCTCATTGGGTTCTTGTGAAAATATCACAAGCATTATAAAGCTTTTTGAAAAACAATGTGAATATAAATCCTGTGAGACTCCTTGGTCCTTCAACTGATCTCCAATCCAGTCTGACACAACATCTTGTACAGCTTAGGCAATTCATGTTTGTAAAAGATTTACATAATTAGCAACTTGAAACCTAGACATAAACTTAATTAGCCTAGTACCTTTGAATGCCCCAAGGAATTACAGAGAACAAATTGAAGCCACTCACAGCACATGCACATCCTTGCTTAGGATCTCAACCAGTATCCCTTCCTTCTCTAACAGAAGCTAGTGATAGGCATAGAAGTTGGATGGTGCAACAATGTGCCAGATGATCCACTCATATTTATACAGACTAATAACATCTATGACAGTGGAAATACTACGACTGATCAAATTTGAACAGTCAACTCTCCTTTTTACGCAAAATGTAGTGTAAACTTGTAAGCTTATTGTTTTTTCTGCAAAAGGAAACTAAAGCATAGCCTTCTTATGCACCAATGGCTCTACAGCAAATAAAGTTAATCTAGAAGAATGAGAAGCATGATAAAAAAATCACAAGGGTGGGAATCATAGGGTTGATTCTCTAGGAAGGAGCTGCCAAAACAGGTCTATCCTCATCTTTCCCTTCCCCTAAAAGTCCTCTCTGAGGGTTGTGGAACCCTTGTGAATAAAATGCTGGGCTGTAATGAAGATAGGGCAGCCAGTCAAGAAAAATCACTCCCTCCTCTCTCAAGTACTGAAGACTGAGGAAATGACAATTTCCTATCCACAGCAGACAGTGACACAGTGGTTTAATTTTGTTCACAAGTCTCCCAATTCTTAGGACCCTATACATTAAGCAGGAGACTGCTGTGGGAAGGCAGGAAAAGATTTATTCCTACATCTTCCATGAGCTCTTAACAACATTATGTATTTCTTGACTCTAGACATATTGCAACATGACTGCACTCCTTTCTTTTGCCCACAGTATAATAGGCATCAAGATGTTTGGTTAGTACAGGTACCTGCAAATGCTTTTAAGCTTACATGTCATAAGCATGTGTTATAAAGGCCTTTAAGAACTAAATTCAAATGAGCTGGTGTACATTAAAGTCAATTACACCTTGATCTGAACAAAGTCAGTGTACACCTATGTCATTCAGAAGCACAAATCAAAGGCACAAACCCACTGGATACTCTTGTGAAGCTTCCATTCATTTTAGTGGTACTGACCAGGAGAGTTCCCAGGGTTTCTGTCCTTAATTTGTAGCATATTTAGTGGACAATCTTTGGCTGTAGTTCTAAAGCAGCAGATGATGTCTAAAAAATGACATGATAAAACATCTCATATTTCTCCTGTGTTTTTTGCTTTGTTTTAAAGGGTGGAGAATATATTTTCCCCTAAAATCAAGTAAAATTAGTAAAAGAACATTAATAAAACAGCACTCATGGAAATTATTTTTTCTTTAAGGCAATTCTAAATCACACACTTTTATGTAAACAATTTTACTCCTTGAAAACTTTCAACCATGTGCTGACAACACTACCATGTAAACAGAGCAAATTTTGCAACCCATCCCTTTAATTTTTGTCTATATTTGCCATCTACAAAATAACTTTTGTAATTTAGAACTCTCCAAAATTGTTCAAACATGTCATGTAAGATGAATATGTAAGGACATTTTAAATGACCATGTTTGATAGCCCATTCAAATGATCAACATGGCTTTACTTGAATTACTGCTAAGCAACTGCAAGGCTATTCTAACACTGACTTCTTTCACTGTTCAATGAGAAGTGGCAAATAGCACAGAAGCAGTGATGCTATCCTTCAAGGTTTTTAAATAGGTGAAACCTTAATTAAGGCTGGGCAAGTTCAATATTATGTTGTCTGGTTTGTTTTTCTCTTAGCAACCCTGTGGCACACCAATGAGTTTTAAATTTCTATAACAAATATGCATACTCAGGGACACATAGTATAGATTGGTCATGCTTTTAATTGCTAAGGGAGCCTAGGTACACTTTTTAAAAAATGGGTGGTATTGCCCCACAGCAGTATCCCAGGGAAACAGTGGGCATCCCTCCCAGAAACTCTTCTGGGAACAAATGTGGAGTATGCCATTGGATATAGCCTAATATCTTGCTGAAACAGAACAAGGCCCTGGGATGTATCTGAGGAGAAGAGTTGGTTTTTATAATCTGCTTTACACTACCAGAGTCTCAAAGCAGCTTACAATCACCTTCCCTTCCTCTCCCCACAACAGACACCCAGCTGGCTGCATATGGACGAGAGGTGAATCAGACCCAGTTCTTCAAATTAGAGGCTACCACTCTTTACTGCACCACACTCTCTCTAATAGTGTGCAATTAAAAAATAACATTATTTCCCAACAGTAGTAAATATTTGGGAATGATTTTGGGGGTTCCATTACAGCCTATTATACTTAATGGTCCCAATAGGCTATAATAGAGAACTGATCCAAGGGTATCGGGGGTGAGGGCTGTTTTTTAAAGAGGCACCAAATTTGCAGCATAGCTGCTTCCTATCCGAAATTAAAAAATAGGTTTGAAAAAGATTGGACCTAGGGGTCCAAGTCAATGGGCCCTCAAAGAAGGTGCTCATTTTCTATTATTTCCAATGGAGGGGGGAGGGATTTAAACTTCAAAGCAAACATGGTCTCGATTTAAATACCTTTTGCAAACCATGGCAGCAGCGGCAGAGGCAGCGTGAGTGAAATCTGAAGGCATTTAAAGGACCGAGAGCCCCTTAAATGCACCTCAACTATGGCAATCCAAAATCCTGGGATATTCCAAATACTGTTGGGAATTTTCTGGCTCAACCACTTCAGATAGCTGAAGAATAAGGTATTTTTCAGTTTTTTGGAAGGCTCGGACTAGCCAAATGCCACCCCTCATTGTATCTAATGCAACGGTACTCCAGCAGACCATGATCAACCTTCTATTTTTCTTAAACTTCTCCATGCTTTTGCTATGACTGTTGCTGAGAGAACAGGAAAGGTTTTTTTACAACTACTATTACCATCAGATTCATCTATAATTTAACAAGGTATCACATCACTCAGTGTTGGCTCTGTGTCATGCCAACCAAGTTAGCAGGCATCTGCTTGTTTGCATAATTATTTATGCTAGCGAATGAGAAATCAAGGGTGCCAAAGCCTCAATCCTACGACTAAAACTCTTGTTGGAACCTACTATTTTTTATACCTGTCTTTGCTTTTCACCTCCCTTTTGTTCCCAGCAAAGTTGTAAGAATGATGTCATTGAGATATATTGTAGATTTTTTTGGATTCATGTGGAATCCATAGAATACTGTAAATTACACTAGAATACCAAGACCATCATGTGCTAATTTCTTGTTAAAGCCATTTTTAAGGCAAGATAGCAATAGCCTATAAGTAGGCATGGACACAAACTAGATAAATGTGTTTAGGTTTATGGTGTGTATCATGAATCATGAACTGTCACAAACCTTTAGCTGCCCCACAAATCAGTTTGTTTTGTGAAATGGTAGAACAGATCCCTTGCATGCTCTGACCTGACATTTCCCCAGAAAGCACTCCTAAGTCATTGGGGGGGGGGGATTACTTGATTTAACATTATGTCTGGAAATATCTCCGATCATGAACTGGTATGAACCTCCATGAAAAGCTTGAAAATTCGTGGAAACTTTGTGCCATTGACCTGCCATGAGCTTCACTTCAAGAACCATGAACCAGCCAAAATTTATCATATACTTTAGAGGTTCGTGCCCATCCCTAAATACTAGCCTTCTGGGGAGGAAAAGAGGACCTGCCACAGAAACTACACTGACAGATAAGAGAGATAAGATGATTGAAGGATAAATGTTGGTAAAGTCACTGTTTGCCTAGAGAAGCTGACACAAGCAACACATTTAAGGCAACTGCATTTTAATCTGCATACTTCCCCTGGTAAATGCCTGAGACCCTGGCATTCATATCCTTATCCATGGTTCTCCTATATATTTGTGAAACTGCCTGGGAGGTAGAGTGTGACTGGACCCCAGGCAGTGTGCAGACTTGAATCTGGCCCTACAAGAAGCTGCTGGCCGCGGCAAGGAGGCGGGGGGAACGAGGCTGCGCAGAGAGTGTGGTGGCGAGAAGGCGTTGGTCCCACAAAGGCAGCAGTGGAGGCGAGGAGCGCTGGCCCAAGAATGACCCAGCGCCAGCCGTAAGGAGGAGGCAGCACTGTGAAAAAGGCGGTGGCAGCCAGAATGAGGTCCCCGTGCCGGAGGACGCCAGGAGGCCGCACCACTGGAAAAAGGTAAATTCCAGCAGTGTGGGGCCTCAATAGGTGCCCATTCCTCCGGCGGATCGCTGGAGGAAGCGGAGGTCGAGGCCTGGTTGGACACAGCCAGCCTGGGGACTGCCGCCACCATGCCCAACGCATCCTTGACCTGCCGCCTGGAGAGGGAGCAATGGCCAGGCAGCTGGGAGACCTCTCCGTGCCTCCTCAGGCCTGCCTCCCCCTAGTGCCCACTGCATTTCTGCATGCAGTGGGCTTTACAACTAGTATACAAAGAAATAAGAAATATTTCTCAATTGGCACTAATAATATCTTTGTCCTACTAAGCGGCAACTTCTGATTTTTTCTGTTAATTGTATCAGTGAGTCTAGGCACACATAACTACCTAACAAGATTTGTTGCTCTAGTAGTAGATTATACCAGCGAACATCTGTGTATGGGAAATTATGACCTATTACTTACATCACATAGGTAATAATCACCAGATGTATATTACTTTTGTTACTTTTATCCAGTGACTGGTCTGCCCAGGTTATCTAGAAGGCAATCAATTTGTACTCTTTATTAATCCATCAGTCATAAGCTTCCAAGAATACTGAACTATAAAAAAAATTCCAATATTTTTGTTACTGAAATGAACACAAGATGACAACTCATACTGCAAAATAATAGCAGACAAGTTAAGAAGTCTTGAAGATAACCTACTATGGAGAGGCAAAATACAACAAACAGAATCCACAGTGAATCTCCTTTCAATATTATATATAGAAGACATTTTGTTTTACACATGGATTGCGTTAAAAGCCACCACACATAGCATGAGTGGTAAATCTATGGAAATTAATTATTAGTCTAAAAATATGAAGTTATGCAGATCAACAGCTCTTTAAAACAATGGCTAAAGGTAACACTAAACTGAATGGATAAGGCCACTGCTGTTTATGACAGTCTTCCAGTAATACAAATATTCTAACATGACAACCTGCAACATGTGTATTTTCCTTCTACCATGTGTACGTTACTGTCCGATTATTATTTATTCAAACAAAAGACAGTCAGGCGTAACAAAGCTAGTCCTGTTTAGAACTTCTACCACCAACAAAATTATGCTATAAGAAGATCTGACTTGCTAGTTGCAACTGCACTTATTCAGCGGGGAAAAAAAACAAAAATGTGTTTAGTCCCTCATGTCAGTTTCCCAAACATACTCCTAGAAGACATTTCAAGTGAAGGCAAAGTTTTTGTTAAATATGCATAGCAAAAAGATTTTGAATTTAAAATCATTGTCCTGCGAACTTGAATATTTTCTTGGTATCTGAAATGAGCAGTGATCATCAGTACAGAATTGACCACAGATGGAAGATGCTAACATATGACATCCATTTTCATACTATTCATGTTGGAAGATTCTGAACGTTCAGAAAATGGTCACAAAGGCTACACCTGAACAGTACTAGGGATACTATGAAACAGAAGAAATTGGATTGAGAGGGGAGCCCATTTGTGTAAGTACTTTATCCAGCCACTGGAGAGGCCCATGAAGATGAATTTCTATCCAACATGGGGTGCTTGTAACATCTTGCCGGTGATATTCTGCTCCCCATCCCTACAAAAGAGATATACATTTTTTAGCCTCAAAATTAAAAGTGAAACTAATAACCAGTGATGTCATCAACAGACATATCTCCCTTTTGTCAAAAATTATTACAGAAGTTTGACTACATATCAAGACAGTATTAGAGTAAATATAATTCAAAAATTCATTTTTGTCAGTTACCAAGAATACAGAGGTGACTCAATTTTGCTCTGATTATCCCACGCAGAAGTATGTGAGAAGGATGCCTTCTGGCCCCCTTCTATTCAAGATTAACATCAATTCTCTTGTAAAATGTTTTCAGAAGGTCAATATGAAATGGCAAAATTAATAGAAGGGGAAAAATCACACATACTTATGTTTGTAGATGATGCCGTCATTCTTTCCCAAACCAGTGTTGGGCTAAAAAGAGCTCTGGGGTGCTAGTTCAGCAATGTCAATTGGAACAACTAATGATTCAATATGCAAAAACAAAGATAATGTACTTTAATGCTAGATTTTTTAAAAATGGAATAATTAATGAGCATCAAATCAACTGACTAAAGTGTTTTAAATATCTGGGGGTAGTGTTCCAGTGTAATGGGAAACATTCTAGTCGTATTCAATCTGTAGCCCATTTTGCAGAAAGTAGTTGCAATATCACGCTCAGGTTTCTCAAATCTGGGTATGGCGGGTGCTTTCTCAGCTATTTAGCTAAAAGTTAGCAAATCCCTAACTTACGTATGGAGCACAATTGGGAACATACAACAAGTCTGATGTATTAGAAAGAGTGTAATCAGAGTTACTCTGGGCTTTATTTAATGTCCCTAAATGTACTGCAAATGTTGTGCTTAGGGGGTAGGCCTTCATAAGGCGGAAACCAAGACTTGTGGAATTATTAAAAACTAGTAATCAAGCCCGCTGTAAGCTAAATACAGCGGGCGCTAGATCAGGGAGCCCCCAGGAGTCGCGCGGAGCGACTTTGCACCTCTCGCCGCATCAGGCCGTCGGGCAGGGAGCCCCCGGCAGCCACAGCCGCCCTTTGTGGGCGGCCTGATGTGTCAGAGGCGCTTTGCGCCTCCCGACGCGTCAGGCTGCCATCAAGGGAGCAACTGCGAGCCGCGCTCTGTGCGGCTCGCAGTTGCTTCCTTGTCAGCTTGATGGGAATCAGCCGGGCCAATTGGCAGGCGCTTTGCGCCTGCCGATTACCCCGGCCAATGGTCTGTCCGGAGGAAGGGGCCAATCAGGCCCCTTCCTCATCACGGACGAAGCCCTCCCACCAAGGGCTTAACGAATTATTTAGTCCGCGGCGCCCGCGGGCGTGTTAAGGATTGGCTGGAAATGCATTCAAGTCCAACTAGGCTAATACCACATTTCTGTTCTGCAACCCTGTAGCCACCCTAGTCTATCCATGATGGGCTTAGATTTAGTACAATTGATGGGGATGGGACTGAGTAGAATATGGTTCATCAACGACTCATGACATTGAGATGCAAACTGAGAAGGCACTTTTTTTAGTCCCTTTGTTGTTTTATGCTGATCTAAGGCTGTAACAAATAAATAAAAGTGTTCTGATTATGTCCAGAAATGAAATAAAATATGATAAATAAATTTCACTTACTTTTACAAAACTCATCCGAATTGTACACATTTTGGTAAGTTCATACACAGCCTCAAACCCGTGATTCACTGACTGAGCTAAAAGCTGAGCGAATTCTTGATTGTTAAAAATTTTTAGGCTACAGCCGCTAGGAATCTTGCACACAGTTGTAGGATGAAATCCATGATGGTAGTTGCAATTTCTGCTCTGTACAAATATACTGCTGTCACTCAGGCACTCAGCATAGACTTCCCCACCAACATAGTAGAGATGGACACCTGAAACACAGAAATGGGAAGGGGGGAACCCTCAAAAAATTAAAACTTTTGTAATTATATACACGGCATTCCAATTAGGTCAGGATAAATATAATTATGCAGCACATTTAACTTTTGTAAGCTGTTGGAAATCAAGCAAGATGCCAGAAGTTAACAAATGTCTCAGGAAAATGTTCTGTCTTATGCTAAGGCTTATATCTCTCCAAAGAAATGTGATTCACTGAGTGGAGAAGAATTTAAGAATGTAAATTTGAACCGCTTATGAATGTATGTGAATAAAATTAAAGACCAAAACTATTTCGATTTCAGACTCATTACTATTTAAAAGGATCATCAAAGGAGCCTTTTCTAGATACGTCAGAGCAAAGGAAGGGAATTGTGGGAAGATGTCTGCCAGCAGCTTAAAATCTAGCTTGACCTTCTGTTTTCTTTTGGTTGTTGGGATACAAAGCCTAGCTGTTGCCACAGATATGAACCTTCTGAAGAGCCAAAATTTCTTGGCCCAAAGCTTGCAGCTTGCATGGCATGAATGCTCAACCCAGGATGTTTAATGTGTGTGTGTTTGGGGTTCTTAAACTATATTCTGTTCACTGGAACTGGTATTGGAATTTTCTATGAGCCAATTTAGATCCCCAAGATAAGACATGCTTTAAATTGGAGTTAACTTTCATTTCAAATATCCACCAGCCACCAGAAGTCCTTTTTCCTAACACTACAGAAATGGGTTTTCCAACATATAAACATCAAAGACTTAAAAATTACCCATTTTATTATTGGCAGTATCCTGCTATCAGTATCCTGTCACAAGGAATATGAGAAAGTAGACTAAAGAATCTGCTCATAGAGTAATTTTGTTAATTTAAATGAAATGAATTGATTTAAATGTATTATTCCCTTATCTGTATTGCTTCATTTTGGACTATTTAAAATAGATTCTGGAAACCGGACTCCTAAATCCTTCCCTATTCCTTTAACAGCCCTAATCCAAACCTAAGCCAAGAGCCAAGCATCTCCACCCTCCAACACTTATACTTGGAAAGCCTTAAATGTTTTATTTTGTTGTTAAGACAACGAGCAATGCAAGCATGAGGAAGCCACACATACACAAAAACACTCAAATGTGTTCATCAAAAATCAAGTTTTGAAAGTCACTACGGTACATGACCTAAGATAAACCCAAGACAGTAAAATAGACACAACAAAATAAAGTCTTATGGAACAAATATTTGCATTATACATTTGCTATGTATTTTCTCACTGAATCATGGGGACTTACAAAAAAATAGCAGTAAATTACTGTATCTGCATCAATTATTTCATGTTTAATGGCTAGTCTATGGAGGAAGGCTGCTTAACCCTGGAATAGCACATTTTATTACCTTTTCCAATATGTCTCCGAGTGTTCTCAATTGTTGAGTTGCGATTAACATTAGAGAGTAGACCTAAGCAGAATCTGTTTTTGTTGTTGGAGGGATCTGTAAATCCATCTACTAAGATACTAGTGGAAGAGGCATGAAAAGCCTCCCCAACTCGATTGTTTAATTCATAATACACAATTGAACACCAGTGCTTGGGTTCTTCATAGGCAACAGGGTGGACATCTATGAAAAAAAAAAGAATATATATTTGACATTTCAAAGAGGTACACAGTAACACACTACCTCGCATTAATACATCAGTCTTCTTATGTATTCTTCGATCTCTTCACTTGCCTCTCGCTATTGTGGGCCAGACCAGATACCAGTATCAGATGGGGTGGCAAAATTTCTTCTTTATGTTTTTCTGTTTGGTAGCTTAAGCTTTTTAATGACATCATCAAGATGGCTGAAAACCAGTATTTCCTAATCTAATTTGAGCTGTAATGTAACTCATGAACCAAGTGACCAATTTCAAATTTTAAAGCACTGTTAGAAAGCTAATAAAATTCCCCTACCAATAACCTCTATCCATTACTGTGATAAAAGGATTAAAACAAAAAAAGTCAATTATTTCCACATTTTATTAGGTTTACAGCATACAGTTCTTCACCTAACTGACACAGTCACCTAAAGTATATTAGACAATTAGTTTATTCTTTCACCTTTCCAACAAACCATAACATGAAGAAATTTATTTTTCTACACCACAGTTAGGTACATGAGAACAGTTCCTTGTTTTGTCATTTTAACTAATGTTACTGGATAACAAGCAACTTTGTGTTACTGCAAAGAAAGCTTAAAAAAATGATAGGCTGCCCATCACCAGCTGCTTGTACTAATGAGCTTCATAGAGCTGGAAGGAATAAAGCCAATATTCAGCAAGGAATAGCAGACTTGATAGCAGAAGTTTAGCAATTAGAAAGAGTCTCCCCTGGTGTCTTATTTAGTTTACCTCTGCTGGAAATATTTGGCATGATCTGAGGAATCATATTACTACTTGTGTCCATAGACTGTGAATTGTCTTGTCCCATCTGATCTTCAGGGGGCATATAGGCAGGTGGCGGTGTGTCTGCTAATTTAAAAAAAATTGAATAAGGTGAGCACACTTTATACAGTCTAATAATTAAAGTTCTTCTTCCATTCCACCATTTCCCCATTTACTGGTAGACCTTTCTGTCATCAATATTATTTTTGCTTCCTTAAGTTCTCTATTTAACAGTTCTCTATTTAACACATTTTATGCCAACTTTTTGCAACAAAAACTGGCTTATAATAAAGAATATTCATATTCAATTCAGTATTATAAATAAAAAAAGAAGAAGAAGAATTCTGGACAGGAACCAATGAATCATCCACATTTTCTATTATGCAACTAGCCCCTCCAGAAGCCAAGTAGAAGGAGCAGTCTCTCAGCCCTTCCTAACGATAAATAAGGAAGTAGAGCAGCAAAGACCACACCACTGCCTCAAGGCAATTATTATAAAGGCTGCTACTCTTCTCACTGCAACAAAGGAGAGACAGAATCTGTCCAGTGGCTTAAGATAAAAAGTCTCTTATCACATTTATTTAGACTTTGACTCTGCCAAAACGGGCTCTAGATTCATTTGTTTTCCGTTTTCAGTCTGGCTTTCGTCAGTGGCAATGAGTCCAACATAAACTAATGTCCTTATTAGAATAATATATAACAAATAATAATTTGAAATGTACAAAAATATCCATACCCCCACATAGTTGAATTAAATATATTCACTGAGAGTGCTATCTATAACATGAGAAAGTAACTGTTAGAGCAAGTCGTATAATGCCAAAAGCCTACACATTCATATCTTACCGTCCTTGTTAATGTTTGAAAATATAATAAGGCAAATCCTCTTGTATAATGGAGAGTCAAGGCTGTAAGCTCCTGGTCTCAAATTATCTACTTCAGCTGTGTTCATTTATTTTGCTGAGCATCTGAGTCAGCAACACCTTGCTATGCAACTTAAAGAGTCATGAGTCATGTTATAATCTGAATACATATATGTTCCAATGTTACAAATTTAACAAACTTTAGGATGTGTCTTTACAAAAAACAGGATAAATCAAAGTCCATATTTAACCCATAGGGTTGCATTGTCTTTAAGTTGAAGATGTAATAGCATTCCCTTTGCAGCAATTTCTTCCTCACATCCAGCCTTTGATGCCTTCCTGGTGAAATTTGCTCTATTCCATAGAATCGGAGGTCCTCAGCTTCATGTTTAAATTTGAGGCAGTGGGCAGTTAACGGAGCCTCTTGAACCCGATGTCTCACGCTTTGATGTTCCAGAAATCTTGTTTTAAGTGGTCTCTCGCTAATGCCTATATATTTCATGCCGCAGGGACACTGAATACAGTATACTATATTTTTTGTTAAACAATTAATAAAGGTGTTAATATTAATGGTAAGCAGGTTGTGTAAATTCTTTAATGGGTAACAGACATTTACAGGCTGCACAAGAGCCACATGGGTGGTTGCTATTTGGCAACTGACTTAAAAAATCATTACCTGGCTCATAGCTCTTACTGGTCAACTCAACAATATTCCTCCCACGTTTCCATGCAATCACTAAACCATTTTTACAATCTGGTAAATCTGAAACTAGATGCCAGTGTTTAAACAAAATCCTTTGAATATCCTTGGCATGCCCTGAAAACTCAAAGGAGCACACTAGTTTTTTCACTGAATCTCTCCTCTGGTATTTTAATAAATCATTTCTATTTTGTTCTATCGCTCGTCTACGTGCTTTTTTTTATAACCAACTCTGGGTAACCTCTGTCTTTTAAAGCATTTTCTAGACTGTTGCATGCCTGTTCACAAGTAGTAGTTTTATAATTGATCCGTTTATGCCTAAGGAATTGTCCATGAGGCAATTTTTTTTAATGAAGAGGGTGGAAGCTATCATAATGTAAAAGTGTATTTCCATCTGTAGGTTTTTTATAAGTGGATGCTAGTAATCTGCCTTCCTGGTTAATTGTTATTAGAGTATCCAAAATGGAATTTGCACTTTATGGTGGTCACCTGTAAACTTGATTGTTGGGTGCATGGAATTTGCCGAAACGAGGAAAGAAAGAGTTATTCTGTTGAATACAAGAAAAGAATTGTGGAGGACTCCTAGGGCAGTGGTCCCAAGGCCATGGCGCCGGGCCAGGGCTCCCTCTCCCTGCCCCCCCTCGCAGTAAAAAACTTCCCAGGCCGCAAGCTTGCGGCCCGGGAAGCTTCTTACTGCAGGAGGGGGGGAGAGGGAATCAGGGCTGCGCCCGTGCATCACGCCCGCGCAGCCGAAATCGCGCATGTGCGGCACTTTCGCACATGCGCAAAAGTGCCACGCATGCACGATTTTGGCCGTGCATGGCGGATGTGCGCATGCGCTGCCCGGCGCGCATGCACAATGCGCGGCCGAGCGTGCGCAGCATGCGCAGGCAGGCAGTTGCCCTGCCAGTCCCCAGCCTCAAAAAGGTTGGGGACCACTGTCCTAGGGCAATAACCTTACAGCTTTCTGCAAAAAGAAGAAGTTGGATATCTGAATGGTCAAAAAATTGCGGGCAGAATACGATAACCTCAGTCTACAGGTGGACAGAGAAAATGCTAAGAAGCGCAAGTGTGGTTCAGGTCAGCAACCTTTATTTCCTGAGCTTGAAGACATGATCAGTGAATGGATTGCTAACAGGAGAGCAAAGGCTTTGGTTGTGCACAGGGCTGATCTTCAAGCATTTGCCCTTGCAATGGCACCACAATTCGAAATATCCCCAGAATTCAAACACTGGCTGGATAGCTTCCTTCAGCGATATGAACTGTCTCTCAGAAAATCAATAACACTGTTTAAGTTGGAAGAAGCTGAAGTTATTAAGTGAGCACTTGCATTCAAGTCCTTTGTTGATGGCATCGACTTTTCTAAATACCAACTTTGCAACATGATTGCTATGGATGAAACTGCAGTGTTTCTGGGTCAAGGAGCCCAAACGACAATTGAACAGAGGTTAGAAACTGCCTCCTCAATCTATGTTCCCTCCACTGGTCATGAAAGTTCACGTGTTACCTGTATTTTGGCAATTCATCTGGATGGAAAGAAAGCCATACCTCTTATCATCACTAAGGGCAAGAAAGATAAGATTGAATGTGTTTCCGGCATTTATGTTTTTGAAACCGAAAAACCCTGGTGCACACCAGCAGTTATAAGGAAATGGTTTGATTTAATGCTGCTACTTGTTTTGTGAGGTGGCCAAAGAGATCTGGTAGTCTGGGATTCAGCCAGCACTCACCATGCTAAAGACATGAACTTCCTTGCAGAGAGAAAAATAGATCAAATAATGATTCCTGCAGGAATGACTGCCTAACTGCAGACTCTTGATATTGTAATAAACAAGCCATTCAAAGACCATTTGCATATGGAAATTAATGACTCCATCAAAAATAGAATGACAAGAAATCAGCATGGAAACTTTGTGAAACCTAGCCTGCAAGAAGTCGTGATTTGGGTGAAGAATTCATGGGATAAAATCACTGACAGTGTTGTTGCCAATGCACTCTGAGAAGGTTATATGGAGAAGAACTGCTCATTTAATGAGAGCGCTATTGCTTGACAAGAAAGATTGGGGCCAATGGTTCTAAACGAAATGGAGTTGCAAGAAATTCAGGATGGAATTCCGGGTTTGGAGAGTTATGAAGATGTTCCTGAAGAAGATGACTTAATTATATTTGAATAAATGTAGATAAATGTAGAATAAATAAGCCATAGTGTGTTGTCTTGAGAAAAAATAAATATAAGACAGTGTCTTATTTTTGGGGAAACACGGTAAATACTTACATAAAAGTATTAAGGGGGTGGCAGGTTACAGTGAATGAGTGATAGGGTTGTGAGTGTCCTGCATAGTGCAGGGGGTTGGACTAGATGACCCATGAGCTCCCTTCCAACTCTATGATTCTACAACATGTTTTCACATTAGAACCACACACATAAGGAAATACCTAAATCACATTTGTAATTAAGGCTGATGCAACCAAAATAGTACCTCATCAATCCATTATCTAGATTTTTTGTTAGTCCAAACCAAGGATAGTCAAACTCCGGCCCTCCAGATGTCCATGGACTACAATCCCCATGAGCTCTTGCCAGTGTTCGCTGGCAGGGGCTCATGGGGATTGTAGTCCACGGACATCTGGAGGGCCACAGTGACGACCCCTGGTCCAAATGGTTGTAGATGTAATAAAAATAAGTTTCATCTTAATCCCATGCTATAATTCCCCAGGGCCCCAAGAAATTTTAGGTCAGCATTGGTGCACGAAGATTATGGACTTTTCTTGTTCACAGACTTGAGAACTGACTGCATTCAAAAGGGCTTTGAGTGGATCCAAACAAGGCTGGTTTTGCTACATGTGTCCTACTACTTTAAAAACAAAACCTATTTTTTTTAAACTAATTGCACTTTTGTAAGAATAAGTGAGCTGAAAATGATCTCTTCTGACTATGGAAATTTATTTGCTAGAATTGCATAGTTATATAATGGAGGAAAGTAAAGCAAACTGCAATTGAAGAATTACCATTTTTGTTGATTTGTATGCATTTCTTAGAGCCTCTTGTGGCGCAGAGTGGTAAGGCAGCCGTCTGAAAGCTTTGCCCATAAGGCTAGGAGTTCAATCCCAGCAGCCGGCTCAAGGTTGACTCAGCCTTCCATCCTTCCGAGGTCAGTAAAATGAGTACCCAGCTTGCTGGGGGGTAAACGGTCATGACTGGGGAAGGCACTGGCAAACCACCCCGTATTGAGTCTGCCATGAAAACGCTAGAGGGCGTCACCCCAAGGGTCAGACATGACTCGGTGCTTGCACAGGGGATACCTTTACCTTTATGCATTTCTTAATATTGCTACATCAAAATTCAAGTAATTAAGAGAACTACATACTTTTGGTACCTTCAACTTTCATACCACAGCTTTGTGAAGGTTAATATCTGAGCCCAAAACCATTTGCCTCCTGTCTTCACACAGACCCATTATGCACGGACTAGAATGCCCGAAGTGGCGGCGACAGGGCTTTGGGGAAAATCCCCTATTATGCCCGATGTTGGCGCCATCCAGGGCCCAGCCCGGCCCACACTATGGAAACGTGGGAAATTCCACAGCTTCCTGATACTGCGGGCGCCTGCAGGGGCTGGCTGGCGCTGTGCATAATTGCCAGCACTGGGCCTTTCAGCCCACCTGGCCTTGACCTATGGTGTCCCTGTAGGGATTCCGCACGCCCCTGGAGACTCCACGGAGCCGGCAGGGGCATCTCCCTGGCCCCTCCCCACCTCCCCCCTGAACCTCTGCCGCTTATCCCGCTGGCTTGGCGCAAAGGTGTGTGCGCGCTACGCCGGAGTACACAGGAACGGAACGGCGGCAGTGTGGAGTAGCTGTCGCCATGCATAACGGGTCACACTACAGCATGCTTTTCGATGTTTCTGATTTTGCTAGTAGACAATCCTGAGCTATGTTAAGTACACCCTTATAACTCAACCTTGTGAATTTCATCAAGTTATAGGCATACAGTTCACTGCATGAAACTGTTTAGAGTTTACACATTTTCAGCTAAGTATCCCTAAATGAAGTCACTTTCAGCTATCATGCAGGGCAGTGGTCGGGCCGCGAAGGCCATGGCGCCGGGCCGCGGCTCCCTCTCCCCGCCCCCCCCCCCAGTAATAAACTTCCCAGGCCGCAAGCTTGCGGCCCGGGGAAGCTTCTTACTGCGGGAGGGCGGGGAGAGGGAAACAGGGCCAGGCCGCGCCCGTGCGGGTCGCGCCCGCGCATTGCGCATGGCACATCCACGCATGCACAATGTGCGGGCGTGGCCCGATGCGCGGGCATGGCCCGCGTGGGCACGGCCCGATGCCCTGCCGGTCCCCAGCCTCAGAAAGGTTGGGGACCACTGATGCAGGGGATCCAACTGCCATTCTCAACTCCATTCCTTTGGATTCTTACCTACCCTCTAACCCTGCATCAATCCCGCCATTTTTTTCAGAATGTAGACACTAAAAAATATTTGCAGACAGCTTAGACATAACCTCAGTCCACAGATGGACCCTTGCTATGATCAATCCACAAAAGATTTGTTTTCCTTAGAGGACTATAGGACATTAACTGCATATTAAAAGATGTGAACTGTAGTCTCCAGATTAATCCCAAAACTTCAAATTACATACATTATATCTGTTAAAAATCCATGTAGTATGATACAGATTAATACTCCATTTGGCTTTATTATAGACATTTTGCTTTTCAACAAAAACTACACACAGTATCCCTTACCTGGTAGCTGAAATGGGCTAGATGGCCCAGAACTAGCTGGAGAATTTGGATAAGTACTACTGGATGGAGAAGGTGGATAAGGGCTGTTTGGAGAAATTGGGAAAGGAGTGTTGTTGGGCTGCTGAAACGAATCTGGAAAAGTGGCATTCTGTGGCATGTGAGGTTCATTGTGGCTTAGATTTCTGAACTGAACCAGAAGGCTATGTTGTGGGTTGAATTCACTATGTCTTGGCACTAAGACTGGAGGTAGAACTGAAAAACAAGAGAACATAGTCACACGTTACTAGCTTTATAAGCAGAGAAGACACAGAAATAAGCATGTGCCAAATGCAGACTTGTCACAGCACAACACTGTATTTCAAAGTCTGGAAGATCCAGTTATATGGACAGCATAAGTCTGGCATGGGAAGAAAGTGCTTCCAGACAGATGAATTGGGCTTAGGAAGCATGATCATCTAATCACTTAAGGGTGAATTAAAACAAACTACTCAGAATGTTGCAGAACATTACATTGAAATATGTTGAACACATTCCCCCAACTACATTATAGAGATCTATAAAAAAAATCAATGGAAAAGACCAAAACAGCAATGTAACATTTTTAAGAATAAAACCAATGAGATGCTTACTGCAATTCTCTATTAATAACAGCACCAGAAATCTTGTTTCAAACAGCACAAAACTTATCAGAAAAGCAATGCAAAGTAATCATATGGCACACCGCCATAAGTAATCATTTAAGACACCGCCAGACTTCTGAAACACTGTAAACCAATTTAGATTCAAGTCCTTAATTCTAAATTTCACTCGGCTACCTTCTCTGAAAGTCATAAAACCAGATTACTACAAGTGGGATGCCCACAGGGATTCATATTCCCCTTGCCCCACTACTACCCCCCCCCATAGCTGCTCTTCCTTTTGGCTTTCTTTTCCCCTTCCCATCCACCTGGTAACTTACTTAGAACCCCAAGGATTTTTTTTCCAGATTTTTCTGTAAACTTGGGCTATTTTTCAGATTTGCAGAAAAATCACTAATAACTATATACACTGATTTAACATTGTGGAGAAGGTAGCTGAATGATGGTAATATCATAAGCTGATTTAAACACACCTGGGCTCTCCACCCTTTTGTAATGATAAGGATTGATACAGACTTCCTTCTGCTTGGAACCAAAAGGAAATTCACAAATGTCCAATGGCTTCAACTCGTGATGACTCTGTAGATCAGGCCAACGCCATACACGACAATAAATAACGTGAGGGAGACCTTTGCGGTGAGAAACTTGAAGTCGTCCATCTAATGAGCGAGGTATAGTAACACATTTACTTGGTTGACCAGGACTGCTCAGTGCTTTCTCTAGCTCCTCCATTGCTCCTTTTTTCTTTTTCAGTTTTTTAACCAAAGCATCAACTGCTTTTTCTGCCCATTTTTCTTCTTCATCTCCTTGCTTCCAGCCCAACAGACGCTTTACAGCTGGGCTAGTAAAAGAGAACAGGCTGGCCATTGACGTCATTGGACAAATCTTCAAGCGATTTTTAGAAATAAATTGCAGATTGGCAGGCAAAACTTTTTTAAAAATCCAAGGTAAATATTCTTCTTAGCTAGGCCTGTTAAAAACAATCAAAACTCAATTAGTTATAGCCATCTTACTTTGATGGGATATAGATACAGGTTAAGCGGGTATTTTAAAATCTACTACAGGTGTCAATACTTCTGAATCTAGTTTTTAAAGTTGAATCATTTTCATAACACACACATGCTTGGATTCTATTTCCACTTGCTCCACACTCAGCTGCGGAGGCAGTCTTCTACTAGAGAGTGTGTTCCCTTGATGCTAGGTACCTCTGGCATTGGCAGAAACTCTTGAGAGCTGAAGAAATGCTCTGTTCAAAAAAGAAGAGAAGCTGTAGAATCCGTGTCAGAATGTTCACAAATAAAAGAAAATGACACTATCAGGAATTTGGTGGAGATGACAACATTCATTCAAGCATAGTTTCTGGCATCTTACTCCACTGGAGTCAGTGGTGTCACTTGATTTTGCATAACATTAAGAATATATTTTAATTAAATGAAATTTAAATTAAGTTCTGTTTAAATTTCAACGACGAGAGTTGTACCATACTGTTTCTAGTTACTGCTATTATAAATTTTTGTGTAAGACCTTGAGAGCATCATGAAAACAGGCAATATAATCTTTTAAGATTATATTTGTAAGTGGAACCCAAGGATTTAAGAAAACACACCTGCAACTGATAACTGCAACACTTAAGTTTCTAATAATAATAAAATCTAAGCAACATACAATGGAGCTGTATGATAAGGGATATGGCAGTCATAAAGTAAGAACAACCACTCTTACTATTATTGACCAGATGTGCTGTAATCCTGGCTGCACAATAAATTGTGGTTTGTGTAAACTATTTTGTTGCATGAAACCTGATTAGTTTACAAAATGTTCCTAGCAGACCACAGTATTTAAACTCCAGTTCATCTGCTGCTTTCATGCCTCCAACTGCCGGTCAAGCCTTATTACATATGCAGTCTTTTTGCTATTTGTCAGCCGTAAAAACTAGGAGGTAAATGAGCAACGGAATCGGTCAGCCTGTTCTTATTACTCTCCAGGTATTGCATTCCTTCAACAGTATGGTGAAACACAACAGATCATCCAGACCATTTATTCACACAAACACACCCTTTGCTTTGCCACATTTTCAACCATGTTTTGTCTCCAAATAGAATTAACAGCTCCTAACACCACACGTGACCATTGTCAGGTCACCTTCTTCTAGTCTAGCCTAGGATATAAAGCGGAAATGTGTGGCAGTGGGTAGATTGTGAACCTGTATAAAAATACAATTAAGAGATCTCTCTGACTCAGTATCTTTTAAGTGTCTCCCTTAGAAAAGTTCAGAACTGCAATTCTGTATCTTTAAGCTGATGGTGGACACAGAGAGAAGGTGAAAGTGAAGGAAAGCATACCAAAAGCTTTCTGTTGCTCTCTATTGATGTCTCTATAGACAGAGACTGGGATGGGCAATGCTGCTTGATAAAGCTGGAATTTTGCATTTGAACTTAACAAAGCTAAACAATGCTAACCACAGAACAAACTTTGAGTCCAGTGGCACTTTTACAAACAAATGTTTAATTAATTGGGTGTAAGTTTTTTGTGTGCATGTACACTTTCATCAGAATTAAACTTCATTGATCTTAAAGGTGCCACTCAAACTTTGTTCTATTGCTTCAGACCAACATGGCTACTCACCTGAATATTAACCACAATTAACAAGCCAAGAATAAATTATGGTTTAGAATCCCAGTTTAGTACCCATCAAGAAGCCACAGTTGGTTTGGCAACCTGCAGTCAGATGCCACACTTGGAAGTTTATTCACAAGTGTGTTTACCGTGTCTCAAAATGTTTCTCAGACCTTGTAAAATGGTTTATGATTCCAAGAATTAGGATAAAGATACATCAGAACAAATTAAACAAAACAATATAATGGTCTAATCTGTGCTTGGTAGCAAATGATATCCTTACAATGCAGTTAACAGTAACATACTGCACTTTTTATACTTGGTAGATGATCAAACCTTTTTTTTAAAAATGAAAAGGAGTAATGATGACAAGCGGAACTGGTGCACTGTGGAAGAATGTTGATAAGACCTCATAAAAATCCCTGAAGAATACTCAACAAATACCAACAGACAATAGGCAGTTGGCAAAAAGTGAGCGCTAAACAAAGAAAGAGGATGTCAATAACAAAGTCACTTCCGCTCCTGCTACAAAAATTGTCTTTCTAAAGTTTCTGGAAAGTTATAATGACTGCTGGGACAAGAACACAGATTCAGCCCATCAAGCTGCATTGGGGGGGGATATTTTCTTGAATTCCCCCCCTTCCCCCTCCCCCCAAAAAAACACAGAACATAAACTTAGTAGAATACCATAAATAAAGTTGTGGGCTAAGCAGTGCAGATAAAGATTCTATGAAATAAACTTTTAAAAATCAAATGAAATTTAGAACAGCTTTCCACCACTTGTCAGGGAGGCAGGAACTACTTCTTCCTGTTTCATTTTGGCGGGAGTCACCCAGTCCTCAGTTTGGCATCTCCAACAGCACAGCTCTATATTAACTATAAACTTAGAATATTATGAATAACATGTAACATATTGACAGTACTCAACAATAATGGATATAGACACAAGCAAGCTTTGATGTATTAATTGGTATGGGAGGGATCAATGTGTCTTCTTTTACCCCTCACAGAGAGTAACTATGGTTATTCTCCTTTTGAGGCTGAGGATCTCTTATTGGGCCCTCCCAGAGCAATGTCCTGCAATTTAGGGTGGGCCATTATAATCTGAACACATTATGTGTTGAAATACTTGCCTTCTTCCTGTGGTAGAAATGACTGCTTTAAATCTAAAGCTGCTGCAGACTTAGAAGATACTGATAATCTATCTTAAAAAACTATTTGGACTGCTCAAGCAGTTCCATTTCCTTTTTCTCATCTTCAACAAAAATTCTCCTTCCTCCCTTGTGTTGGACTCACGATTGGAAGAAAGAGCATAAACTCTCAAAGAACTATCACTGACCCTTTTTTGTGCTGTTTTAATGGGTCATGGTCTCCTATCATTACGACTAGATTGATTCCTGTCCCTGGATGGTGAAGGGGATGATAGCCAGCTAGCAGAGTGATATTCAGAGTTCTGGTCCACCTCATCCCCCTGGGATGCCATTTCAGATCTGATTATTTCCCGCATCAATTAATAAGCTCAGAAGAAATAAGAGGTTGCCCAGAGGTTCTTACACGTGATACAATGTAATCACAGTGCTCAGAGGACTCTGTATGAATAGACTAAGGTTGTGCTGTTAGACTATTGCATTACTGACTCCTTTCTCCTTTTGCAGCACTTCAGAAAAGGCACATCAGTGGCCAGAGCAGGGATGGTCCAAGAAAGCATACCCACCAGCTTTGATGGCTCCTAGTTTCCCTCTGTGATCGAAGCTTCTAAACCAGCTTCCAAAAGAAAACTATCTTCAATGGTGTCCCTCCTCTCCATTTTCAGGTAAATGCAGCAATGATAATAGGGATGCTGCGAGGCTGTCCTAAAATGCCCACCACTAATTTGGGAACCAAGAAGACATCTCATGGTTGGAATAAAGAAACTTCAGGAGGAGTTAGGAGAGGGAGAGAGAACTCAAATTCAAAGTTAGAGATTAAGGAATAGCTAAATAGAAAAAAGGAGTGATTTGGATTGAAACCTGCTGAACTGTCTAAACTCACTCATCTCCCTGCTGGGGCAGGAAACTGATTGAGGACTGGGTGACTCCCACCAAAAGGAAACAGGAAGAAATCCCTGGCAGAGAGGTAGAAATCAGTTCTTTCTCCCGAATCCATGAGTAAGAGTTTCCAACCTTGTTAAGCCTGAAATCATTTTTAGAATAAGAAGGCAAACTCCCAAATGAAAGTATTTTTATTTTCCAAATGGGAAGGGAATGCACAGCATGACTGAAGAATCTGACCAACCCAAAGCTGTGTCAGTTCCTTTTCCTGTTAAAATATTGTTCTGGTTGACATGCTATGTTATGACTGTTATATTTGTTGCAATGTTCTATGTAATTACCCCATGATGTTATATGTAAACCAGTGGTCCCCAACCCCCGGTCCGAAGACCAGTCGGTACCAGGCCGCAGCTCCTCCTCGTCCTCCTCCCCGGCTGCTGCCTCGGGGGCTGCCCTGCCACTCTGCCACTCTGCCACCGGCTCACCATTGATGCTCTCCAGCGGCCGCCATGGCTGGGGCTCCCCCTCAGCGTGGCACTGCACAGTTGCTGCTGGCAGCATCCCCCAGCGGGCAGCAGGAAATCAGGGGCGCCAGCGGGAAAGCAAGTGGAGCAGGGGCTTAGGCAGCGGCGACATCCCTCAGCAAAAGATTACCCCACCCCCCGGGCCTCAGTAAAATTGTCAAGCATTGACTGGTCCCCAGTAATAAAAAGGTTGGGGACCACTGATGTAAACCACCCAAAGCTGTATGGAAGGGTGGTATAAAAATCTAAAATAAAAATAAATTTGGGGGAGTCAGTATTAGCTATTTCCTAAAGCCGTTATTAAGTGGATATATCTTAAAACCTAGTCTTCTACATATTTTAAAATTAAATTTCAATTCAATGAAAGGGGGAGGGGAGCAATATTTTCAATATTGTAAAGAAGTCAAGAAAACTTTAGGGTAATATCAGAATTGCCCAGCTTTACAACTATGTATGCAACTGAAATACTATGGAGTGATATTAGAGTAAGGTGACCAGATTGTCCCACTTTTGCAGGGACATCTGGGGGTACCTGGCAAATTGTTATTATTATTATTATAGCCCGCCTCTCCCCTAAGGCTCGTAGCGGGTATCAACATAAAAACCCATAAAACCCCTAATACATAAAAACATCCTACAAAAACAAATACACTGTCCAACCCAACTAACCCGACAGCGGCAGCATTCCCAGGGAGGACACCAGGGAGCACTGCATATATAGCCCTGAGAGGGGAAAGGGGGCCCGATTTTAAAAGGAGGCGCCGGCCTCAACTATAGGCCTGGTGGAAGAGCTCCGTTTTGCAAGCCCAGCGGAAAGCTGATAAATCCCACAGGGCCCGCAGCTCTTCCGGGAGCTTATTCCACCAGGTAGGGGCCAGGACCGAGAAGGCCCTGGCTATGGTTGAGGCCAGGCGCGCCTCCCAGAGGGTGGGAATCACCAACAAATTTGTCCCCACAGAGGGTAAGGCCCTGCAGGGGGCATAGGGCGCCAGGTGGTCCCTCAAGTATGTGGGTCCCAGACCACGGAGGGCCTTAAAGGTTAAAACCAGAACCTTGAATCTGATCCGGTTAGCAACTGGTAACCAATGCAGCTGCCTCAGCACCGGCTGGATGTGGGTCCTCCAAGATGTTCCTTTAACATTTTGCACCAGCTGTAATTTCTGGATCAGGTGCAAGGGTAGTTACATAGAGCAAGTTACAGAAATCTATTCTGGAGGTGAAAGTTGCATGGATCACTGTGGCCAGGTGGTCAGGAGACAGGTAGGGCGCTAAAAGCCGAGCCTGGCGAAGATGGAAAAAAGCCTGGCCTGCTATCTTCTTGACCTGGGCCTCCAGTGTTAACGAGGCATCCAAGGTCACACCCAAATTCCTGGCTTAGGACACGATGGTCAGTTGCGTCCCGGCCAAGGTGGGTAGTCGTGCTTCCTGAGCTTCTCCCTTTCCCCCAAACCACAGGACCCCCGTCTTGGCAGGGTTGAGTTTCAGGTGCCTCTGCTCGAGCCATCCAGCCACGGCTTCCAAACATCTGGCAAATGGATCTGGGCAGCCGTCCATCAGGAGATACAGCTGGGTGTTATCAGCATACTGATGACAATCCAAGCCATAACTCCTGACCAGCTGAGCCAGAGGGCACATAAAGATGGTAAAGAACATGGGGGAGAGCACCGAGCCCTGTGGAGCCCGAACAGACACGATAACTCGTCCCCCAACACCACCCTCTGGATCCGGTTTACAAGAAAGGAGCGTATCCAGCGTAATGCTGTACCCCGTCCTGGCGAGGCAGCATGCTAGTAGCTCCTGGTCAACCACATCAAATGCGGCCAACAGATCTAATAGAACTAACACAGCAGAACCGCCTCGATCCAGCTAGCGACGGAGATCGACCGTCAGGGCGACCAACACCGTCTCCACCCCGTGGCCAGGATGGAAGCCAGACTGGTATGGATCAAGCGCCGAAGTTTCCTCAAGGAACACCAGGAGTTGGACAGCTACGGGCCTTTCAACTACGTTTCCCAGGAACGCTAAGTGCGCAACTGGGCGGTAGCTGGCCGGGTCTTGCGGATCCAGCGATGGCTTTTTAAGGAGCGGGCAGACCACTGCCTCCTTTAGCAGCTCCGGAAACTCTCCTGATTGGAGGGAGCAGTTAACAATGTCACGGAGCTGCTCTCCTACCCTCAGCCCCCCTTCCTTGAGGAGCCAAGAAGGGCAGGGATCCAGAGGGCAAGTGGTCGCCCGCACTTGCTCCAGCAACCTGTCCACTTCAGGTATAGAGAGCTATCTGAAGCCATCGAACACCACATCCAAGGACGGCCAACAGGGCCTCCAGTTCATTTACTGTATCAAGCGTTGCAGGAAGGAGCAACAAGACTTTATCCGCAAAAAACCTCGCTAAAGCCTCACAGCCAAGATCCAATCTCCTACTATTTTGGTGCCCATCTTTCAGGGTGGTCAAGGATCGAACTACCTTAAACAACTGGGCTGGGCGAGAGCTTGCAGACACAATTTCCACGGCAAAATAATCACGTGTTGCCGCTTTCACTACCATCTCATACGCCCTCATAATCATGCGATAAGGTGTTCTCACAGCCTCATCGCGAGTTTTCCGCCACACTCACTCAAGTCATCTCCATTCCCTCTTCTTCTCCCGGAGCGTCCCGGTATACCATGGTGACTGTTTGAGTCAAGGGCAGAGAGGACGTCTAGGGGCAATCATGTCGATGGCATCTGCCAAGCGGGACTGCCAGTCCTCCACCATGGCATCCAACGAATTGCCAGGAGGCATTGGGTTCCGCAGAGCATTCCGGAATCCAATAGGATCCATTAGTCTCCGCTGGCGGACTAAAATACATCTGCCACCCACTAAGTGGGTGGGAGTTAATTAATTTTTAAATATATTTTCAAAATTTGTTAAACATCTATATGGCCATGTCAACCAGTTCTCCCCCCCTTTTCAAAATGGGCAATGATAGGCCTGAAGGGGGTGGGAGGGGTCCCAGATGGGCATGTACACAACTATGCTTCTCAACCGTATTCTGAACGATTGCAGTACTTTAAAGGTTTCTCGAAGCCTGAAGAATGTTTCAGGGGTTTCTCAATGGTAAAAAAAAGTTAAGAAAGGCTGCTTTAGATATTCTCTTCTGTATCATTCAATAGACCCTATCATTCAATAGACCCTCTGAGGCAGCACCAGCACAACTTAAAAAAAAAAAAAAGTGTTCACTTGTGAACAGGACTGTCACATTTTGTCTTTGAAAATCTAGCACATTGCCCAGTGGCTCTCAAAATATGCAGTCATTTCCAAACAAAGTTGAACATATTAAGGACAAACTATCCCTGAACTTGATCAAATCTTTGTTTTATGAAGAGAACATTCCTTGTCAGTCTGACTGTTCACACAATGGAATTTGTGCCTTGTCTTCACAACCTGGCTTCCAACGATGGCAGGAGCAGGCTTGACACAGATCTCTGTTTGAGATGTTAGAGCAGCCATCCAGTCTGAAGGGAGATCTGAGGTCTACTTCTCACTAGCTGAGTTAGGGCAAAATGATTACCAAGGCCCAAAGCATATTTGCAGTTTCACCAAATGCATCCTACAAAATAGTACCAGCCATCTCTATTTAGTTACAAAGGAGGGTATATCTCCATTCACAGTTTACCTCTTACACTAGCCTACAAATTCACCTACTATCCTCATCAACTATGGAAAATGCGTGTACTTGTTTTAACTACAGACACAGTGTTGCTAGAATTCTATTTGGATCTGCTGTCTCCAATTATGGAAATGATGGATGGCATAAAAACATATTTGAAGGGGAGTCACTCTAATAGAGCAAGATGGGAATCAGTTCCCTACCTTCTTTCCCACAAAGAGAGGGAATAAGAGGTGGGAAATTTGGAGTCTTCCAGCTCTGAAAGCAACAGAATGAAATAACCAAGAGTACAAACCTAACCAAGACAAATGCATGGCTAACAACACAACAGTAGTACAATGTTTCCTCGAAAATAAGACATACCCATAAAATAAACCGTAGCAGGATTTCCAAACATCCGCGCAATATAAGCCATACTCCGAAAATAACTGTGTTCTCAGCGGGAAGAAGTAAAACTGTGCCTTCCGTTTTACTCAGCACTGTGGGTCTCTCTCCTCCAGCACCAACCAGCAACAGTCTGTGGTAGGGCTACATGCTCCGGTGCTCACAGATGCCCGAGGCAACAATGCTGAAGCGCGGAGGGGAGGTGCAGCGTCACTACCTGCATGCAGGCGCAAAGCTCTGTGTTAGCACTCCTCCCCTCCACGCTGCAATGCTGACCACCCCGAATTCTCTCACCCCACACAAACACCAGTAAAGCTGCTGCTCCCCAGATTGTCTGTAAACCGCTCTGGGAGCAGTAAAAATAAAGCCGCAAGGGGTAGGTGGGAGGAGAAAGGGGCGGAGTGGGGCGAGTCTGGGATAAAAATTCAAAGGGGTAAATCGGGAGCCGCTTTGCGGCTCCCAATTGGCTCCTTTGCTGTCAGATTAGGCTAAGGGGCCAATTGGGAGCCACGCAGCAGGCGGCTCCCAATCCGCCCAGTGGAAGGGGGCAGGGGGAAGCTTCACCGAGGCCGGGGGCTCGGGCTGCGCCAAGGCCAGGGACTCGAGGGCATGCTTTGGCGCGGGCAAAGGAGCAGGCCCACCGCAGGGGAGACATGGCAGCCCTGCTCCTTGGCCTGTGCGATGCCACGGCAGCCTTTTTTGGGGTGGGGGGGTGCCAGGAGGGCTGCCCGCGGGCCGTGGGGAGGAGAGGGGATGCTAGCTCCCACTGTAGTCATAGACACAATGGGCTTTCATTCTAATACTTAATAAAAATAAGACATCCCCTGAAAATAAGCCATAGTGTGTCTTCTTGAGAAAAAAAAAGTGTCTTATTTTTGGGGAAACACAGTATGTCAGAAACACTAATGTTAAACAATGTAAAACATATGAGAGTTTTCTTGATAATTCCCTGTAGCAGCTCTTGCTATCCTAAAAATGAACAGAAATTAATATGAATATAGGAAAGATGTTTTAATTGACTCATTATTTTCAAGTGTTTGCCGAGTTCTTAAGAACACAAATCCATGAGCTGCAACCCAAAAGCAGACACATTCCAACAATTTAAATATGTGCACCTCAGAGAAGACCAGTAAACACTTGGCAAGCTCATGTGAATGCCACAATTGAAGAATAGAAAGCTGTCTAAATATTTTTAAGGGTGAAACCTACTGACCCAGAGTATGGAGAAACTGACTCTTATCTAGAAGACCACTGTCCACTTCTATGGAAAAAAATAAACTGTAGCAGCAGGCTCAAGCTTGTTGGGTCAGTTTAGCAGATGAAGTCCCAAACCTTGCCAATATTCACTGGCCAAAAAGTGGAACTGCCAAAAGAATTCACCCACATTATTACAAGGTCACCACTCTTTTATGAAACAACAAAATGAATATTTCTAGACACTATAGCAGCAACAATGTGTTGTATATCAATATGAAGATGTCATTTATCAGTCTTAAAGGCAACATGCACTGCTAAAAAACAATCTGAAGTTTTGATGCAACACAGGATTTCTACTTGTGGAGCACAACTTTTTCATCTTTCATTGCAGCCCCTGAAATGCTTTCCCTTGTGGAACAGAGACACCCAGGAACAACATTTCACAGGACGGTGTTGGACTGCAACAGGAGTGGAAGGTAAGAATGTTATGACTGCAGTTAGAAAATGTTCTTTCTGCAAACATGCTACATTGGATCCAAGCCCAAGTTTGGAGTACAAGTTATGTTTGCTGATTCAGGGCTACAAATATATGATTATCCTAAGACAGAAGGAGAAAACATATACTGTAAACAATTTTTCCCTATTATTTGTTTATTCATTTTTTGCCTTTGTCCCCATGGCAATAATTTTTCTTAAATTAGCATAACAAATGCTGCTTAATGTGAATGAAAATCAGTTGTACACAAAGTTAAAAGTAAAACAATGCAGCTGATTTTGTCTTAAGCAAAATATCTGCATTACTGTCCAATGCCTGCAGTTTAAAGAGAAAATTGTGGCAACACAGAAACTGTGAAAAACACACTTCAATTTTGCAAGCATAAATTTCTAAGACAAATGCTTCTATAGGTCAAAGTTCCATAAGGGCTTTTGATGTGTCATCATAATGAAGCAAATGTCCAAGTCCACTTTAACGTGATTGAGAAAGTGATGTCTGAACATTTCACAAGCTGTGAATTACTTCTCTATGAGGTATTTTCCTATAATTAGTTTGGAGGGGGAGAGACATAAAAGGTTAAGCCCCAAGACACACTTCCACTACTATGGTTTTTAGCTAAGCCAATCGTTCTCAAACTATGGAGTGGGGCCCAAAAGCAGATCAGGATTCTCTCATGGGTGGCCATCAAATGAAAAGTAACGGAGCAGAACATAGAGAATCTCTGGGATGTTCTTGGGAAAAAATGAGCTTGCTGCAGTATAGTGAGGGAAATAGCCACAAAATATAGAATTTTGCTTACTAACACAATATATTAACATAAAAGTAATATGAAAAAATTATATTTTTATACAGTTCCTTTTATTCTATTTTACAGTTTGTAAATTTATATTTTATATTTTGTAAAGGCCTATGGCTATATACAAATAAATGTATCTATTAACATAAAAGTAATATGAAAAATATTAACTTGTTCAGTTCTGACACATGCTAAGACTCAATTTTATATGGGGAGAGGGGGAAAGGAGCATGATGTTACTTTGCAAGTGGGTCAAAGGCATAGGGAATTCTGAAGAAGACCACACTTCTAGAAGGTTAAGAACCCATTGATCTCGCAGTGCAAACCTAAGGACAATTACACCTTGCTAAGCCAGTGAAGACCAGGCATGTCGGTAACTGAGCTTAAGGTGACTGCACAATAAGCCATGAAACACAGGCATAGCCAAACAGTTCCAAGTTAATACTTAACAACCAGATGCAAAAATGAATGAGACAGCATGGCTAGAAAAATACTAAATCTAAACTAGGCATGGGCGCAACAAAAAAATCCTGCCTTTTCAAAGATTATGTTTTTGAAATCATAGTAGAAATGTCTAGCGGTAGTTATCTATAAAATTCAAATTGGTGCCTGAGAAAGTTACGGAAAACCTCCTTGAAGAACTGAATAGATTCAAATCACTCTATGACCGTTCACGCACTGGAGGTTTCATGCCAGTCTGCAGGCTGGAGTTTTAGTCGTGGCAGGTTGCCCCACCTCTTCCTGCACCCACGTGGGGGAGCATTTGGCCCAGTGCAGTTCATCCACCCCTGATTTGTGCTCCTGCACGGGAGTTGGGGCAGTAAAGTTCTCAGTGCATAAACGGTCTATGTGATGCTCTTGGTCTGCACACAGACTTCAGTATTTTCTTTTTAGCAGAGACCTCCTTCCCATACATCTACCATAGGGATCCTTACAAAAGGAGCTGCCAAAGAAGTTCCCTCCAAATCTGCACACTGATTTATTTGGACTCTAGTGTGGCGGGGGGGATCTTTAGCAGTGCATGAATGGCAAAATTACAAGGCAACAAACTTAGAGGGATAGTCCAAAAACAATTTATTACACACATTTCAATCCAAAAGGGAATTTTGTCTTGGACTAAAATATAGCAGGCAACAATAAGCTTCCTTTGGAATACCTTGAGTTGTATGGGAGTAGGATCTCTGAATTCTAGCCATACACTTATACCACTTAAAAACTACCTCTGAAAGGAACTCAAAACTCTTCAGTTTCACTACCACACCACCTTTGTATTAAGTCTGAGAGATAGTGAAGGACCTCAAGGCCATTTAGCAAGAATCATAACCTTGCAAGAATTTTTGTTTCAGTCCAAGGTCAACACCACACTTGTGGGTCAGAAAGTAATATGTTATTTTCCCCATATTTATACCATGCAAACCAATTTTAGTGTCATAGCCTTACCTTAACTGTGGGCCTTGACTTATCACAATATCTCTTAGGAGCCAGTCCAAAAATTTAGAAAACAGGCTTGCTTTTCAGCTTTCAGGGTTTTAATAACCACATTTTCTAGTCAGATTCAGAGTACCTTTATTGGCATAAATACATTTTCTAGTTATTGCTAAAGATGCAATATTGTTTTATATTTTGACTTTTTTGGGCAAAGAAGAAATGTTGGGAAGAACTAATATACACAGTACTTACTTTCTTATCAAACTTAAGCTTATCTTACTACTTCAAAACATAAAGGCATACTTTATAACTTAGCTAGAATATAAAATTCTACTATTCGCCATATTTATGGAATTTAAAATTATTAATACTTTGATTTTCTACAAGCAAAATCACAAGTGTAGCCAAGTCTTGCAAGGGAGAGCTGCAAATTGTTTCAGCCCATGTTATCTAAGCACATGTACTAATTTTTACCATGTGAGATTCAAGAAAAAAATAAAAGTTGAGGGTGGAAAACAAATTGTGTAGTGTAAGGCTACTAAAATAAGATATTAAGTAACCAAAACAAATCTGGATAACAAGATATTCACATTATTGTTCTAAACTGGATGTTATTTGTTGTTGGCCTGACTTCGAGTAAAGTGATGGGGGGGGGGTCATACATTAAATTCCCTTCCATTAAGGAGCCATCTCTGAAGTGCTATGGCCATTTCAAACAGTACAGCTTTTCTTACCCTCTTTTTCCCCCGCACAATCTTCCTCTGAGGGTTTTTTTTAAACGTTCAAAGTTGAGCACTACAGCGCTTAACTTAGAATTTTTTTTAAGTCCATGGAAGATCACACGGTAAAAAAGGATGGAGGTGGAGTGGCATTGGAGGAAGACAGAATGAACCCCAAGGTGTGCATGTACATATATACTACAACACTGATACTCATTCAGTGACCTGAGAGCTCCACAGCTGCTCCCTAATATGGTGCCTTCCCCATTTAGGCCCTTGCCTGATGATGCTTGCAACAGCTGTCACCCCAAGAACAAATAAGCTGCTAGTCTCCCCTGTGGTGCAAGTCTCATGCTAGCATTGGAAATGTAGCTCTTTCCGCTGATAATTGCAAACATGGTTCTCTATTAGCAGCAGTGTGAGTACCACTGTACTATACCACATAGAGAAGGGTTGCATGCAGGGACTCATGAGAGAAGGGAAATGCCATTCCTCCTACTTCTCCAGTGCACCCAACAGCCCCTCTCCTGGCTGCTTGATTCACCTACTCTCTTCTTCTCTCCTCAGTATGACTCCTTCTCTTATCACCCCCTGCACAATGTCACTACCTTCCCCATTCTCTTCCTGCCTCCTGCCCCTGTACTCATCTTCTGTTTGCAGCAGTGACATGGGTGGGGGGAACAGAGCCAAAGCAAGATGAGTTTTTTTAAAGAAATGGGTGAAGTAAGACCACAATGCAAGGCCCCCACATCCCATACTTAGTATTCCGTTGAATCAGAGGCACTTCCGGACCATCAGGTGACAGGAATGTTGCATTTTTTCCTGGAAGAAAGCACAAAGCATAGGTTCCACTAAGTATGAGACACAGCCCTCACAATGTTGTTGTCTGCTTTAACAACCCAAACCGCACTTGAAATCTCACGAGATCTCTGGTGTCAAAGCATTTGAGGGGAGGCTTGCAGTATCCATACAGCCTTGGACAGCCTATTGTGGGGGCTGTTGATTTTTGATCCACACAGCATAACTCATCATAAGATCTATATCATGCTTTTGTGGCACAATCTCAAAAAGCATAAAAGGCACTAAATGCTTCAAAGCTCAGTTTTGCTATATACATTTTCATTTTATGACTTTAAACAAAAGTTTTTATTTTGTTGCAAAAAAATACACCATAGCTGCACCCAGCATTTGCAAAGGACAGGAAATATATAACAGACTATCTACTCTTCAGTATGGGAAAATGTGTTCTAATCATTTTAGTCAATCGCTTTGCTTATCTCTTGAACTCCCAGTAAGGGAAAAGCTTGGAAATTTTGGTTCCAAGCTGGTGATAGAAGAGAAAAAGTAACACTTTCAAACAAGCAATTGGGGCTAACATGATTTACTTCAGGCTAAGCGCAATTGGGAAGTGGAAGTAAAACAGCCCCAAAAGATCACGGGACTATTTCAGACATCTGAAATCATGGGCAGGCATCTATTAGGGCCACTTCAGGAATGAAGTATGCTGCTTTGTTGCAGTAAACTTCGTAGAGGCATCTCTTATCATAAACAATCCTATTTACCTTTGTATGAAAACATCAGCAAACCTTACAGAATACACCAGGCCACAAGAGCTCAATTCGATGGCTATATTCCAAAACAACTATCTGGAAGCATCCTGATACCATGTTAGAGTTTCAGCCTCCGAGGACAGACTTCGGCCTTTCACGATTACCTTCCAGTGTCAACAATCGGTGGAACAGAAAACTTAAGTAACTCGAATTAGGAGTCGGAAGAAGGTCCCCCGGGGTCAGCTCGACACTCAAGGCACGCCTTTGGGCCTCCAAATCGGCAGCCGCATCACTAAAAAAGGCGCACCTCCCCCCTCCTCCGTCGGACTGCACCTGTGCTACTACCACCCAGCTGGGTTCCAAGGCGCGCTGCAGCCCGCCCGCTCCGCTCACCCCGGGAAAAGTGAGGCATCTCCCTCGCTCGCTCCTTCCGACCAGCTCCCTCTGCAGCCATGAGAGTAGCAAGAGAAAAGGTGGGGCTTCCCAGCACCTGTACTGCCGCCGCCCCGGGTTCGGTGCCGGGTTTGCACCCACGCAAACGGCAGAGTAGTTCGGACTGTGGCTGCCCGGCTTGACACCGACCTCGTTCCCAAAGCCTCCCCAGCTCAAGGCTCCGCTCCCGCCCCGTCCCGCCCGAGCACTCTCCTCCGGTCCCACTCCCCATCCATTCTCCCGGCCCGGCCACCAGCCCCTCCCACGCTCCCGCTCCAGGATTTCCTTCTCACCCGGCCCCGGCAGGACACGACAAGGCGCTTCCCGCGCGCGCCCCGTCGAACCAGGCCCTTCGGCCGCCGCCGTCGCCTCCCCTCGCCTTCGCGTCTGGCCGGGACGCAGCAAGGCCCCGGATGTGAGGAGAACGTATCAGGCGAGCAACGGGCAAATCCCCAGGAAAGGCAGCAGTGCGCTTGCGCCGTGCTTCGCAACTTTGGCTCAAATTGGGCCCGCCTTTCCCAGTCCTCCAACTTACCGAAGTTCGCTCGGTGAATTGTCTGACTGAGGAAAGGAGCGTTTCAAAACGCATGCGCCAAGTTCTGCAGCGCTTGGCGACTGACTTTAGCTGTATTCCCGCTCTCTGCTCCCCCCCCCCCGCTGGTCTGTACATTGAATGATGTTTTTGTCACAGAGATGGAGAGCAGGGGCGCGCTTCGGTTAGTCAAGTTAGGTTTTGTTCCTATCCCCCCCCCCCCCGCACGCACACAAAATGCCCCTCTTTTTTCCATTCCTGAAGTGCTTTAGGCAACGTACTGCGCATTGGGAAACGCAGACAAGGCTAGCTTGTTTTCAGTGTTCTCTATCACAAATGAAATGTTTTATGGATTGGATTTTTTTTTCTTCCTTTGCCTACTGGGCGCGATCCAACGACAGTTAAACACGTATACGATCCATGGAAAGGTTAAATACGCACTTTGATCGTTCTGCTGCTGTTCCGGCTTTTGTTCTGAGCTATCTCATGTATATATTTGGAACTATCAAACCAAATAACAAAAAAACCCTTCACCTAAATAAATACATTCTAAAATGCGTTTTTAAAGTTAAATATTTTTTTAATGAAGTGTGCTGAGAGCATCCCCCCCCCCTTTCTTATGTCGTGTGATACAGTGTTAGAGGAGTTGCTCTGATGGGTCTGAGGCCAGACATGCCAGGAGAACTAAGTGCTAGACTGGAACACACCACTTCGGACACAAGGCGATGGATTCCAGCTTCCAACAGCCCTTTTAGAAACTGCAAATGGAAAACTAACTTCTGTTCCTTTCCCCTTCAACAGATTAAGACGGCTTGCCCCCGGGGCAGGAAGGGGAATTGCTTGCTCACTTACCTGTAGATATTACACTTTGAAGTGGGAGAGCTGTTAGCAGTTCCAAAATCAGGAGAGTCTCTTTATACTCAGCATTAGGACAAGCTGTACATAACAGTTTAAGATGTTCTTAACTTTTAAAAAATCCAAACGTGTTTCAGGGATAATTATAAAACACACACACACAAGGAGATTGCCCTGTTGGTTCCAGCCCACTTCTGGCTGGAAGAGGCATGGCCCTGTAAAGGGAGAAAGGGTTACTTTGAGGACATCTCATCTGGATAAGCTTTTTGAAGCTCTTTATCTCCCACTTTTAGTTAACTCATTCATTATCCTCTTTGCTAAGTGGAGCGGGTGGGGAGAAAGGGAGGGGACACACAGCAGCATATAATGAGTTTTTGCTTTTTTATTAGCCTGCAAATGATCAGAATCCAACAGGAGAACATTTTCGTTTCTCAAAATGCTCTAATGCTAGCTTGAAAAATCTTCAACAAAAGAAATTGCTGAATTGGCTTTCATCCAGAAGCTGAATGTTACTGGCTCTTGCTATCACACTGTGTGTCTTAATTGGTTTAGCATATCTTTGACAATTGTGTCATCACCTCTTGCTGCTGTTGTGAACTGTCACTATATCTTGCCTATTACCGAACATTGCATAGCAATATCACACTGGGTTGATTGACCCAACCACATTTTCTGCTGATCTAAGGTGTATGACCTCGCAAAAGCTATGCTGAGGATCTGAAGACTTATATGTGGATGAAAGCCACATAGGATGGGTCTGTAATAAGGGGAACTGAGAATACTGAAGGAGTTCCATCTAATCTTATATTTTGCTGCTTTTTGATCCCATTATACCTTCCAGATTAGAATAAACTTCATGCATCTGGTGAAGCAGATGTTGGTCTACAAAGAACGTTAATATTTAGTATTTTATAAGACATTTAACAAAACACAAAACATCAGTATATGTTAAATAAAAATAAGCAATTAGCTAACAAAGCTACCAGCAAAAAACAAAGCCAGGATAAAGCAGAAAGGAGTAACAAACCAGAATCAGTACCTTCAGAAACCAAAATTAAAGATCATAGAGTATCTCATAGAATCATGGAAGGGGCCATACAGGCCATCTAGTCCAACCCCCTGATCAACGCTGGATCAGCCCAAAGCATCTTTGCTTGAAGACTGCCAGCAACGGAGAACTCACCATCTCCTTAGGCAGCTTATTCCACTGCTGAACTACTCTGAATGTGAAAATTTTTTCCTGATATCTAGCCAATATCGTTGCACTTGTAGTTTAAAAACATTACTGTGCGTCCTTTCCTCTGCAGCCAATGGAAACAGCATCCTGCCCTCCTCCAAGTGACAACCTTTCAACTACTTAAAGAGGGCTATCATGTCCCCTCTCAACCTCCTTTTCTCCAGGCTGAACATTCCCAAGTCCTTCAACCTATCTTCATAGGGCTTGGTCCCTTGGCCCCAGATCATCCTCGTCGCTCTCCTCAGTACCCTTTCCATTTTTCTACGTCCTTATTAAAGTGAGGCCTCCAGAACTGCACACAGTACTCCAGGTGTGGTCTGACCAGTGCCATATACAATGGGACTATGACATCTTGTGATTTTGATGTGATGCCCTTGTTGATACAGCCCAAAATGGCATTTGCCTTTTTTACCGCTGCATTACACTGCCTGCTCATGTTTAGTTTACAATCCACAAGTACCCCAAGGTCTCATTCACAGTGTTACCTAGAAGCGTATCCCCCATACAGTAGGTATGCTTTTCATCTTTCTGACCCAGATGCAGAACTTTACACTTATCTTTATTAAATTGCATCTTGTTCTCATTTGCCCATTTTTCCATTGTGTTCAGATCTCGTTGAACTCTGTCTCTAACTTCTGGAGTATTTGCCAGTCCTCCCAATTTGGTGTCATCTGCAAACTTGATGAGTAGTCCCTCCACCCCCTCATCTATATCATTAATAAATATGTTAAAAAGTACGAGACGGAGCTCCAAGCCCTGAGGTACCCCACTACTCACCTTCGTCTAGTCTGATGAAACACCACTGACAACAACTCTTTGAGTGTGGTTCTCTAACCAATTCCCTATCCACCTAACTATCTGAAAATCCAGATTGCAGTCCTTCAATTTATCCATCAGAACATCATGGGAGACCTTATCAAAAGCTTTACTAAAATCCAAGTAAACGACATCATCCGAATTTCCACGATCCAGCAAACCTGTTACTTGGTCAAAAAAGGAAACCAGGTTGGTCTGACAGGACCTGTTGGAGACAAATCCATGCTGACTTCCTTGGATCACCAAATTGCCCTCCAGATGTTTGCAGATCGCTCCCTTTAATATCTGCTCCATTATCTTACCCACAAAAGAGGTCAGACTCACTGGTCTGTAGTTTCCCGGGTCATCCTTCCTCCCTTTCTTGAAGATCGGAATAACGTTTGCTCTCTTCCAGTCCTCTGGGACACCTACAGTCCTTAAAGAGATCCCGAAGATGATGAACAAGGGTTGTGCAAGTTCTCCAGAAAGTTCTTTGAGCACTCTTGGGTGCATTTAATCCGGCCCAGGGGATTTAAACTCATCCAGAGCAGCTAAATGCCTCTTGACAACCTCTTTGTCCATGTCAACCTGCCACCCAGACACTAACTCTTGGCTACTGCCATCTCTACATGTGCCTAAACCCCTTGACCTGTGGGGGAAAAAAACAGATGTAAAATAGGCACTGAGCCTTTCTGCTTTCTCTGCATTCTCTGTTAGAGTTTGTCCACCCGCACCCAACAGTGGGCCTATTGCCTCCTTTATTTTACGTTTGCTCCTCACATAACTGAAAAATCTTTTCTTGTTGCAATGGGCTTCCCTGGCCAATCTTAGCTCACTCTAAGCTTTGGCCCTTCTGATGATTGATCTACAGTGCCTAGTAACCTGTAGGTACTCTTCTTTAGAGCTCTGTCCTCCATTTCCTGAACAATTCCCTTTTCTTTCTTAGTTCTTCTTGAAGTTCTCTGTTCATCCAAATAGGCTTCTTAGAGCTCTTGCAGTGTTTTCATCTTTCTGGGAAAGTCATTGATTGAGCATGCAATAGCTCTTGTTTGAGTAGCGCCCACCCTTCACATGCTCCCTTCCCTTCCAGCATTCTCGTCCATGGTATGACACTCATCGTGTCTCTGAGTTTATTAAAGTTTGCCCTACAAAAATCCAACATCCGCGTCTGGCTACAAGCTTCCTTGCCTCCCCATCTCAAAAGGAATTCTATGAGGACATGGTCACTTCCCCCTAGGGTCCCCACCTCCTTCACCTCATCCACCAACTCCTGCCTGTTGGTCGGTATTAAGTCCAGTATGGCTGAACCTCTTGTGGGTTCATCTACCATTTGATAAATGAAATTGTCAGCCAGGCAGATCAGAAAGTTGCATGACTGAGGATGCTTTGCAGAGTTTGTTTCCCAGCACGCATCTGGGAAATTGAAGTCACCCATGATGACAAGGTCCTGCCACTTGGATATTTTCTCAAGCTGCTCACAAAGTGAGCATCCACATCCTCTTGTTGGTCAGGTGGTCAGTAGCAGACACCAACCACCACACAGTTTGTTTTTCCCTCGCTTTCCACTGTAGATATACTCTCCTTCATATCTATCCACATCTATCCATCTATATATTTATTTTGTTTAACTTGAATTTCTCTTATGCCATTCTTCTCTATTTTATCTTCACAACACCTAGAACAACTAGATGTCCAGTAGCACCTTAAAGGTAAAGGTAAAAATATCCCCTGTGCAAGCACCAGGTCATGTCTGACCTTTGGGGTGATGCCCTCTAGCGTTTTCATGGCAGACTCAATACGGTGAGGTTTGCCAGTGCCTTCCCCAGTCATTACCGTTTACCCCCCAGCAAGCTGGGTACTCAGTTTACTGACCTCGGAAGGATGGAAGGCTGAGTCAACCTTGAGCCGGCTGCTGGGATTGAAATCCCAGCCTCATGGGCAGAGCTTTCAGGCTGCTGCCTTACCACTCTGCACCACAAGAGGCTCCTTACAGATACACAAGATTTTTGAGAGTCTCTTAATCAGATACTGTATATACCAGGTTTTCTCAACCAGGGTTTCATGAAACCCTGGGGTTTGTTGACAGTCCTGGAAGAGTTGGTATGAATTAATTTTTAAATATGTTTTAAATTTGTTTGGTTATATGACCATATATCGTCATGCTGACCCACCAACCCCCTCCCAAAATGGCCAATGATGGGTCTGGTGGTATGGAAACGGGATTGTCCTGGGAGCTAGGCTTCCTAACTGTATTCTGTACCATTGTACCACTTCTGGAGGTTCTCAAAGCCTGAAGAATATTTCAGGGAGTTCTCAATGGTAAAAAGGTTGAGAAAGCCTGGTACACACCAACATAAACCTCTACAATTATTTTTCCTGAGAGGTAGGTTAGATTGATAGTGTGCAATTTGTCCAAGGTAAGCCAGCAACCTTCCTTGGCAGAATGGAGATTTGAATCTGGCTCCCAGATTCTAGTCTGACACTCTAAGCACTACATAACATCACTATTAATTAAAATCAATACATCCTGCTGAAGGATACTTTTAATCTGTTTTCTAAAAAGGGATAAAGGCCAAACATACATCCCCCGGGGAGGGAGCTTCTAGAGCTTTGGTGCCAAAGTTTGATTACTTGCCCAAACTTTGATAGCAAAGTGACAGAGGAGGCTGTCAGCTGACCTCAGTGTACAGGCAGGCTTATGTTGATGAAGGTGGCCTTTGAGATCCTGGTCCCAAATCATTTAGGGTTTTAAAGTTAAACACTTAGACTTGGCCTCAAAAACAAACTGGAAACCAATGAAGAAGAATAGTAAAGCAATGCTAAATGAGAAGGAACAAATGATGGTGTTTTTTTTAAAGAATAGCTTGTTCCTTCTTGAGATACTATAGGAACTGCAACATTCATTTTATCAGGCAAGCCCACAAAACCAGTGCCATACAAGTCCATTGGTAAGAAATAGGGTGCAACAGACCTGAAGAAATATGTCTTGCCCCTTTAGCAAATTTAATGTCCAGAGTTGAGCAGCTGAAGATCTTCATGGCATGGAGGCAACTAACACCACCTGCTAAATAACAGCGAATTAAGCCTCTTATTAAAATGACAGTACATTTTTTTTTGTCCAGGAAGTTTGCAAACTTACTCCTAGAATCTTCACCTTATCCTCAGACTGCATGGGCTGATAGATATCCGTCAAAGAAGGTCTATTTTTTAAAAACCAAAGGGGTGCATTCAAGGCCAGGGAAACTGAATCCAGGCACTACCACTGCTGTGCTTTGCCCAGCTTCACTTTGGTGCATTCAGCAGTTTTCTCTCAGTCCAGATGTTAAGTGGGAGGGGGAAATGTTTCAGAAAGCAGAACACAGCAATGTACAGTGGATAATGGACTAGCATTATCACCCTTCCCTCATGTCCTAGATGACATATACATGCATAACCTTGCTTTATGTGTGAATGGTTATAGCATTCCCCTCCCCGCAAAAAGCATAGACTACACCTGTAAATATTATAATGCTATTTGACATATCAGATCAGGATTCAGGATTTTCTCTGGGTAAAAGGTAAAAGTATCCCCTGTGCAAGCACCGGGTCATGTCTGGCCCTTGGGGTGACGCCCTCTAGCGTTTTCATGGCAGACTCAATACGGGGAGGTTTGCCAGTGCCTTTCCCAGTCATTACCGTTTACCCCCCAGCAAGCTGGGTACTCATTTTGCCGATCTCGGAAGGATGGAAGGCTGAGTCAACCTTGAGCCGGCTGCTGGGATTGAACTCCCAGGCTCATGGGCAGACAGCTTCAGACAGCATTTCTGCTGCCTTACCACTCTGCACCACAAGAGGCTTTTTGGAGAAGCACACAAAAACTTATACCTTGAATAAAACTTTGTTGGTCTTAAAGGTGCCACTGGACTCAAACTTTGTTGTGCTGCTTCAGACCAGAATGCCCCCCCCCCCTAAAGCTATTGAGGAAAGCTTTTTGCCTCTGTTCCTAACAGAGTCTGTGGGCTGCCTGGTTATCATATCTGTTTGGAAGAGAGAATTTTTTAGTTTCTTTTTGTTTGACCCCACTGAGACCCAATTTGGTGTAGAGAAGAGTGGCAGCCTCTAATCTCCACATTCCTCCTTCACTTGCAGCCTACCTCATAGGATGTCTATTGTGGGGAAAGGAAGAGGGGGTGTTTGTAAGCCACTTTGTGACTCCTTCAGGCAGAGAAAAGTGGGATATAAAACCACCAACTATTCTTTACCATTTTCCCCAATGAGGACCCAAGGTGGCTTACATGTTTCTCCTCCTTTATTTTATCCCCACAACAATTCGGTGAAGTAGGTTAGGCTGAAAATATGTGACTGCCCGAAGGTCACCCAGTGAGCTTCCATGGCACAAGTGAGGATTCAAACTTGAGTCTTCCAAATATCAGTACAACACTCTTACCCACTACACTGCACTGGGTTCTTCCCTTCCTCCAAGAAGCTAGAAGTCACATACCAATGGTTCTTCTGTCCATATTTTATCCTCATAACTAGCGATCCCCAACCTGTGGGCCACGGACCACATGTGGTCCTTCGACTAATTGGAGGTGGGCCCCGAAGGACGCCTTCTCCCCCCCCCCCGGCCCTTTACTTCATCCCCCCCCGGCCCTTTACAACACACTTCGAGTGTCATTGTCTCCCATCACTCCCAGATGGGACTATCTCGTTGCAGAGAAACAAGCTCAGGGTTCCCATTGATTTGTCATTGTCATGAGTTAAAATTTCCATGAAAATAAAATGTTCCTTATGTTCATTGTTGTGGCGTATCTGTATCTTATTTTGAAGGGATGTTTAAACATTATCATAGCGATCAGAGAGCGTTAGGGCAGTGGTTGAGAGTAGAGGAGTAAACCCTCCCCCCCCAGGCCTCAGTAAAAGGCGTTGAGTGATCCCCGGTGAGTGGTCCCCGGTGTTGAGTGGTCCCCGGCGATAAAAGATATATATAATCCCTTCTTGTACTTTTGTGTGCTTCTCTGCCAAATTGGGCTTACAAAATCAACATGGGGATGATGCCTCATTATTTTTATAATATTGACATTCCTCTTTCATGAAAATATTCCTTTTTATGTACATTTATTAATTTTATCTACTGTGAGTCTTACTCTTTATCTGGCTAAATTTTATTGATTGTGTTTACTGTGCTGATTAATGGTTGCTGACCATTGTGTTGCTGACCCTATTGAGTGTGCCTTTCAACTGATATGACATTTAAGGTTGGATTGATTGATTGAATAACTAGACAAGTTAGTTCCAGCTATCTCCCAAATGACAAGGAAGGAGAAGAGTACAATGTTCACTCGGGTGGAGTACAGGTGGATGGACTGTAGACAGGGAGGCCAGCAACTATAAAATTTTTCTGGGCTTCACCCATTGGCCTACTAGAATAACTGTCTTATAGGCAGTGCTGGGGATCCTAAGCAGATTTTGGATCCAAGAATACACACACATTAGATCCACGAACACATACACACAAACTAGTTCTGATATTCAGCTTAAATAGGAAATTTGTATCCTCAGGCTAAGATTTGATGTTTTAGCCCCTAAACAATGTACTTGAAGTGATTATGCATGTATACTAAAGAAACTGGTAGGTATATCATGGTTTTGTCTGGTTTGAGACAAAAGCTTAGGCAAAACTCTGGAGTTTCTCAAAATAGGAACAATAACTATGATTGCCCTGGGTGAATCCTTAATGAACCTCAGAGGAAAAGAGAAAAACTCATGACTTTATTAATTGATAGAAACGAAGTAGTTCCTCGATGGGATAGTCACTGACCTGAAGCCAGACATCCTGGAATATTAAGTCAAATGGGCCTTAGGACGTCTGAGCAACAATAAAGCTAGTGGAGGTGACAGCATTCCAGTTGAACTATTCAAAACCTTAAAAGATGATGCAGTAAAAGTGCTACATTCAATATGCCAGCAAATTTGGAAAACTCAACAATGGCCACAGGATTGGAAAAGGTCAGTTTATATTCCAATCCCAAAGGAGGGCAATGCCAAAGAATGTTCAAACTACCGCACCATTGCACTCATTTCTCATGCTAGCAAAGTTATGCTCAAAATCCTACAAGATAGCCTCCAGCAATATGTAGACCGAGAACTTCCAGAAGCACAGGCAGGATTTCAAAGAGGCAGAGGAACTAGAGATCAAATTGCCAACATATGATGGATCATGGAGAAAGCTAGGGAGTTCCAGAAAAACATCTACTTCTGCTTCATTGACTATGTTAAAGCCTTTGATTGTGTGGAGCACAACGAATTGTGGCAAGTTCTTAAAGAGATGGGAATACCAGAGCATCTTGTCTGTCTCTTGAGAAACTTATATGCAGGTCAAGAAGCAACAGTGAGAACCAGGCATGGAATCACTAATTGGTTCAAGTCAAGTCTTTATTATTACGGTACTAGACCAGTAGTCAAATTACAAAATACATAAAAACATCTGGCATTAACAAGGTACATAAAAGAATCATTGATAACTAAAATATTATAACATTTAAAACATTCCAGCTATAAGAATCATTCTAATTTATAACTCACAAGCATTATCTGAAGCAATTGAGCAATCTACTTAAGTTGCTCCGAATCCACCCAGCTCTTCCTTGTTTTGATAGCTCTCCAAGCAAATCTGGCCACAACAGAAGTTATTTCTGTGCTTTTGTCTGACAACATGTCTTTGATTGCCTCTGAGTTGGGCTTATTCTGTAGTGAAGGTATAAGTTATCCCCTGAATTGAGTGTATAACCTACATTGGAGTAATACATGTTCAGATGTCTCAATGCTCCCATCCTGGCAGATGTATAAACAATCACAGATGGGTACTTTTTGAATAAGCCTTCCCTAAAAGCGGATGGGAGAATGTTATATCATAAGAGAGTAAATGATCTCCTATGTTCTGGGAAGAGCCTCTTGTGGCGCAGAGTGTTAAGGCAGCAGAAATGCAGTCTGAAAGCTCTGCCCATGAGGCTGGGAGTTTGATCCCAGCAGCCGGCTCAAGGTTGACTCAGCCTTCCATCCTTCTGAGGTTGGTAAAATGAGTACCCAGCTTGCTGGGGGGTAAATGGTAATGACTGGGGAAGGCACTGGAAAACCACCCCGTACTGAGTCTGCCATGAAAACGCTAGAGGACGTCACCCATGACTTGCACAGGGGATGACGTCACCAATGCTTGCACAGGGGATACCTTTACCTTTATGTTCTGGAAAAACAAGATTAGATAAATAAGGTAATGGCCTCAAATTATTAAGTGGAGGCACTGGAAAAAGTGGATTTTTTACTTGATTGAAATCCTGTTGGCGATAGATATCTAGATGAGTCACCAATTGGGATCAAGATTGCAGGGAGAAATATCAACCTCAGATATGCAGATCATACCACTCTAATGGCAGAAAGCGAGCAGGAACTAAAGAGCCTCTTGATGCGGGTGAAGGAGGAGAGTGCAAAAGTTGGCTTGAAATTCAACATCAAGAAAACTAAAATCATGGCATCTGACCCTCTCAATTCCTGGCAAATAGATGGGGGAAGAAAGTGACAGATTTTATTTTCCTGGGCTCCAAGATCACTGCAGATGGGGACTGCAGCAAAGAAATAAAAAGATGCTTGCTCCTGGAGTGGAAAGCTATAGCAAATCTAGACAGCATCCTAAAAAGCAGAGACATCACCCTGCCAACTAAATTATGTCTAGTCAAGGCTAAGGTCTTCCTAGTTGCAATGTATGGCTGTGAAGGTTGGACCATAAGGAAGGCCGAGCATCAAAGAATTGAGGCTTTTGAACTCTGGTGTTGGAGAAGACTCTTATGAGTCCCTTGGACTGCAAGGCAAACAAACCTTGTCAGTCTTAGAGGAGATCAACCCTGACTGCTCCTTAGAAGGCCAGATCCTGAAGATGAAACTTAAATACTTTGGCCACCCCATGAGAAGGAAGGACTCCCTGGAGAAGAGCCTAATGCTGGGAGCAATTGAGGGCAAAAGAAGGGGATGACAGAGAATGAGGTGGCTGGATGGAGTCACTAAAGCAGTCAGTGCGAACTTAAATGGACCCTGGGGAATGGTAGAGGACAGGAAGGGCTGGAGGATCATTGTCCATGGGGTCGCGATGGGTTGGACACGACTTTGCACCTAACAACAACAAGTAGTTCCTGAATGACCCCTAGATTGTAGGACAGAATGCTGGACAGGTAAGGCAGGCCCTTAGTGATTGCCAAATTGAGTTTTGGAGGTAAGAGGGGAAAACAAGGTTTCAGGGTTGATGTAACACCTTTAGAAGTGTTCCTCTTTCCACCTACAGATGGGGAGAGAGGTCAGCAGGCCCACAGTGATCTAATCCAAGGAATCCAGGCAGTTCCTGGGAGCATAGCATTGGGCTGGCATGTACACTTCCATTTTGGCTTGGGAGCAGACAATTTGGATGCATCTGACAAGCATTTGTACATTTCAGCCAAGCGAAGTGTGCAGGGCAATATGATGCATTCTGGAGAGGATGTTGAAGAAGAGTGTGAGCAAACTTTCCCTCAAAGTGAGGGAAGTCTGAATTCTAGCAAAAACACAGTACCTATAGGATCTGATTTTTCATTCTGATATGGGTGTTCAGTATTGCGTTCCAGATTATTCTGGTCAGGCTAGATTCACACACCACCATGCATTTAAGAAGCCCTAGATGTAGGGTCTGCAAGACAGAGCTCTTCCACCAGGGTTTTGGTTGAGGCCTGGCTGAACACTGGACTAAATAAGATTGGATCTTCCCCTACCCTTCTGGCATCTGGACCCCCCCCCCCCCAAGGCCCACCATCACCCCAGCTTTACATCTGATGGCACTGCTGGGAATGAGTGAATGAGGAATTTGTGTCTAGCAAGAGATTGTTGTGCTTGCCATCTTTGCTTTCTTAATTGTGATTACTGTATTGTATTTTTATTGGTAAGATGGTAATCTTGCCGTCTTATGTTTTTACTCTATATTCTGTTGTGAACTGCCATGAGCTGGCTGGTCCAGGAGTTGGCGGTATAGAAATGTAATAAATAAATAAATAAATAAATAAATAAATAAATAAATAAATAAATAAATAAATAAATAAATAGTTTTCAGCCATGCCACCACAGGTTCATTCACTTGTCCATTTTCAAATGTTATATATGCTATCAGATATCAGCAATGCCCTTCCAATCTCTACATCAAAGGAACAGTTCAGTCAATAAGTAAAAGAGTCAATGGGCATAAATCCAATGTTAAAAACCATGACCAGTGGGAGAATATTTTAATCTTCCAAGTCACTCAATTGATGACCTAGGGGTGGCAGTTCTCAAACAAGTTTCATTAAGAAGTTCAGAACCATGGACTCACCAGAGTCTGAATAGGGACACAGGATTCTTATCTCACTACAGATGCTAATTGTCTGCTCCTGAACATTCCCTTTTTGTCCTGTTCTGACCTGGGTAGCCCAGGCAAGCCAAATCGTGTCATATCTAGGAAGCTAAGCAGGGTCGACCCTGGCAATTATTGGGTGGGAGTCTTCCAAGGAACACTAGAGTAATGGTGCAGAGGCAGACAATGGCAAACCACTTTCAAATGTCTCCTGCCTGGCTGCCAGACAATCATAGGATCTCCTGGCTATAGTTACACACATGCCATACAATAAATAATCTATTCCAGTTGATTATAATATGCATTGTACTTCCGCATCCCAAATTCCTTCTTTGCAACACCCCTCCCACCTTCTCACTCCATTCTTTCTCATAGACTCTCAAAAACATATACTCTGAAAATCTTGCTGTTCTCTAAGGTGCTACTAGATTAAAGTTTAACCATGCTTTCCTGTAGCATTCATTTCTTGGCAAGAAGTACACCTCAAAAATATTTCTGCTTCATTTGGGGCATAGGACACAAGTAAAAATATACTGAGGGAATCCTGCCTTCATTTTATATTTTTAGTAAAAGCATAATTATTTGCATTTTGACATACATTCACTTGAAAGAGGATCCTAATACCATTCATTTATGTTACATAGGTCCTTAAAGGAAAGCCATTATTTCAGTTCTCTAATACTTTTTAAAATCAAAACTAAGCAGGGTACAAGCAAGGAGTATCTTCAAAGAAGATGCTCCAGATCAGTTCAGTTTCCCATATTTACAAGTTTCCTGAATAATCTTCTAACAATAGCTTAGCCCACCTGATAGGACTCACGTTCTTGGGTAATTATAATTTCATATGCCATGCAGTTATTGAGGTATTTTCTTAAAATGTATTAAAAGCTGGGTTAATTCATTCTTGCTACTTTTTATCATTAACAAAGAATACCAAAACGATGCATTATAAATCCTCTTAGGATTGTCTGTGAAAATCCTCCCTATAAACCCTTTCTTACCTGCAGGAATATCGTCCATAATTTTAAGTCTGGTATCTAGTCTTGGCCATACCCATGACAGCTGGTTACCAAATCTGATATCCCAGCCTTTCACAGAATAAATCCAATATGATTAATATTATTATGTGGAAACACAGGCCATGTCACAATCTAATTATTCAAGTTATGCCTTCATGATGACTGAATATAGATTTTCTTTTCTTTTTGCCACAGTTAGACAATAAAAATATCCATATATATTTGAAAGAATAATGGGCCTGAATGTAAGGCAATCCCCACACCAAAAAAGTAACTGTAACTTGTAGGTGTTCACTGATACACATTGGGGGGGGGGAGGGGGACTTATCTTCCCTATGGGTAAATATGTATTTTGTAAATTGCTACATTATATACTTCATATACATCATTGCAGTAATCTCTACAACACCTTGTTATATAAGGCAGCTTTACTAGCTTGACATTGCAGGTGAGTGAGTGAGGAGGAGGTGTTGAAGGATAGTGGCTTGCCTCATGTGATCTTTTAAACAGAAATGCCCTGGCTGAAAACCTCGCATTATGAACTGCTCAAATGCAATGTGCTTTTGAAACCATTTGATGAAGAGAAGAAAAAACAATTAAGGCATGTTATTTCTTTCTACATTGCAATGAGGGGCTAGATACTCTATTATCTAGAAGAAAAAGGATTGCTAGGCTGGGAAATAACGTACATTTGACTTACCTGTGTTAGTAAAACATGAAGTTATTATCCTGCTTACTTATGGAATGAGATACCACATTTATCTTGATGAGATTAATTGCCTCTTTTGGTGTTCCTGAATGTGATCAAATAATTGGCTATCTCAGTTGGCACTACCAACTGGCCACCTACCCCTGTCTCTGATCCGGAAACTCCAGCTAGTACAAAATGCAGCCGCTAGGGTCCTCACCGGCACACCTTGGAGGGCCCACATCCAGCCTGTGCTGAGGCAGCTGCACTGGTTACCAATTGCTGTCCGGATCCGGTTCAAGGTTCTGGTTCTAACCTTTAAGGCTTTACGCGGGCTGGGACCCACATACTTGAGGGACCGCCTAGTGCTCTATGCCCCCCGCAGGGCTCTGCGCTCTGTGAGTGAGAATCTTCTGGTCGTCCCCGGCCCTAGGGAAGCACGCCTAGCCTTGACCAGGGCCAGGGTCTTTTCGGTCCTGGCCCCCACCTGGTGGAATGAGCTCCCGGGAGAGCTGCGGGCCCTGCGGGACCTTTCAATGTTCCGCAGGGCCTGCAAGACGGAGCTCTTCCGCCAGGTCTATGGTTGAGGCTGGGGCTGCTGGGGTACATCGACTGCTCTCCCTCAGGCTTCTTCTTGAACATCGTTGACCTCCTTCTCCACCCCCCCTTTTTTAGGAAGGGGGGGGTAGGAAGGGGATCTTATTATTGTGCCGCCATGTTGTGACATTTTAAAGTCTTTTAATGGGAGTTTTAATGGGGTTTTTAAGACACTGTAACCCGCCACGAGCCATTTGGGAGTGATGGGAAATAAATCGAAATAATAATAATAATAATAATAATAATAATAATAATAATAATAATAATAATAAGTAGGAGATCTAGTGTTCTTGGCAACCTGACAGGTCTGCAGACCAATCATGGCTACTTCTTAACACAAATTTAAGCCTGGATTGTCCACTTGGATCACCAGTGTTGATAGCAGTCTCTTGGGGCTACTCATTTATTCATTAGTATATTCTCACGTCACTTCTCGGAACATTTACTATCAGATTTATATTGGAAATAGAAGCAAGTGCTCACATTTTATACCAGGCCAAAAATGACTGAAAATTGAATCATGTAACAATGGTAAGAAGAACTTCATTAAATACATTTCTTATTGCAACTGACAGAAAACACCATGGTATCAGGGCAGACAGATTTTCTGAAAGCCACTCCACTCAGCCACTTTCCATATACCTATAGTTTTACCCTTGGAGTACATGGAGCTGGAACATCATAAGCTGGATTTAAGTCTCAGTAATTCCATTGGTGATATCCTATTATGCAAACTGACAGAAGCTTTTGGTATGGGTCGGGAACAATGTACACTAATGGGCAGTTTAGCTGCTTCTTGTCTAGCTAAGCGATAATGTAAACCTTTACCTAGTGGGATGCTGGGGAGGTGACAACAGGCTCATCCAGATGCTGCTTCAGATGCAATGGGTTTTATATGGACAGCATTTATGTGCAGGACAAAAGCACTCAGTCACAATGAAGAGCATTTGTTTTGCACATGTATGATACATGCATTGGAATGCTGCACTCAATTGTGCATGTGGGGAATCATGACATTGTTTTCTTTCATATAAAGAATTCCTGTCTGTATTGGAGACACAGCAGATTCTGGGTTTGGGGAGTAGTTGCCAACAGAGCTGAAAAACAGGTTTTCAATTTAGCTGGGGTGTTCGATCCTAGGCTGACAGTGTGTGTGTAGCTTGTTTGTGTTTGGGTACCAATGATCTTTGGTCCATGGACAAATTATTAGAGTCACCATAATTTTTCCTCTAAAGGAAACATGCCCTTAAAGGCTGTCCTTGAACTTTCCTCTGTCAGCAAGGCACCGTGTGAACAATATTGTATAAAACTAAAATGAATATTTTAAAAAACTAACAGAACTAACAGAATAGATAAAGGCATTTAATAAAACGAAAGAAAAGACCACAAAATACTTCTCTGAACCTTCATTAAGGTAACAAATGCCAGCAAATATGTAGCAAGCATGCATTCTCGGGAAGCCAAAGAGCTTTGACAAAGGAGACCATCACATTGATTTATAAAGTATGAAAATCAGAGGACAGCCTGACACAAAGATGCACTGAAGACAGCTGCACCATTTTCCAGTGGGGGAAAAATACACAGCTTTCAAAACCACGTGCTTACCTCTGAGACACCAGATTAATTCCAGAGGAGTTATAAACTATAATTATTCTAGCGCTGCACTGCATGCTGCTTCAGCAGTTTCAACACGGAATGTGGGTAGGGCTTGAATGTTCCTGCAAGCACAAAAACCTATGATGTTGGTGTGTGTGAACATTTGTACCAAGAGCTGAACAACATGCTTGATTTTACCTTCACAGGGCCTAAAAAAATCTAATGATATGCTAAGTGTCATAAAGCATTTTTCTTTCAACAATTTCTCTTTCCTTTGTTTGCTTAAACATAGGCCTTAGCTAATATTGTTGTTGTTATGTGCGAAGTCGTGTCCGACCCATCGCGACCCCATGGACAATGATCCTCCAGGCCTTCCTGTCCTCTACCATTCCCCGGAGTCCATTTAAGTTTGCACCTACTGCTTCAGTGACTCCATCCAGCCACCTCATTCTCTGTCGTCCCCTTCTTCTTTTGCCCTCGATTGCTCCCAGCATTATTATTATTATTATTATTATTATTATTATTATTATTATTATTATTATTATTATTAGATTTATTTCCCGCCTCTCCCGATAGGCTCGAGGCTGGTCACAACAACTAATCCCATTAAAATTCCCATTAAAACATCACTCTACTAACATGGCGGCTAAAAATCCCATCCCTCCCCCAATTATTAAGAGGTGAAGAGGAAAGGATAGGGGAGTAGCGTACACTCCAACTCCTAGGGGGGGAGCGATGTCCCTGATTTGCTGACCCCAGCCTCAACCATAGACCTGGTGGAAGAGCTCCATTTTACAGGCCCTGCGGAAAGCTGACAAATCCCGCAGGGCCTGCAGATCACCCGGGAGCTCATTCCACCAGGTAGGGGCCAGGACTGAAAAAGCCCTTGCCCTGGTCGAGGCTAGGCACGCTTCCTTCGGGCCGGGGACGACCAACAGGTTCTCACCCGCAGAGCGTAAGGCCCTGCGGGGGGCATAGAGCGGTAGGCGGTCCCTCAGGTATGTGGGTCCCAACCCGCGTATGGCCTTGAAGGTTAAAACCAAAACCTTGAACCGGATCCGGGCAGCAATTGGCAGCCAATGCAGCTGCCTCAGCACCGGCTGGATGTGGGCCCTCCAAGATGTTCCAGTGAGGACCCTGGCAGCTGCATTTTGTACCAGCTGTAGTTTCCAGATCAGGGACAAGGGTAGGCCTGCGTAGAGCGAGTTACAGAAATCTATTCTGGAGGTGACTGTCGCATGGATCACTGTGGCCAAGTGGTCAGGGGACAGGTAGGGCGCTAGTAGCCGGGCCTGGCGAAGGTAGAAAAATGCCTGGCCCACTACTCTCTTGACCTGAGCCTCCATAGTCAGGGAGGCATCAATGGTCACACCCAAATTCCTAGCTTGGGGCACGATGGTAAGTTGCACCCCTGCTAGGGTGGGTAAACGTGCTATCTGTTCCCGCCCCCTTCCCCCCAGCCACAGGACCTCCGTCTTGGAGGGGTTGAGTTTCAGGCGACTCTGCTCGAACCATTCTGTCACTGCTTCCAAACATCTGGCAAATGGTTTCAACACGGAATTAGGCTCTTCTCCAGGGAGTCCTTTCTTCTCATGAGGTGGCCAAAGTATTTGAGTTTCATCTTCAGGATCTGGCCTTCTAAAGAGCAGTCAGGGCTGATCTCCTCTAGGACTGACCGGTTTGTTCGCCTTGCAGTCCAAGGGACTCGCAAGAGTCTTCTCCAGCACCAGAGTTCAAAAGCCTCAATTCTTTGACGCTCGGCCTTCCTTATGGTCCAACTTTCGCAGCCATACATTGCAACAGGGAATACCATAGCCTTGACTAAACGCACTTTTCTTGGCAGGGTGATGTCTCTACTTTTTAGGATGCTGTCTAGATTTGCCATAGCTTTCCTTCCCACGAGCAAGCGTCTTTTAATTTCTTTGCTGCAGTCCTCATCTGCAGTGATCTTGGAGCCCAGGAAAATAAAATCTGTCACTATCTCCATTTCTTCCCCACCTATTTGCCATGAATTGAGAGGGCCAGATGCCATGATCTTTATTTTCTTGATGTTGAGTTTCAAGCCAACTTTTGCACTCTCCTCCTTCACCCGCATCAACAGACTCTTTAGTTCCTCTTCACTTTCTGCCATTAGAGTAGTATCATCTGCATATCTGAAGTTGTTGATATTTCTCCCTGCAATCTTGATCCCAATTTGTGACTCCTCTAATCCCGCTTTTCTCATGATGTGCTCGGCATACAAGTTAAATAGGCAAGGCGACAGTATACAGCCTTGCTGAACTCCTTTCTCAATTTTGAACCAGTTAGTGATTCCATGTTCAGTTCTCACTGTTGCTTTTTGACCTGCATATAAATTTCTCAAGAGACAAATAAGATGCTCAGGTATTCCCATCTCTTTAAGAACTTGCCACAATTCGTTGTGCTCCACACAATCAAAGGCTTTAGCATAGTCAATGAAGCAGAAGTAGATGTTCTTCTGGTACTCCCTAGCTTTCTCCATGATCCAGCGTATGTTGGCAATTTGATCTCTAGTTCCTCTGCCTTTTCGAAATCCTGCCTGTACTTCTGGAAGTTCTCGGTCCACATATTGCTGGAGCCTAGCTTGTAGGATTTTGAGCATAACTTTGCTAGCATGAGAAATTAGTGCAATGGGGCAGTAGTTTGAACATTCTTTGGAATTGCCCTTCTTTGGGATTGGAATGTAAACTGACCTTTTCCAATCCTGTGGCCATTGTTGAGTTTTCCAAATTTGCTGGCATATTGAGTGTAGCACTTTTACTGCATCGTCCTTTAAGATTTTGAATAGTTCAACTGGAATCCTGTCACCACCACTAGCTTTATTGTTGCTCAGACTTCCTAAGGCCCATTTGACTTCACATTCCAGGATGTCTGGCTCCAGGTCAGTAACTACCCCATTGTGGTCATCAGGGATGTTAAGCTCGCTCTTGTATAGTTCTTCTGTATAATTTTGCCACCTTTGTTTAATCTCTTCTGCTTCTGTGAGGTCCCTACCATTTTGGTCCCTTATCATACCCATCTTTGCATGAAACGTTCTCTTCATATCTCCAATTTTCTTGAAAAGATCTCTGGTCCTCCCCATTCTATTGTTTTCTTCTATTTGTTTGCACTGTTCATTTAAGAAGGAAGAAGAAGAAGAAGAAGAGTTGGTTCTTATATGCTGCTTTTCCCTACCCGAAGGAGGCTCAAAGCGGCTTACAGTCGCCTTCCCATTCCTCTCCCCACAACAGACACCCTGTGAGGTGGGTGAGGCTGAGAGAGCCCTGATATCACTGCCCGGTCAGAACAGTTTTATCAGTGCCGTGGCGAGCCCAAGGTCACCCAGCTGGTTGCATGTGGGGGAGCGCAGAATCGAACCCGGCATGCCAGATTAGAAGTCCGCACTCCTAACCACTACACCAAACTGGCTCTCTTATCTCTAAGGCATTCTTAGAGATAAGGCATTCTTATCTCTTCTAGCTTTTCTCTGGAATTCTGCATTCAATTGGGTGTATCTTTCTCTTTCTCCCTTGCCTTTCACTTCCCTTCTCTCCTTAGCTATTTGTAAAGCTTCCTCAGACAGCCATTTTGATTTCTTGCATTTCTTTTTCTTTGGGATGGTTTTAGTTGCTACCTCTTGTACAATGTCGCGAACCTCCGTCCATAGTTCTTCAGGCACTCTGTCTATCAGATCTAATTCCTTAAATCTATTTGTCACCTCTACTGTGTATTCGTTGGGGATATGATTTAGTTCATACCTGAGTGGCCTAGTGGTTTTCCCTACTTTCTTCAATTTAAGCCTAATTTTTACAACAAGAAGCTCATGATCTGAACCACAATCAGCTCCTGGTCTTGTTTTTATTGACTGGATAGAACTTTTCCATCTTTGGCTGCAGAGCACATAGTCAATCTGATTTCTGTGTTGACCGTCTGGTGATGTCCATGTGTAGAGTCGTCTCTTGGGTTGTTGGAAAAGAGTGTTTGCTATGACCATTGTATTTTCTTGACAAAATTCTACCAGCCTGTGCCCTGCTTCATTTTGTACTCCAAGGCCAAACTTGCCTGTTATCCTGGTTATCTTTTGGCTTCCTACTTTAGCATTCCAATCCCCCATGATGATAAACACATCACTTTTTGGCGTTGCTTCTAGAAGGTGTTGTAGGGCTTCATAGAACTGATCAACTTCATCCTCTTCAGCAGCAGTGGTTGGGGCATAGACCTGGATCACTGTGATGTTGAATGGTTTGCCTTGGATTCGAACTGAGATCATTCTGTCTTTTTGGGGATTGTATCCCAAGACTGCTTTTCCTACTCTCTTATTGATTATGAAGGCTACTCCATTTCTTCTGCGAGATTCTTGTCTACAGTAGTATACCTGATGGTCATCTGAATTAAATTCACCTATTCCTGTCCATTTTAGTTCACTGATTGCTAAAGTGTCGATGTTCAGTCTTGTCATTTCTTGTTTAACCACGTCCAGCTTGCCTTGATTCATAGCTAATATTAAGATGCTCTAAAATGATTCCAAATAAAACCACTGTGTTCTTGCTTTTGGAAGGGATGGGTAGGCAGAATGCTTTCTATAATTTTTAAATTAGCTATTCTTGTCTATCTGGTCTCATACAAATTTTAGTTACAATGTTTTTATTTTTCCCTTAAAAATCTCCCTAAGGGACCTGGGGATTCCCTAGAATTACAGCTCATCTCCAGGCAAAAGAGATCAGTTTCCCTGGAGAAGATAGCCACTTATATGGTGGACTGTATGGCATTATACCCCATTGAAGTCCCTCCACTCCCCAAGCCGAACTTTCTCCAGGCCCCATCCCCAAAGTCTCCAGATTTTTCCCCACCCAAAGCTGGCAACCTCACTGCCACCATTCAAATTAGAACTGCCATTCCATTCTCAGGCCAGCATGAGACTGTGGCTATAAACATAGAGGCTCAGGGAGACCTGGGTTTAACTCGCCACTCTCCCATGGAAAGTCACAAACTGAATTACCCTACCATTGATCTAATTGACCCCAGGCCAGACTCAGAGCCGTTTCTGGGTCCATCAGGTTGGCCGTGTGAATGCCCTTTACGTCATCAGCTGATTCTGCACCTATCTAGGACATCATAAGTGTAGGTTCCTCATCTGCTTGCAGGTTCTTGTCATTGTTGGCCCCTTTGAAAGTCTGTTTCCACAACAGATAGTCCTTTGTCTGTAAACTTCTGTACACCCCTGTGCTTCAGGTCTATCTTATTCCAGTGGCTGGTTGACTTCATCTCTTGTCATTTGCCAGTGGGAGGGTTGGGACTGGCTGCAGGATAAGTTTTTGTAGTGTCAGATAAGATTGTTATGTCTGTGGGCATTTGGCCACTGATGCAAATGAGGGCTTCTGCCAGCCAAGGAACTAACCAATCAAAGGAACCTGTTAAGGTCCAATCAGATCGCTCTGCTTAGAGCCAATAGGATTGCTCTGCTTAGAGCCAATCAGATTGCTCTGTTTAGAGCCAATCAGAGGCAGCAGCGGGCTGCCTGAAAGGTATAAAAGTGCATGAGTTTACCTGTTTTTCTCTGTTCAGTATTTGGAGTTTGTTGTTGGAGTTGCTAAATAAAAAGAGCTGTTCTGAAGAATTGGAGTCTGTGTTCACTGAACCCACAGACTTAATGGAGGCACCACTAAAGGGGGAGGGGCACCGTACGCATAGAGCCGTTGTGTGGCCTCATAGGGGTTACTCATAGGTGTGGCTGGTGGTAGGGCAGTTGCTGGCACATAAGTAAGTGTTGACAGAGGAAGAGTATAGTCTGTGGGTTCCTGTGGTGATAACCCAATTGGTTGGAGAGTTACAGCTGGATACATAGATGTGAGAACTCTCTGGCTGAGTAGGGATGCATCCATGTGTGTGCTGCAGCATTAGATGAAACTTGCATTATTGGAGGTCAGGAAATCTCTGTAGTACTTGGTGCAAATGCCTTGGAATTTGCACAGCGCTGGACTAGAGTCCTGGCTGTATCTCCTGTGTGTCTCCCATCCATGGCAATCTGTGGGACTGTGTGTGTTTCTCCCAGGTCGGCATGTCCCCGTGTATCATCCGTTCCCTCGTATTGTCCTTCCTTGTGCCCTGCCCTTATCTGTGTGGTGTGTGTCTGTGTTCCTCTCACCCAGACTGTAGCTCTCCATCGGTGTCTGTGTCCGTCTGTGTGTTTCCGCGGCCCCCCCACCCTCCAGGGGCCGGGCTCGTCACGGCTGACTGTGTGGGCGGCAGTGAGGCTCTCCCCGTGCCCTTTCCCGCAGCGGCCGGAGTAATGGGGTGAGGGTCGCCCCTGGCGTCCGGAGAGGATTCCTCGTGGGAAGAAATGAGTCACAGACATGTGCGCGCGTTGGCGCGGCGGCGGAAGCATGGGCGGAGATTCCAGATCTCCGTAGGTGTCTCTCCACGGCCCCTCCCCCCCAGGGCCCAGGCAGGTCGCAGCTTACTGTGTGGGCGGTGGCTTACTGTCTCGGCGGGCCCGTCAGCGCAGCGGCGAGGTGAGGCTCGGCCCTGCCCCCCCCGGGAATTCGTCGGAGAAGGAATGACGTGCACATGTGTGCGCGCGTAGCTGCGTGAGTGCAAGCGTGGCCGGAGCTTCAAAAGACAGGTGGGCCATGTGTGGGGACAGTAGAGGGGCCGTCATGGGAGGCGTGGGCAGCCGCAAAGGCAGGCGCCACAGCGTCAGTTGGGGGCGCAGGCTGCTGCCGGGTGGCCGTGGCGTGGCCAGTTGTGGGCGAGGAGGAGGAGGCGGCAGTCCGCAGCAGCTGGCTCTTTCTGGGCATAGGGCAACAGAGCGACCGGGCATGTGTGTGGTGAGTGAGGGAATGGCGGCTTCCGCGTGGCTGCAGGCAAGATGGAAGGGGGCGGATCGGGAGGTGCTTTGCACCTCCCAATTAGGCAGTCCAGCGGCAAGGGGCCAATTGCGAGCCGCACTGTGCACGGCTCGCAATTGGTCCCTTGCCGCCGGACTGACATTCGGAGGGCCCAATCGGCAGGCGCTTTGCGCCTGCCAATTGAGCCCTCTGATTGTCCGTCATGAGGAAGGGGCCTATCGGCTCCTTAGGTGTCCTTAACCGATTATTTAATCCGCTCCGCAGGAGCGGTTAAATATGCAGTTGCTGAAACTTACAAGTGGCTTACAGCAAATTCCTTCTTTTTAATATATATAGGTGCGTAATTACCTCCCACCACTAGATGAGGCTAAGTCAGAGCTTTGCAGAGCAGCCTGGACATTTTGCATGAATTTGAGCTAGTCTTGGCTATTTCACAGGAAAGAAGTTGTGGGGGGTTGCCTTAACTCCGGATGGCTTTCTGGCAGCTGGGTGGAGGTTTAAAGTGATTTCCCCTGTATCCTGGATAGAAATCAGTCCTTTGAAGCTTGATTTAATGCAGACACAGGTGGGAAGCATGCAGAGATAGGTGGGGAATATGCAGATGATATCTGGTAACTCAGTCACTTGAAGCGGAGTTGTGGTGAAAAGAAGAAGCAGAGGTTCTACAGAAAGTGCATCACTTTTAACTGAGGTGCAACTACTTTAAGTCAGTCTTTGATATACACGCCCTCTTCAGGCTTAGGTGGGGACCTGGTGTCATCCATGGCAACACTAAGGCTCCCGCAATTTGTTGCCGGGCCCACCTATCATGCCGGCCACACACTTGACTTGATTTTTGGTGCCGGGATAGAGGTGGATCTGGATGCAGCTCTGGCTGTGCCGTGGTCAGACCACTATACCCTGCAGGCTCAACTCAAGATCCCACCCCCTCCCCAGTTGAGCGGCGGGCGTATTTTAGCCTGCCCGCGGAGACTTATGGATCCAATTGGCTTCCGGAATGCTGTGTGCATCCTGGCAACTCACTGGCAGCCATGGTGGAGGATTGACAGTCCCGCCTAACAGCCGCTATAGATGAGATCGCTCCTAAACATCCTCTCTGCCCTTGACTCAAACGGGCCCCCTGGTACACGAGGGAACTTTGTGAGAGGAAAAGGGAGGTGAGGCGACTAGATACTGATGGCAACCCAGACCACAAACCTACATTGTCAAGGTGAAATAAAATCTTCCTTAAAGTGTCCACGGTCTTTTTGGGATCACTCAGGCAAAAGACAACCCCTTTTCTGTTTTCTGGAGGTGTGGAATGAGCTGGGAAAGTGTGTGTGTGTGTGTGGGGGGGGGTGATCAGGCTGCCTTCTCCCAATAAGGGTTGTGTGCAGCGGCATCCAAATTGGTTGTTCCAGGCCAACACAGCCAGCACGTGCACCAAGTTATGCACCGGTGCTTGTGCCTCCCCTCCCCATGGTGTGGCTCGGCGCTGGCTGTGTCGGTCTGGAATGGTTGATTTGGATGCCGCTGCGCACAACACTACTCCCAATAATACAGGGGTCTGAGCACTTTGTTTTAAAGCCAACCAAGTGGGAGAGATAAGATGGCGGCGGCGAGGCTTTGACGCTGAGAACTAGGAGTCTTAGTCTTCCTCTTTTAATCTCTCAACATCTAATTAAGTTGTTTTAAGTTCTTTTATTTATTAATAACAACTGGAATTCCTTCTCACATGTCCTTGGAACGGATATCTCTGCTGATTGAGGAGGATTTTTAAAGCGGACTATCTACATCTGAATTCTCTTTTATCTGCTAAATGTGCAACTCAGGTAAGCACACTGAGAAGGATTCCTGGTACTAATTTCTCATCTTTTAAACTTTATTGGAAAAGATTGAAAGTTGGTTCTGGTCTCGTGGATTGTTTACTGTATACCACAAAGCCTTGTTAATTACCCTATATGCCTGCAAGAGATGGGTCAAAAAAGGAGGATCCGGGATTTAGAGGGAACAGAAGGAATGGAAGATTTGATTTGATTACTCCTGCTTGCAAGCAAAAAAAAAAAAAGATAGAAGATTACTTTGCTCCAGATAATATATTAAAATACAACATTCCCACCTCTAATCAGTTTACCCCCCTGGCCTCATTGGGTCACACTCCTCTAGAGGAGGATGGTTTAAAGAATTCCTGTGAGGAACCAGTATCTCTAACACTTGAGGAGAAAGAAATGGAGAAGGTTAGAGGCATCGAGGGACCTGAAGTGACCAATAGTGATATCAAAGAGTTATGTCAGCTGACAACCAGAACTGTACAATCTATTTACAACAGCTTGAAGTTAATAACAGATAAGCTCGATCATCTCATACAGGAAGTAACTATACCTTTAACTAGAAATGTAGTCAAATGGACAAGGAGATGCTATAAGGACATAAACAAATCTTTACATCAAACCAAGAGTCAGGACAATTCTATCCTTTAGTACTCCAGCCTCATAGTTGGCCTGACTATAGGTCGGTATAATGAACATCTACCTTTCTGGGGAACTAAAAACTTGGCTAAAGCCAACCATTTGCACAAAATGTCTTTTTTTTGGCTCCAGGGACCATGTTCAACATCTCAAAAATCCATCCAGACAGAAATAGTCTGAAAACCATGAATCCCAAAAAAGGGGTGGATGCTGTATCATTCTGGCTTTTCTCCATAGCAATGTGGCAGTATGGATTTTTTTAAAATCAAAAATGCATCTGTGTTGTGGCATTACTGCATAGCATCATGGAAGTGCCTTTTTAAAAAATAATTTCAGGGCTGGGTGGGGAGGAGAAAGTTTCAGTCCACCAGAGAACTGTGTTGCTGTGCTTGGTGGCTTGCTGTGATTTACTGTGTTCTCCTGCAGTATGAATTGTTGTAGTGCAAGGCAATATGGTGGGCTGCTCTAAAAATGGTTCAAAAGTTTCAGTTGCCATTATTTGGAATCGAGAGGGAGTTTGAACTGGGGAAAGGGTAAGCAGGGAATGAGTGAAGCTTCCCCCTTTTTTCCTAGCTTCAGCTGTTCTCCCCAGAAGCCATTTTAACAGCTTTAAAAGGTCTGTTAAGTAATGTTGTAATCTAGTTTGGCCATAGGAATTATCCACTTGGCTCCAAGTGCCTATTTTGGAAACAGCTCTGTCTGAATAATGGAAATTAAAGCCAAAGCACATAAAACAATAATTTTATCCTGATTTTATTTTGTCAGTCCCTTATTTTGCTGCAAATCCTCCTCTAATGGAATGTGGCAAGGCTTTAATTGTTCTGCCCTTGGATTTCACTTTAATTCTCCAAATCAATCCAATATGTGTTGCCTTGCTGACATACACTGGAACAATCACAAACCACAGGGGAATGCAATTGGTAAAGTTTGTACCATACTACCATACTATACTACACAACATACTACACAACAGCCCCACCAACATTCCTGGGCACAAGGGTCACACACTTGTGGGAACAGAAGCTACTCTTTAGCAGACATCTTATAGCCCACCAAGCTGAACACAACTCAGGTAAGGCAGCAATCCCCAAAGCACCATATAATTGCTGCTGGCCAAGGATGACAAAACAGGGAGGTTGTCAGCCCTCTGGCCAGCCACAGTGTGGGATGGGTGGCCTGATTTCCGCTTGGTGGCTTCTGCACCATCTAGGTCCATCTTCAGTTAGAGAGCACAGTATAACAGACAGACTCCAGTTCACCCCCTTCGATGACTCTTCAGGAAGAATCATCCATGTCTTCTTCATGCCTAAGGATCTTATACAGCAGCGGTCCGCAAGCTTCTGCTTGCCGCGGACCGCTGTGGCGTAGTGGGGGAAGAGGGCGGCCCGGGGGCCCGCGCACGCGCGGCAGCCCCAGCGCAAAACGCGCATGTGCGGACTGCGGCGCACGTGCGTTTGCACCCGGCGGGGGCGCAAACGCGCGTGCGCGGCAGTCCGCGTTTGCGCCGCTGCCATGCCGGCGGCCACGGCTTCCCCTCCTGGCCCCTCCGGGCCGCGAGCAAATTGGCCGCTAAAGCGGCCAATTAGCTTGCGGCTCGGCAAGCTACTCTTCCCTCCCCTCCCGAAGCGAGAAGCTTGCCAGGCCGCGAGCTAATCCGCCGCTTTGGCAGCCGATTTGCTCGCGGCCTGGCGAGCTTCTCGCTTCGGGGGGGGGAGGGAAGAAGGAGCCACGGCCCGGCGCCGAGGCCTTCACGGCCCGGCGCTGGGCTGCAGCCCACGGGTTGGGGACCACTATTATACAGCATATCTGGTCCTCATTCAGTTCTGGTAGTTGTTGTTTTTAATGCAGTAAATCTACTTCACAGGACTTTTGTAACGATAAAATGGAGGAGGGAAGGAATCCTCGTATATCACCCTTAGCTCTTTAGAAGAAAGGGGAGTGTATAGATAGATGGATAGATAGATATTTTTCTGCATATCGTGAGGGGCACCTGAGTGTGGAGAGTATGAATATGTGGATGGCCTGATTTTACTATATTCATTATACTTATATGGCCCAGCCACTTTACAGTTAGTGACATGAAGAATTGGAGTATGTGGAAAGAACATGAAAATCTGCTTCCCAAAACCTTCCCTTTATGATTTGCCGAGCTTTTAGGGCTTAAGCAGACTTCTGCCATTCTCTTTTTTTCTACCCCCTTTTCTCAACTTCCTGCTGCTTTCAACATTTCATCCCTCCTGGTGCATATTTAGGTATCATCAAACCATTAAAAAAGTTGCTAAGGACTGACTGGAGCTGACAATCAGATGATCTGCCATTCAACCACAGGTTTTCCCCATTATTCTTTTCTGTCCAAATTTGTGCATAATGTTTATGCTTCAAATGCTTGAAGCCAAGCAATAGCTACAGTGAAGGGAGTATTTAATGAGGCCATCATTCTACTGCTAAAAGCACATGGACCTGACTCCAAGTAGGAACTGCAACTAAGAAAATGAAAGGGGCAATAAACTTTTGGACAATGCCCTTTTTAAAGAGAAAATACAAGCCGAGTACTGGGGAAGTACAAAAAGTAAGAAACATTTCTCTTTGGGAGCATGTTTATGAAACACAATTCAAAAGAAAGTCTCTAATTATATGTGGCATTCCAGATTGTACTTCTTGCTAAACAAATGACACAATGTGCAGCACTCACAATAAAATATTGATTAAACATAACTCTGCTAAGTTTCTATTCACACAGTAATCACAGTAGGCAAAACCCCATAAGTTTCAGCACTGTGAGAAACTGAATTGAAAACAGGGAACATCAGAAAGCAGAAGTGAATTGGGACTGGAAAAGTATGGGTCCATGATGGTGATTTCTGCATTGAAATATGTAGTTTTGGCATACTATCTGGGAGAGGTGGTCTCAAATGGAAGTTGTCAAGAGCAGAATTTGGGCAGTTAAGTTGTGTACTGGAGTGGTGGCTAACTGCGATCCATTCCACACAGCTTTAATGTAGCTGAAGTCTTACCATCGTGTAATGCTATTTTTTGACGTTATGCATGATGTTGTACATAATCTGCAACACTCCCGCAAAAAGCGCTTCGATGTAGCACTTTTCGGGGAATCGTCAAAAGTGGATTCCCCCTAAAAAACCCGCTTCACTTCTGAGAACAACCTGCAACACATCCAAAAAAGACATGTATGTTCTCAAAATAGCGGTAGAAAGAATGTCACTCCTTAGCTCTCGCCCCCGAGCTTCCGGAGACGCGATTGCTATCCCCCCCCCTTAAACCGGCAAAAGCAACAAATAAGCAAGGCTTCTCCAGCTGAAGTCCCTCCACAAGCAATTCAGAAGTGCTTAACAGTAAAACAAAGCTCCCTTCTGCAAGTGTCTTTAAAGTTCCCAAGCACAATACAGCCTCGTGTTCGACACTGCTCATAATTTCAGAAGGCCAATACCCGGGGCCATTCCACACAACTTAAATGTAGCCGAACTCTTACCTTTTGTAAATGCTATTAATTCAATGTTCCGCATGACATCGTAAACAAACTGCAAAACTCCCACCAAACTCTAGCAACAATCGGAATATTACAGCGCTTAGGGGGAAATCCAGAAAAGTGGATTCCCCCTGAAAAACAGCTACACTTCTAAGCCGCAACACATCAGCGAAAGACATGTGCGTTCTCAAAATTGCAGTAGAAAGAATGTCCCTCCCTCACTCTCGCCCCCGAGCTTCCAGAGACGCAATCGCCATTCCCCCCCCCCTTAAACCGGTGAAAGCAACGAATAAGTGAGGCTTCTCCGGCTGAAGTCCCTCCACAGAAGTGCTTAACAGTAAAACAAAGCTCCCTTCTGCAAGTGTCTTTAAAGTTCCCAAGCACAATACAGCCCTCTGTTCGACACTGCCCATAATTTTGGCCACAAATCGCACCCATGGGGGGGGGGTTACTTGAAGAGCGTGTAAACGATTAAGCACCAGCTCCTATGCCAGCGAAAAAGGTCTTGAGACATCGAATGAACAAATATTCGTTGCTACTGGTGTTTTCGGGTTTTTTAAAAAACAGTTTTTAAAGGGAAAGCCGCTTTTCGGGAGCACGAACACAACAGTTCATTGGCTGTTCTGTTTGATTGATGGCTGGGGGGGGAGAAGAAGCGCGGAAAAATATCGCGTCCTTAATTGCGATTCTGGCGAGACCAGAAACCTGTGGGGAATGAAAACGGTGCTGGTGGGAGAGCCCTTTTTGTGGTAGGAACGGTTGTGTGCATTATCAAGACCTGCCGCTATTAATTCTAGTGCTTTACAATAGCGCTTACATTTGGATACATAGGCGGTTGTGTGGAATGGACCGTGTTAAACCAGACTTTCATAAGATGTGCACATCAAGACTGACTGCTCACCCGCTACCTGATTGGTCCTAATCCAGGAATGGCTCACCCAGGTAGTTTAGACTCAATCAGGAGTCAGCCCTCAGCCAGAAAGAGCTTAAATCAGCTCTCCACCTCCAACTTCCTTCCTGTTACAGAAGATGAGAAGCCAGCCTCAGAGCATGCCCTGCTGCCAGTAAGTCACTCTGGCCTCCTGGCCTCTTTCAACTTGGAGGACATAGAGCATCCTCTGTGCACCTTCTGGAGGCGGAGGGCTGCAGAAAGCCCAGAAATGCCCCTCGCCATTCTTCTGGGTCCCAGGAATAGCCTTGTGAATGTTTACTCATGAATAAGTCATGTGAGGTTTGCAATTTGCAATCTGAGAGGGGAGGAATGCTTTGGGGGTGTAGCCATCACAGGCAATTGTCGTAGGGAAAATAGTATTGATTTGGGTGGGAATGGGAAGATGTGGACTCTCTCTTTCCATATGGATACCACCTTGGTCTTGCTGCAATCTTCCCAAGACCATCCCAACAAAGCAAATTTAAGACCAATGTCATGAAAGATGGGGAAACAGTAGAGGGGCACAGAAGCTCTGTGAGGCTATGGGGACATGTGGAAAGGGGAGACATTGTTTTCCAATTGCACCTTCCAGTAGAAGAAGAGTTGGGTTTTATACCCTGCTTTTTGCTGCCCAAATGAATTTCCGAGTGGCTATCTCTTTCTCTCCCCACAACAGGGGTAGGTGAGGCTAAGAGAGCTCTGAGGGAAACTGCTTTGTGAGAACAGTTTCTAACAGGACTGTGATTAGCCAAGGGTCACCCAGCACATGGAGGAGCAGAGAATCAAATCCTGCTCACCACATTAGAAGCCACAAAACACCAACCTGTACAAATTGTCATTGCCTTAAAGAGATGCAGCTAGAGCACAAGCAGAAGACGCTGTTGCAGGAGGATGGTGTAAGACTGTTCTGACTTGTTCATTGACCATTAAGGGGTACTTTTCCTTTAAATGTGGACCTTCTGGCCAATGGCTTCTCAGAGAAATCCAAGGAGAGAGACACACTGGTATTTCCTACATGGAGAGGTGATTGTGTGGTCAATAAGGTATGCAATTTCAGAAGAAAGGAAAGCAGTCCTTTCCTCCAGGGGAACTGATCTTTGCAGTCTGGAGAGAAGCTTTCATTCTGGGGGTTCTCCAGGTCCCATCTGGAGGCTGGCATCCCTGAACAGTGGCAGGGATCCCTGCCTCCAGCTGGTATCTAGAGAACCCACTACTGGAATTTCTTGATGCCTGAAGAATGTTTCAGGGTTTTCTCAATGGTTAAAAAGTTGAGAAAAGCTGACAGAGGCAGTAATTTAGAAACTCACTGTAAGTTCTTTGCCAACCAATGTTTTGATTTTTGTTTGAAACATACAACTGTTTTTTATTTACTTTGATATTGAACTGAACAGAAAAACATACAGACTGAAAGGCTTTCAATTCTTCAAACAAATTTTGCTATCAATTAAATATTTCCATTGAAGGAAGAAACTGTGACAATTTTATAAATTATTTGTTGTTCATTGTTATTAGCAATTTACTGCCACACAGCATTTCCCTTTGTTTCCCATCTGGATCCTGGCATCCCTGCACCCCCATGGCATCCAAAGCCAGAGAGTCCCACATCCCAAGTAGTCCTTCTTTCCAGGGAGACTGATCTCTGCAGCCTGGAAATGACCTGCAATTCCAGCAAATTCCCAGGTCTCAGCTGGAGACAAGCATCCCACAACCTCTCTGGGGCATAGTGCCACAGAGTTCCCCCCTCCCAAGCATCCCCTTCATCTCCAGGACCCTGTAGATTAGTTGTCATTGCAGTGTCCCCCTTCCAAAAACAATCATTTTCCCCTTGGGAGCTGATCTCTATAGTCTGCAAATGATCTGCAATTCCAGGAGATTTCCAGGCCTTACCTTGAGATCAGTGACCCCTGGGTTAGGAATGTTCCTTCAGGTTTGAAGGTGGGACATCAAGGGTCGGGGTGGGAGGCAGAAGTAGGCTGCCTGCCAGCCTCATGGGATCCAGCTTGTCCTCTGCAGTTTGTCTGCTCCCCAGAAGGCCACAGTGCAGGTGTGCATCCTAGCACCGGTTGTTTCCCTGGGAGCAACGGGCTTTGCCTCTAGTTTTCCTAATATTGAGGAACACCGTACGTTAACATTTGTGGAAACTATGTGTGTTGGGTGGGGATAGGATGATCACTTTATGTTGCCCAAGTTTCGTTTTTCCTTCTCTTTTGTGTATATTATGAAGTGTTCGATAATTATTTCAATGTATCTCGCACGTTTCTCCAAAGTATGTGACTAAAGACCATGTAAATCAACCCCCAAATGACCATGGGGCTGAAGTCTGTTTAAGAATCATTCATTATAAATAATTTGGAGAAGTATCACAGGACTGGTCTCCCTCTTGTGTGGTCTTTGTTTTCTTCATGGTTCATTTACTCAGGTTAACAAAGCAAAGAATACATGCTCAATACCTGTTAACAGTTTAGCCATAACTCATTGGAATTAATTGAGCTGAGCAAATATAAGTTGTCTTTCAAGATTAATGCAAGAATCTCAGCAACCAGCTTGATCCACTGGTGGATCACAACTAGCCTTGTCAACATGAAGAGGGAATTCATTGGCACCTCACAGTGAAAGATTTTGTAGACAACATAGATCTGTAGGGAAAATGTTCTTACTGGAACAATCTTAATGCAGAGACTTGATCATTAAGCACATGAGTAATTTCATTCAGGTAGTAAAAGTTTGCCTCAATGAATTTAATTATTAATTTATTAGCTGGATGATACAGCACATTTGGAAGTATATCTTTTTTCTCATAAAATAAATATACATTCTCTATGATGTATATGATCTACAGCTTGCTGAGAAATCTAACCAGGATCAAATACATCTTAATTGGGTGTGCTTCAAACTAACAAAAGAGAAAGCAGGGCCAATGTCAGCATACCTTCGGGTTGGGCAGGTGCTGTGGCCCAGGGCTTCTGGTAGGGCCCACTGCCACTCATCACATACATCCCTGCTGCCCAAGAATAGATGTTTCAGGCACCTGTAAGTGCAAGTGATAAGAGGACTCATGAGGGGGTGGGGAAAGGATACACAGGTATGTGGGTCAGCAAGAGGAAGGGGGCCTAATGGTAAGCATAGGAGAAGAAGGGGACCATCAGCACTCCCTGCTCAGGGCTCTAAGAAATCTGGAACCTAGGAGAAAGACAAAGGATCCTAAAATTAATTAAAGCAATTACATCCTTTCTGGAAAAAGCAGAGGCTTTCCAAATAAGACTGAATTGTTAATAGTTCAACATCATTTCACACCTAAAATCTGGGCTTGAAGTGACTTGGTCATTAGTCCCCTTTGGCCTGTTTAAGCAGCATGGATACTTGTAATGAGGCGTAAATGAGAAGCTCAGAGCTCATTTCTCCTTAATAGTTTCCACTTACCTGATTGCTTTTTGAAGTGATTCTGTCACCACACATCTCTAAAGGTTTCAACAAACTGAACAGATCCATATACCCTTTCTGAGATAATTCTGTGTGAGGAGTTTAAGGTATGGAGATCCCATCATGCCAAAATTTTTCCTTTTATATGAGTTGGCAGGATTTCTTCCAAAAATTACCACATGAACATGAAATATTCACTCAGGACTAGCGGTGTCTGCTCAGTTGATTCTAAGATGCAAAAAAAAAAGATACTGTAAGGGACTCTAAGCCAGAGTGCCATTTCAGATTTGCTTCTACTGGGATGAAGAAAGTGGAATGTGTTTCAAGTAGGCCCCAGGGGGAACAATCCCAAGCAGGTATACTCAGAAGGAAGTCCCTTGTAATGAACTGAATCCAGAACGACTTCCCCGAAGCCATTACAGCTACAGATTTTTGAGTGATTCTAAACAGGAAATCCAGGTTTGCATAGAGCACAGCAGCCACAACTTTCAGTTTGAGGCAGAGCTGGTGAAAACATGTTGCTGCTGTGGATTTGGACAGTAGCATGAACAAGACCTTACTCAAACTGGCTTGGTGAAACCATGGCTTACTTAAACTAACTGTGATTAATGTGATTGTCAGCAAATAGTTCACTCCTCTAACGATTGTTAGATTATATCAAAGCAGGATCTCTGAAACCACAGTGAGACCCATTATGCACGGGGGGGGGGGGAATAACACACATTCGGGGTGGAATGGCGGTGACTAAAATCACGGATAACACACAGTGCCAGCTGCAACCGGCCGCAGCTTCGGTGCATGCCGCCGAAAAAGCTGCGTTTGTGAAACGCGGAAGAAGTGGCGCCGGGATCGCCGCGTGCATAATCGGTTACTCTGGGTTTTGCCGCCATCACGCCCCACCCCGTGCATAACCGGTGTGCGTCGCGTCTTCCCCTTCCGCGTTTTCCATGTGACCCGAAATCGCCGTTTCGGTGGCCGTGCATAATGGGCCTTAGATAGCATCCACCCTGAGGATTCTCCATTATGCCTTCCTTGCCACTGCAAATGCTGAGGGATGCACACTGAGAATGGAGCTTCCACACAATGATCTACAGGGCCCTGTCCTCTGTCACCCACAATCTTCGCTACATTTTCCTCCACTGTACCAGTGGAGGCCTTTTTGAGGCCTTTTTCAAAAGGAAAGTCAGTAATGGCTATAATGTTATAGCACAATAGCAATTACTGGGCTTTTGAAGCCAGTAATCCCTGACCGAAGGTACAACCTTCGGAAATGCATACCTCTCCTCCCTCTCCTCAAGATGCCATGATAGTGTGCTTGGACTGCACTCTTCCCCAAAAGGCTGGAGAAAAACAGGTTGGGGAAAGAGGATAATGAGGACAGAGAAAACATAACTGGAGCACAATTAGAGCATGACATTGTATGGAGGCTTAAACAGAGGTTTTCCCATTTGGAAACCAAAGCAGAGAAAGACATTGGTATGGAAACAGCCATAGTCTTATCGGTGACTTTGAGATGTATGAAGCTAAATATCTTATCTTTTCCCATGCTGCCTCCCTTGCCACCATGCAGGCCAGGCTGCTAGCTGTGTCTCTGCAGAGAAGGAGAGGGAGAGAATGAAGGCAACATAGCCAGCATTTGATGAGGTGTCGTGGGAATGGCAGACTTAGGGCCATTCCGCATTCGTCCAAAATAGCACAATGGTTATTAATTGAAATCGCTACAGTTTTGCCGTTATGCACAACGTCGTTGACAATCTGCAACACTCCTGAAACCGATCCGCAAAAAGCGCTTCATTGTAGCGCTTTCAGGGAAATCCCAAAAAGTGGATTCACCCTCTGGAAAGTGCTACACTCCTGCAACCAATCTGCAACACTAGCGGAAAAGTTCTGTGCGTTACCATTGTTGCGGTTTCTGCAAAGTCCCTCCCCCTGGCTCTCTCCTCTGATCTTCCAGCGAAGCAATCGCCATTTTTTTTCTCCAAGCGAGCGGAGATCAATGCACCGGCAAGCCTTTGTTTACCCAGCAAGGCTTCCCCGGCTGCAGTCCCTCTGTTTAAAGTCACCAAGCACAAGCAACACAGAGGCCCGTTTGCTGGTTTATTTTCCCTTTATTTTTCACACTGTTTTCGGCTGAAAATCGTGCCCGTGAGGGGGGGGATTTTTTTTTTCACTCGGGGGGAGCGTGGCAACGATGAAACGGCAGCTCAAACACCACCAGCTAGCTGGATGGGTCTCTCCGTTGCAACGAATCAACGCATATTCGTTGCAACGTGTGTGTGTTTTTTTAAACCTTCCTTAAAGGGAAAGGGGCTGTTTGGGAGTATGATAACAGCCGCCCATTGGCTGCTTGACGGCCAGGGGCAGGACACAGCTCAGCAATATCGCTTCCTGGCTAGCGATTTTTGCCGAGACCGGAACCCTGTGGGAAACAATAGAAACGCAACTGGATTCTACTACAAAGGCAGGTATGCATAACGACGAATTCCACTATTTAAAATGGCGATTTTTCGTTCAGCAAACAATTTGCAACATGGATCCCGGTGCGGAATATTGACTCCTCGTTTCACAAACTGACCATAGTTAAAATAAACCATTTTTGTTTTGCTACATGGGAACTCTGCCAAGGTGAAATGGAAAGTTATCCAAACAGCAAATACCTACTGCTTTACTTCAGCAGAATGCTTCATGTACTTGACTATTGACCATCTATATGAGTACCAAAAAATAAAACAAAATGGTTCTTTGTAAGAACATTTCAGTTTTTTAGTGTTTCACGCAATATCAGTATTCAGTATTCATGCAAACTCATATTCACAAAATAATATGCTTTATTTTCTTTTAAGGAGTTAAAAATCATGATTCCTTTTTTGAATATATATAAATATTAAAATTAAACAAACAATATGAAGGACTGGACATTTAATTTCATAGTGGAGGTTTTGTTCAGCTTCCAGAATGGTTACGTGAGTGGAAAGATGTATGTTAGACAGATCACATCTGACAACACCTAAACTGGGTATTATTGAATGAAGGAACTCTCAATTGTTTTGTAAAATGATTTCATTTCCCCTCCAGTCTTCTCAAAGTGTGCAATGAACTGTATCTAATGATTCTCTAGAAAAAAATTGAATGCCAGCACAAAATGAAATGGTGAAAACTGCTATTACCAGATTTCTTAAAATGTAACATGAAACACATCCTATAAATACTATGGTGCAGGTTTTTTCAACCAAGGTTTAATGAAACCCTGGGGTTTCTTGACAGCCCTCAAATTGTTTCGCAGATTGGTGAAAATAAATTCATTTTGTATATCTTTTTAAAATTTGTTAAACGTTTATCAGGTGATATGACCATATGTCATGTTGACCCACCGACCGGCCTCCCAAAATGACCAATGATGGGCCTGGATGGGGTGGGAAGGGGAGGGGTCCCAGGGAGGCGTGTACATAGCTATGCTTCCCAACCATATTCTACACAGTTTACCACTTCTGGTGTTTCTTGTAGCCTGAAGAATGTTTCAGGGGGGGTTCTCAATGATAAAAAAGTTGAGAAAGGCTTCAATATTCATATATCCAGTGCATAATTTTGAATCCATTCTTCCTAGGAGAGAGATCTGGAACACAGAGGAGAGTATTGGCCTTTGCGCCTGTCCTATATTGCTGCAACTTCAGCAGTTGCTTTATGGAAGCAGCACTTGCTGAAGTGTGACTCAGAAGACATAGACTACTTAAACTGTGAGTCAGCAGATGCAGTCTACATTCAAATGACCATATGACCAAACGAGCCTGAATGGGGCCCCAAAATTCTTGAGCTCATGCGTTTTTTCGCTTCTTGTTCTCTCATGTTGAAACTGATATGGGTGAACAAAGGGAGAGGAAGGATGCAGCAAATATATATGGAGCTTTGAAGCCTAGACTGAAAGGAGGCAAGCCAACCAAGAAAGAGAAGACCAATTACAGTTTTCAGGGTGGGGGGAGAGTCTGCATGCTCTGTACCACACTCACACACAATGGTTGGAAACTGTCAGCTTGATGGGGGCAGTTTGGCCATTCTCGTTATGCTCGATATGTCAACTGCATTTGACGTGGTCGACCACAAGTTATTGGCCCACCACCTTGCTGTGATGGGGATAGGGGGCTCAGCCCTTGGCTGGTTATGTTCCTTCCTCCATAACCGGTCCCAGAGGGTAGCAGTGGGAGAAGAGTTATCACATCCCTATTAGCTCCCTTGTGGAGTTCCTCAGGGCGTGGTGCTCTCTCCCACACTTTTTAACATCTTTATGTACCCTCTGGCTCAGCTGGTCTGGCATTTTGGGCTGGGTTGCCATCAGTATGCTGATGACACCCAGCTCTATCTCCTCATGGACAGCTGCCTGGACTCCCACCCAGATCAATTGACCAGTTGTTTGGAAGCCATTGCAGGGTGGCTCGAGCAGAGTCGTCTGAAACTCAACCCCTCCAAGACAGAGGTCCTATGGATCAGCAGTAAGAGGACAGACCAGGAAGTGCGATTGCCAACCCTGACAGGGATGTAACAGGCCAGGAATCTGGGTGTGACCTTGGATGCTTTACTTTCTATGGAGGCACAGGTCAAGAAGGTAGCCTGCCAGGTGTTTTTCCACCTTCACCAGGCGAGGCTATTAGCACCCTATCTGTCCTCCGAGCATTTGGCCATAGTGATCCATGTGACAGTCACCTCCAGGATTGACTTCTGTAACTCTCTGTACACTGGCCTGCCCTTGTCTCTGACCCGGAAATTGTAATTGGTGCAGAATGCAGCTGCTAGAGTCCTCACAGGAACATTTTGGAGGGCCCATATCCAACCTGTGCTGAGGCAGCTGCATTGGTTGCCAGTTGCATCCCAGATCAGGTTCAAGGTTTAGTATTAACCTTTAAGGCCTTACATGGTCTGGGACCCACATATCTGCAAGACCGCCTGTCGTCCTATGCCCCCTGTAGGGCCTTGCGCTCTGTGGGTTCCAATTTATTGGTCATTCCTGGCCCCAGGGAGGCTCACCTGGCCTCAAGTAGGGCCAGGGTCTTTTCGGTCCTGGCCCCTACCTAGTGGAATGAGCTCCCGGAGGAACTGCTGGCCCTGTGGGAGCTTTAAGCTTTCTTCAGGGCCCTGAAAATGGACCTATTCCACCAGGCTTACGGTTGAGGCCAGGGTGAAGAGAAGATCTATAGGCCTCACCAAAGGAGGAGTACCCCACCATATGTCATCGGTGGTGGTCATCCTCTCTCCTGACTCCCCAGCAAGGTAGGTAGGTTGGTTGCCGCCTGTTGTTGGTAGTTTTTTAATTATTGGTTTTAAGGGATAATAAGGGTTTTAGGGGACTGTATTGTTTTATTTTGTGCTGGCTTTGCTGAGAGTGGCAGGTGATGATGATGATGATAATGGTATTATAGAAAATGAGTATAGAAAAAAGCAGCAGACAAAAGGCACAATGATGGGGAAAGACAGAAATAACAAATGATAGTTTCAGTTCTCTGTCAGTCCTTTATTTTTAAAAGCAAGCAAGGAATCAACATTTATTTATTAAAAAGATGTGCTCCCCATCAATCTCTAATTTTGATGTATTTATGTCCTTCACTCAGCTTGTTACTCCTGTTTGGTCCTTGAATCTATTAAACATTTTAAGTATGCTAATCTGCAGTTCACCTTTGACCCTTATGCATGGACTTGTAATTTCCATTTCAATGTGTCTGAGGACGTGTGTGCGTGTGTGCATGTGAGTGTGTGCATGTGCACACTCACAGAAAAGCTTATACCCTGAATAAAACTTTGTTGGTCTTAAAGATGCCACTGGACTCCCAAGTTTGTTCTGGTGCTTCAAACCAATACAGCTACCCATCTGAATTGATCAGAATCTGTCAGTGGAAAACCGTATACTTTTAGGTAAAAGGAAACAAATTAATTTCTGTGTTGTTAATCTGCATGTTAAGTCATTCCTTATTAAGTTAGTGGGTTTGAACAAATGTTGATGATACTAGTTTCACCTCATTCAGGACCCAACATTATGCTACATCAAAGAAAGTTTTTCCTTAATGAGGAAATGGCCGCTGAGATTTCCACTATGCACCTGACCACACCCTTCAGTATCCTGAGTTCTCAAATACCCAAGGAAGAGGGAAATAGCCTTGCCCACCACTGTTTGTTCCCTTCCTATAGCGTTGATTTTTTTCATGGAAATTAATAGATCCGTTTGTATATTTTAAGTCCCTCTTAATTATGGCTCCTATTTTCTATATAACTTAGTTATGGATCCATTTTTCTCTCTAACATTATCCATGCCCTGTCCCCCCCATGGGAGGCCCAACTTTAGGTTTGATACTGGTCCATAAGAGGAAAGCACATGCCGGTAATTATGGCCATTCCACACCCTACTTGCTCCAATGAGGATTGTGTTGGCAGGACATTTGGGTGATCGTGTTGTTAAGGTTCTTTTGATGCCCTGTGTTTCTGGAAATAAAAGCAAGGTTTCTTTTGCCTCTTAAACTTGTCCCATTTTTAATAGTACTCTCTAACTAACTGCTTCCTCAGGAAATTGTAACAGTTGCATTAACAGGCATTGATTCCAAGCAGAAAAAAACTCACCGGGAAGCTAAAAGGTTAGGATCTGTTGTAATTATATCTCTTGTGAACTGGCAAGATGGTGAGATGCTCACTAGCCTACACTAAACTGCACACTGAGATTATAATAGTAGTTAATGCTCTAATTGTTGCAGTTGGAAGTTTGGAATGCCTTTCCTTTGTAATTAAGAGTCTGGGTCCTAAATACCTTCTACTACATTTCTGAAGCACATGACCAGAGCAGAGTAATCATTAAGAATCCTGTTCTGTCCTGATTCTCATTTCAATGAAACAAGGCTATTCTTCTTGCTGGCCTAATTCAATTTTGCTTCAGTAGTTAAAGCATGTACCATTTCTTTTTTTTAAATCTACAGATATTTTTAGTAGGAAAGTCAAAGCAAAGCAATGTGGACAAAGATTATGCATAAAGGGAAACAAACAAAAACTTGCAGAGGTAGAAAAAGATTAGAGGTTTGTATTCTACCACTTGGCATTGGGGCCATAGGGCTCATGGGAATTGTAGTCCATGGACATCTGGAGGACCACAGGGTGACTGCCCCTGTCCTATGGGACTTGCCTGAATTTAACAGGTAGGGAGTTGCCAGGTCCTCCTGGCCACTGGCAAGGAATGATGCAGTAGAGTTGCCACATCCAGGTTTGGGAACTCCTGAAGATTTGTGCCTGGTAGGGGTAGGAATCCCAGTGGGAAACAAGGAATGCCATAGAGTCCACCCTCCAAAATATCCGTTTTCTCCAGGGGTACTGATCTCTATAGCTTGGAAGTGGGTTGTAATTCCAGGGGATCCCCAGGTCCCACCTGGAGGTTGGCAACCCTATTCACAGGGCATGCAAGGGGGACCCAGGACTGCAATTGTTTGCACCAGGACAGATGTTGGGCCCCACACAGGAGGTCCAGCTGTAGTTGCCAGATCAGATGACTCCAGTCTGGGCGACTTTAAGATTTATGGATGGCATCACCACCCATACTGGTAGGCTGAGGCGTCCCACAACAATGTCCTGGTGTGACAGCAAATCTGCGTCCCCAAGTCCAAAGCACACACTTAGCTGTCCTTTCCTGCTCACAGGTAGGCTGCTGCTTTTGACCCTGCAACACCAACAACCACTCCACCACCTTCATGAGCACTTATGTGTCTGTGCATGAAAAGAAGGGCTAAGTCTAGTCTTTTTGTTCCAGCAAGACTTAAAAGTTGGCAACACCTGATGGAAAACAATAGTAATCAGGATTCCTGCCCCCCCCCCCTTAGGAGTATGATTGATGGGTAGCAGTTGGATGCTCAGCTTCTCTCCCTTTCTCTTCTACATTATAGCTTTGGATCAGAGTCTCTGTAATGCAGTTTGAGCTCTGATTTGCATAGCAGAAAAATCAGTTCAGTTTTTGGGGACTTCCAGAGAGTATACTGGTTAAGAGTGGTGGCCTTAATCTGGGTGTAAACTGCACGGAGCTTTTATTCCACTCCCAGGTCGATTCAGTCCCTCCCGTCTGCACTGAAATCGATTTCCAGTTTGATTTCCATCGATGGAAATTTTCCATCTGTAACCTTCATGCCTCGACCCGCATTCACTGTACCTTTGCCTCGGAATATCAGGGAGCGCTTATTTTCCGGAATATCCACCAATCCGTGCCGGATGCACCAAAGAATCCACGTGTAGATGTCCTCGGCACTCGGATTAACCGGCATTCTTCCCCCCGCTCCTCCCCAATGGTGATGTTGTGGAACTGTCTTTTGCTGATTGGTCAACCAACCCCCGCGTTTCCAATGCTAACACTGTGTGGTTCTCTCTTGCTGATTGGTCGACAACCCCCCCCCCCTTTCCAATGCTGACTGAACGTGTTTATCTCCTGCTGATTGGTTGACTTGCAGAGTCGAAAGAAAGGGGGAATAATTGTTTCATGGGTAAATACGCTGTTCAACTCTGTTTTGAGAGCTTAGATTGTTTGAGACAGCACAGAAATGGAAAAGTGTACAAATACGGTAATAAAAAAAACATATCCAGGCGCACTCTGGTGGGAAGTACGTCAGAACGTCAGGAATCGATTTAAACTACCGTGATGCAGATGACGCAAGTATGTTAAAGCTGTTTCGTTTCGGAAATAATGTTTGTTGTAGATCACTCATAATGCCCGAGCCCAAATCGGGCGGAGATCGGCAAGAATAAAAGCGGGAAAATCAAGAGATGCAGAATAGGCCCTGGAGAGCCGGGTTTCATTCCTCACTTCTCCAAATGCAGCCAGGTGGGTAACCTTGGGCCAGTCACAGTTCTCTCAGAGTTCTCTCAGTCTAACCTACCTCACAAGCTGTTTGTGTGTGGACAGAGTTATTCTACCAGGCATTTCACTAATATAATTCTGGAGTTCCGTACTAACACCATAGAATTTGTGCCCAAAACTGTATATAGAGTTTTAATTGGATTTGATCAGAATTACGGACAATATTGTTATTGTATTAATTCATTGTTAATTAATTCATTGCCTTGAGTCCCATTCTGGGTGAGGGGTGAGATAAAAATAGAATACAATAAAATAAAACCTTTTCCTCTGTATGGCAGAGAGTAGCACATTGAGTTGCTTCTTCCTAAAGGTGTCCGGATTTATACAATGGCTATTACATGTAAAAGGGCAGGGCTTTTTTGAGACCATATTCTCCGGCACTGAGCACCTGCATCATTCCTAAGTGCTGATCTTTGTGTGCCGATCCATCCCATTCAGCCAGACAGAGAGTGGACCCTCAGTAGCAGCCTAGTGGGGATCAGCAGAGAGAGAGAGAGTAAAATGAGAATTGGTATAAATCAACACAGCCTTATAAATGAGTACAGGCACCTTGTTCTTTTATTATTATTTTTACAAAAACAGCCCATCATAGGGGTTGCTGTGTTAGTCTGTCTGTCATAGCAAAATAAAATGGAAGTCCAGTGGCATTTTCAAGACTCACAGCATTTATTTCAGGATGAGCTTTCATGAGCTCACTTCTCCAGGTAGATAAGATGAAGGGAAAAACATACAGGGAATTCTTGTGCAGAAGGTTATGAGGGGAGGGGTCAACGTTTGATGTGAATTATATGAGGAGTCTTTAAGTGTAAATTCTCAATGTAAGAGGGAAAGGGAGAAGGTGATCTAGAAAGCTGAAGTGTGATTCCTGTCACAAAACAGCATAATTTAGCACCTGTACATACTGGACGGTGAGTGAAAAAGGTCAGAGGCTCAAAGGTTTAAGTGAAAATTAGCTGGTGTTGGTACAAGGTTACAGTCTGATAAAACATGGTAAGAACAGCTAATCAGCATTTTTAACAAGTAGGTCTTATTAGTGTTTGTAGCGACTAAGGATACAAAAGTCTCTGCTGTGGTGCGTAAATAGTCCAACCAATGGATTTGGGGCCCATCATTTAGTGAGCAATTTCAATTATTTATATGATAATAATAATTATTTTATTTTTATATCCTGCCTTTTCCTGATTGGCTTAGGATGGGTCACATCAAAATTAAAATATATAAATATATTAATATATTATATATTATATATACATACATACATACATACATACATACATACATACATACATACATACATACATACATACATACATACATATATATATATATATATATATATATATATATATATATATATAAAGATTAGTATTAAGATTAAGATTAATATCTTTAACCGCTCCTAGCGGAGCAGATTAAATAATTAGCTAAGGGCCCCAAGGATGGGCCCTGTCTGTGATGAGGAAGGGTGCCGATAGGCCCCTTCCTCCGGACTGACAATCGGAGGGCCCAATTGCGCCTGCCGATTAGGCCCTCCGATTGTCAGTCTGCCGGCAAGGGACCAATCTGTCTGCTGGCAAGGGGCCGACTGGTCCCTTGTCGCCAGATTGATGAATCGGGAGGCGTGAAGCCCCTTGCGGCCGACCGCCATTTTCTTTCTCGCCCCAGAGATGAGCCAAGGAGGACCCCGCCACGGCCCCAGCCGCGAACACGCCGCCTCCCCACCGCCCCAACCTTCCGTGAACCCGCGGCCGCAGACCGAGCCAGTGTTGCCTTCCCCCACGGCTGCGGCCCCGCCAACGCCTGCGCCTGCCCTGCCTCAGCAGACCCCACGTCACCCCTGGCCCGGCCACCAGACAGCACCTGCTGCCCGCTGCCGCCCAAGCAACGGTGCCGGGACTCCCTACGGTGAAGCCCGCCCCCAACTGCGCCCACAGCGACTGCTGCCGGGAGACACGGCACCGGCAACGGAGCCTACCCTCAGGTGGGTGCCAGGCCGGGAAGACACATTGAGGAGGCAGCAGACGCCAGCCGAGCCACGCAGGCCGCGCCATCCCCGGCCTCAGGTGCGTGGCCTTGCCGCTGCCAACTCGCCCTCCCACCCCACCCAACTCTATAGGGCCCCTAGCACACGCTGTCTTCAAAGCACAGCGGGTTTAGCTTCTAGTACATATATATTAAGATTAATAAATTATACCTTTAAATTTGAAAATTATAAAACACTGCTTCCTCTTCAAAGTTGAAATTTTACTTAGGGTGTGGTTAGTCAGTGTTTGGCCTGATTAGTTGGTTGGATGGATTCTCAGGTAGGGAGGCCAGCATCTTCTTGATGTTGTTTCTTTGCTTCAGACATAGGCCTGGAGGAACAGCTGTAGGTCAATACATATTCAGAAACAATAACATTTGGGTATGAAATAGCCAAAAATAAGGGAGTCATTATTAACAAATTAGACTGGCTTGAACACTGGAAAATGGATTTGTCACACCACCATTAACTGAGTCATCAAAAGTCCCTTGAACAAAATTATAACAAATGTAACACATTACCTTTCAAATGGTATCTAAATATGCTAGCAGAGCAGTTCACACTAGATGAATATTAGATGTTTGTGTTCTATGACTGCTTAAAAAAAATCTCTTGGAAATTCAACAGGACCTGTTGCCATTGGCCTTTGGACCAATTGATTCACTCAACTGTAGGCCAGAGGATTGTATTTTATTTGTTTTATATAAGTTAGAACCAGCACAGTCTCCCTTAGCCCCTCAGTATTGTTGGTACAATATTAGGTAGTTTTGTGATTACAGGACATGACTTCAGGCCGCCTCATCTTGTTCATTTGAATGCTGTATCTACTTCACTTTCCTTACCTTGAGATCAACAAATTAAGGAGCTCTTATATATTTAAAAAGTTAATATTTGGGGGCAGGTGGGTGATTGCCAGAACAAGGTTATTTTAAACACCTTGAACAATAGCTGACCTTGGACAAGTACCAACATTTGGACAGCCCAGCCTTCTCTTTGCCTTTGAGCATACCCACCCTATAGCCTGTGGCTGGATTCCCTAATCAAGATTGCCAAGATGTTGTGCTCAGGGTGGAGTCCGGGAAGAAAGTGTCAACCGAGGCAGGGCTATGAAGGCAACTCAGGCAGCTTGTCTGTTCTGATGTAAGCCCAGGTGGCATTTTTTGTTTTCCTTCCCTAAATTATTTGTTTTCCTTGTTCTTCTCACTGTTATTTTTAAGAAATCATTACATGAAATATGTTGTGGTTCTGATCAAGCCCTTTCCCCAATTCTGGGTTTTATTGAGGAAGTAAAAGCATTTTCTACTTGAAAAGGCTTTTTCAAAATCCAGAATTATGATGACATGCCAGTCCTGAACCAGTGAAATGTGAGCTCAAGTTCCCCACACAGTCATTATATTAATTGTGGGTCATTTGCTTTCTCACCCTCACAAGCTTCTTTTATAGCTATATTTTATTATTTGGAGAAAAAGATGGAACAAAACCCTTTACTTATTTGTGATTCTTTCCATATGATACCAAAGATAAAGGTAAAGGTAAAGGTATCCCCTGTGCAAGCACCGAGTCATGTCTGACCCTTGGGGTGACGCCCTCTAGCGTTTTCATGGCAGACTCAATACAGGGTGGTTTGCCAGTGCCTTCCCCTGTCATTACTGTTTACCCCCCAGCAAGCTGGGTACTCATTTTACCGACCTCGGAAGGATGGAAGGCTGAGTCAACCTTGAGCCGGCTGCTGGGATTGAACTCCCAGCCTTATGGGCAAAGCTTTCAGACGGCTGCCTTACCACTCTGCGCCACAAGAGGCTCCTGTAGCTCCTGTAGGCTCCTGTATGATACCAAAGATACTTCTAATATTTTTATGGAAGATCAGTTTTGTTCTTAGAAGCCGTTCGTTTCTATACAGCAGTAATCAAACTGGGTTAGCAGAGAGCCATTGTGAGGGGAGGAAGGAGACTGGTGGGTCACCAAAAATGGATTGGTAGTAAATCCAACAAGTGAATCCTAAACATGGTGATGGAATGTGCTGACATGGTGACCCTGTAGGGCAGGCTTTCTCAACCAGGATGATGTGAAACCTTGGGATTTATTGACGGTCATGGAAGGGTTTCCCGAATGAATAGAAGTTAATTATTTTTAATATGTTTTTAAAAGTTGTTAAACATTTATCAGCTGATATACGGTCATGTTGATCTCCCAACCCAAAATGGTCAATGATGGGCCTGGAGGGGGTGAGAAGGGGAAGGGGCCCCAGGTGGGTGTGTACATGGCTATGCTTCCCAACCATATTCTGCATAATCACACCACTCCTGGATTTTCTTGAAGCCTGAAAAATGTTTCAGAGGTTTCTCAATGGTAAAATAAATGTTGAGAAAGGCTGCTGTAGGATTTTCAAGGCAAGAGATGTTCAGAGTTGGCTTGCCATTGCCTACCTCCATATCATGACCCTGGATATCCTTGGAGGCCTCCCATCCACATACTAGATCCCCATCCAAATACTAGGTAGGGTCAGCCCTGTTTAGCTTCTAAGATGGGGCTAGTCTGAGCTTATCAGTATTTTTCTGATATACTATCTGGGAGATATTTGTGTTTTCCAGAATGCCAGTAATTGGGTCCTGAAAAATGCCAGGCATTTCAAGGCTCCCAGATCAGTTTCTCTTCAATTTCACAGGATTCTTTGCCAAACAGGAGAGGGGAGGAAGAGGCTGCTTTCCCAGGCAATGGGATTAGATATTAAGGGGAGCGTGACACGTGTCTGCCCAGGGGATTGATATTGATTCTGTTGGGCTTGCCACATTGGCGTGTGGCTCTGCTGAAGATGTTGGTTTGATGCTGTTGTGTGGTTGGTTTGTGACTGGAAGCCTTTGGCCAGTGATCAATCAATTTTATTTACGGTCATAGACCAGCCAGTAAAAAACATAAAATTACAAATATAACATCAATTATAAATGGGTAAAAACTAAGAAATAAGAACAGTTGTATATGGATCCAATATAAAAGCACTAGGGAACAGGGTTGGTCCAGCTCTGCCTTATTTTTATAGCTACCCAAGCAAATCTAGCAATAATTTTTGTTAGATCTTTATTTGTGTCTGAAAGTAGTAGCTTAAGGCGCTGTTTCCTCAAACCTCTGGGGCATTCTGCGAGCAATGAGGCCAGTGTATTTATACGGAGGTGACGATAGAGCCTGCACTCAAATAGGACATGTTCAGCTGTCTCTATTTGACCTTCGCCACAGACACACTTACGTGCTTCTATCGGTAGCCCCTTGAACTTTCCTTCCAGGTAAGCGGAAGGGAGGGCATTATAGCGGAGAAGAGTAAAAGATCTTCTTTGTTCAGAATTTAGAAGATCAGTTAGATATGGCATTGAGACAGCCTTGTTAAGAAGGTCACTTTGGCCAGTGCATTTGTGCATTTGGTTATTGAATCCATTGCCTTGGAGAAAGCATAGAATTTTTTCCAATCAGAGACAAGTCATATGATTGGGGGCAGTTTGTTCAGGGGCTTGTAGAATTGAACGCAGCATAGAACCTATTCTGCACATTTGAAAGCCAAAAAAAAAAAAATCAATTTTTTTCCTAATGTGCATCCCTACTAATATGTGGATTGGGAGCAGTGATGGTAGGTGATAAAAGATATGTCAAAGAACCACCAGTTTCTAATGCCTCCTGTAGAAACTCATTTTAGACATCATGTGAAACCACTGTTGAATTAACCTAACTAGGACTAGTAAAAGGTAAAGGTAAAGGTATCCCCTGTGCAAGCACCGAGTCATGTCTGGGGTGACGCCCTCTAGCGTTTTCTTGGGTGGTTTGTCATTTCCTTCCCCAGTCATTACCATTTTACCCCCCAGCAAGGACTAGGACTAGTATTATTGTTCAAATGCAGGCACTATAGTAGCATCCTGATTAGTTCCCTGTCGATGCCATCCCGAGCTAAAGAAGCCAAAGAAACCAGCATTTGTTGATGCAAGCCAGGATTTGAACAATTGCCTGTGAGCTAAATCTTGTTTTCATGCTGTGTCCTGAATGGCCCAGGCTTGCTTGATCTCAGAAGCTACCTGGGGTTGGCCTTGGTTAGTATTGGGATGGGAGACTACAAAGGAACCACAGGGTCACTATGCAGTGGCAGGCAAACCACCTCTGCTTATGTCTCGCCTTGAAACCCTAAGAGGTTGCTAGAAGTTGGCTGCAACTTCATAGTACTTTCCACCATCATGGTTTCATCATCATGTATATTTCATTTATTTGTGACTATCCCAGAAAGACGAAAACACTGCAGGAGCTTTAAGAAGCCTATTTGGACAGAGAACTTCAAGAGGAACTAAGAAAGAAAAGGGAAATGGAGGGAAATGGAGGGAAGGACAGAGCTCTAAAGAAGAGCACCTACAGGTTACTAGGCACTGCAGATCAATCATCTGAAAGGCCAAAGCTGAGAGTGAGCTAAGATTGGCCAGGGAAGCCCACTGTAACAAGAAAAGATTTTTCAGTTATGTGAGGAGCAAACGTAAAGGAGGCAATAGGCCCACTGTTGGGTGCAGATGGACAAACTCTAACGGAGGATGCAGAGAAAGCAGAAAGGCTCAGCGCCTATTTTACATCTGTTTTTTCCCACAGGTCAAAGGGTTTAGACACATGTAGAGATAGAAGTAGCCAAGGGATAGCATCTGGGTGGCAGGTTGACATGGACAGAGAGGTTGTCAAGAGGCATTTAGCTACACTGGATGAGTTCAAATCCCTTGGGCCGGATGAAATGCATCCGAGAGTGCTCAAAGAACTTTCCGGAGAACTTGCAGAACCCTTGTCCATCATCTTCGGGACCTCTTTAAGGACTGGAGATGTCCCGGAGGACTGGAAGAGAGCAAACGTTATTCTGATTTTCAAAAAAGGGAGGAAGGATGACCCGGGAAACTACAGACCAGTGAGTCTGACCTCTGTTGTGGGGAAGATAATGGAGCAGATATTAAAGGGAGCGATCTGCAAACATCTGCAGGACAATTTGGTGATCCAAAGAAGTCAGCATGTATTTGTCTCCAACAGGTCCTGTCAGACCAACCTGGTTTCCTTTTTTGACTAAGTAACAGGTTTGCTGGATCGTGGAAATTTGGTTGATGTTGTTTACTTGGATTTTAGTAATGCTTTTGATAAGGTTCCCCATGATGTTCTGATGGATAAATTGAAGGATTGCAATCTGGATTTTCAGATAGGTGGATAGGGAATTGGTTAGAGAACCGCACATAAAGAGTTGTTGTCAATGGTGTTTCATCAGATTGGAGGGAGGTGAGTAGCGGGGTAACTCAGGGCTCGGTGCTCGGCCCAATACTTTTTAACATATTTATTAATGATCTAGATGAGGGGGTGGAGGAACTACTCATCAAGTTTGCAGAGGACACCAAAGTGTGAGGACTGGCAAATACTCCGGAAGATAGAGACAGAGTTCAACAAGATCTGAACACAATGGAAAAATGGGCAAATGAGAAGATGCTATTTAATAAAGATAAGTGTAAATTTCTGCATCAGGGTCAGAAAAATGAAAAGCATGCCTACTGGATGGGGGATACACTTCTAGTTAACACTGTGTGTGAACGAGACGGGGTACTTGTGGATTGTAAACTAAACATGAGCAGGCAGTGTGATGCAGCGGTTAAAAAGGCAATTGCCATTTTGGGCTGTATCAACAGGGGCATCACATCAAAATCACAAGATGTTATAGTCCCATTGTATACGGCACTGGTCAGACCACACCTGGAGTACTGTGTGCAGTTCTGGAGGCCTGTGTTCTTCTTTGTGGCATATGCACAAAACTGTGTACTCTTTTCAAATGGTCGTGGGCTTATCAACCATTTCTTTCTGTAAATAATGTTTTTATTTCTCACATTTGTTCTTTCCTGCCTGGCATTTGGTAAAGTAGCTCATACCTTTAAAACACATCCAGAACATTTTCACTTGTATTAACATGAAAAGAGGGTTACCTACCACCTGTGTGAACATCCTCTATTCTATTCCCAAACACTCTAATCAGATTAGACTGTGTCTCTTTGTTATGATGTGCTCCTATTCAGGTCACAAATGAATGAAGGCACATTACAGTACGCAGACAGGTATGAAAAGTGTAAACTGAGTGAAACTAATAGATGGCACAAGGAAGAGACCTGTGTGGAAGCTGGAAATCTGCCCAGCACAATCAAATAATTTGACAGCTGACTGTTTTGTTGGTCCAAAATCAAGAAAGAAAAGTTGCCTTTTTAGCACTGCAGAGAAAAATGCTTACTTTAATATCCATCCAAATCCTACACTCAACTCTCTTTCATGTTTCTTAGATGGAGATAAAAACCATGAAGTCTCAGGGGAGGGTGTTTATTACTAGGGCATCACTTCATTATGACAGTACTGGAAAATGTAATTAATGTGTTCAGATGAGGCCCAGTAAGTATCCATGTGAACCTCCTATAAACAGGTATTGGCCTTCTGTTGAAGCATGCCATAGTGGTAGAAAGGGCTGCCCAGTCAAACCCTGCATGGTTTTCAGGGCAAGAGATGTCCAGAGGTGGGTTGCCATCCCCTGCCTCTGTGTAGCAACCTTAGCCTCTATCCAAGCACTAATCAGGGCTGACCTTGCTTCACTTACGAGGCCTAATGAGATTGGGCTAGCCTGGGCCATATTGAGCTACACTGGCAAATAATTTGGCCTACTGTTTTTCAGAACAAACCTATGCAGCTCTCTGATTCCATCTAAGCTTTAATGCTTCCAGAATATACTATTTTGTTTCAGCATCACAACAGGTACTTTCTAGATGCTGGAAAATATGACTTCTGCACTTTCCCCATCATTTGCTACCAAAGCAGCAAAGTACTTTGGGCCAAAGTAGACATGCTGGCAGCACAATCATGGTCAGAATTGCCCCTGAATCTCAAGAAGCAGAGGGGGGGGGCATGGAATCCTTCTTTTCTTGTCATTTTGTAACACCCAAATTCACGTGTGATGCCTTTGTTTGAAACTCTTACAGTGCTGAGATACATTTGTGTTTGCCAGCACATCATCATTCAGAATCAATTGGGTTTGATGCTATTATTAACTGACATGAAAATTAGCTATAACGTTTACTTGTATGTTTTAAGTGGTGCAAATGGGCTTTCTTACACAGGCCTTTTGCTCTGCATTATATAATATGAGAGACCACCACCTTAGGAATATCAACTTATTAGCAATTGACAAAGCTGGCCACTAGAGGGACCATTTGCTTTGAGCTGTGGAAAAGTTACCAGAAAGCACATTTGAAAATATATCAAGATTTGATTTAATGGGTCTTTTTCCATATCTCCATCTATATCTCCATATTCCCTTTTACTGTGATATAATTGCGCACTGCTTACAAATGATTTTCATTGTGATTATGGCCACATAAACATGCTCTACAACACAAAATCCACAAAATAACAACAATAATCAAACAGGGCACAATCTAGTCAAAATCAAGCTCTTCTAACAGCATAATCCTAAAAAGCTATACTCTGCAAAGTCAGTTAAAGTCTGTAGGTTTAAAAGGGTGTCACTCTGTTTAGGATTGCCCTGTTAATACATGGGTTTCTGTGAGAAAGGTTATCACATGACTCCCACTGGAATCAATCAGGCAAAGCGTTGTCTGGATCATGCCACTGGTTCTTTACTAACATTTTAAAGCTTCCTCTACCAATTATATTTCTGTTCATAATCTTCCTTTTAGATGAGTTAAAGGCCATCTGATATTTTTTGCTGTTGATATAAATGGACCAAAAGGCCAAGAGAAGGAAAAAATGCTCTTTCGTCCACCAATATTTTATGGTTTGAGAGTCAGTAAAGTACAACTGCTGGCTATTCATTCCTCCCAGTGCATCAAATGCCAGTTCCACACTCCCCCAGCCTTGAGGGTAGCTGGGAGGGGGTGTGTGTGTAAAGGTCTATGACAGAAAGGGGAACATTAGAAAAAGCAGTCACTCAGATGAAACTAGGAGCTATGTAGATCTCTAAAAACATTTCCCTACCTGGATGAAGAAATACTTAAACAGTTGGCTGGTGTCCCTCCTAATCCAATCGCTGGCAGTAGGCACACAGAAGCCTTTAAAAAATCCTGACAGTCATCACTCGTTTGGAAGGGGAGAGCCTCCTCCCCTTCCTCCCCATTAAACAGATGAGCTTTGGCCTTAGCTTGCTCATAAAGGCCCTGCACACACTGTGAGGACTGAAACCCTGGTAACCACATGGCCCTTTGGAGCCCAACCCTAAACTGTAGGTGAAAAAACTTCTTGGAATTGAATTACTTTATTTTACTGGGCCCAAGTTTTTTCAAAAATCAAGTTATACATTATTAAAGCTATCCTCTGGTAATATAATTATTTTATCATTTTACTTATTTTATCAAGAATTGTCCGTACAATTCTTGTCCATACAATTCTTTACTGAATTTAAATCATGTAGCTTGTTTAAAGACTGTGCTGAAACACACATCGTGGGCCTTTCATTCTCTAGTGCAGCCTTTCTCAACTTTTTTACCATTGAGAAACCTCTGGAACATTCTTCAGGCTTCAAAAAACCTCAAAAGTGGTGTGATCATGCAGCAGATGTTGGGAGGCATACCTGTGTACATGTCCACCTGGCTTCTAAACATCTAGTGAATGGTTCCGGGGGGGGGGGGAGTCTTGATGGCCATCCATCAGGAGATAGAGCTGGGTATCCTTGGCATACTGATGACAGCCCAGCCCAAAACTCTGTACCAGCTGTGCCAGATGCAACACTGGGCGGTAGCTGGCTGGGTTCTGTGGATCCAGAGATGGTTTCTTAAGGGGAGGCCATACCACTGCCTCCTTTAGCAGTTCAGGGAACTCCCCAGTAGCCAGGGAGAGAATGTCAGTCTCCCTGAGCTGACCTTCTATCCGCTGATAACCTCCTTTGGGAGCAAGTAATAGCCCTAACCGATCCCAGCCACTTGTCCACATCAGGTAAAGAGAGCCATCTGAAGCTATCAAACAGCACTTCCGAAGCTAATCAACAGGCCTCCAGTTCATTTACTGTATTAATCGTGGACAGAAGGTCACGCAGAGTGACAAGCCCTTATCCGCAAAATAGCCTCACAGCCAAGATCCAATTGACTAATATTTTGGCGCCCTTCCTCCAGGGCAGCAAGTGATCGAACTACCCTAAATAATTGGGCCGGGCGAGAGCTTGCAGATGCAATTTCTATGGTAAAAAAAATCCCATCTTGCCACTTTCACTGCCATCTCATATGCCTTCATAAGCGTGCAAACAGATGTTCTTGCTGATTCATCATGAGTTTTCCACCATGCTCACTCTAGCTGTCTCATTCCCCTTTTCATCTCCCGGAGCTCCCTGGTGTACCAGGAAGCCCATTTGAGTCGAAAACAGAGAAGGAGTCTTGGAGAAATGTTGTAGATAGAAGCTGCTAGGTCGGACTGCTAGTCCTCCACCTGTGCCATCAACAAGACTCCAGGAGGCATTGGGTCCCCAGAGCATTCCAGAAACCAATCAGATCCATAAGTCTCCGTGGGCGGGCGAAAATCTGCCCGCTGTCCAACTGAGGAGGGGGTGGTGTCTTGATATCTATCTCGGCATCAAAGACCGAGTCAGGGATGTGGCCATCTTGATGGGTAGGTCCGGGAACAAATTGCAAGAGCCCAAGTGTCACCATGGATGAACCCAGGTCTATGCCAAGTCCCAGTGATGGCGCATCCATGTGAATGTTAAAGTCCCCAAGGATTAAAAGCCTCAGAAACTGCAACACCCAGGCAGCTGCTGCCTCCACTCTCGACCGAATCCAGCCCAATGCCCACACACTCCACTCCACTGATCTCTGGTGCTGGGAGATCCCTGTGGGAGAAAGGCTTGCAGATCACAATTGCATCACCCTCCCCTACTACAGATCCAAGATTGGTGCAGGATTGAGTACCCGGGTGGGGCAAGTTCTTTCAAGGTGACTGTCTTGCCTTCCCACACCCAGGTCTCAGTCACTCAAGCAAGGTCAGTCGCAGACTTCAAAATAAATGCACAAAAAAACCCCACTGAAGAGTCAAGGCCTTGTTGTTGATCGACATTGCATTGCAAAGGACCAAAGTCAGATTCTCCCTAGCCTCTACCCTCACATCTCTGGGGATGGGACAAAGGCTAGAAGAGCAGCGAGCACACCCAGAGGCTTGGCCATGTCTCCACAGACAGGACCCATAAGGGACTCCAGCACTCCCTGTTCTTTTCTTGTCAAGCCTCCTCCCCCCTTGCCATTTTGTCCATGGGCCATTATGGTTGGTATCCTGGCCATATTCTGGGCTCCCCAAGGCAGTAATCCCTCCTCCAACATGCTCAGCAGAGAGGGAGCCTAACTACCTAACCTGCTAGCTATTTCCCTATTGCTCTAAAAGCCCCTCCCTAGCTCACCCAACCCTCGCCCTCCCAATAACTAATTAACCACCCTAACTACTCTCCTGCCACACTAACTAACCAGCTGGCAGTACTAACCACTGGCAGTGGGAAATGGCTGGATCCCACACCACTCCACACCACCCACCAGTGGATCATACAAGCTACCTAAAAAAGAAAAGAGGGGGGGGGAAAGAAAAATCCTCTAAGCTTTATTCTTCCCATCAGATCACAACAGAGCAGGCCCTCCCTACTTAGTCCAGTGCTGAATCAGGATCAACAGAAATATAGAAAAGAAGTTGTTCAACTGGGTCCTCTTAATGCCACTGGGTGACACTGGAGAGTCTGTGTTCAGTTCGCAGCTGAACTTCAGCTAGATTTTTCAGTCCACCTGTAGATGGCACAAGAGGACCAGATATCATCCCTCCACCTTTCTGGCTGGACCTTAAAGGTGACTCCACCTTTTTCTGCAGACTGCCGCCCACTGGAGTTGTTGCCACTCAAACCTTGTTGGGTCCTGCATTGGGCACAGGAACAGCCCAGGGAGCTCTTGCCTGTTGACCTGCTGGACGGTCAAGCCAGTAGCGGCTGCAGGACTCCACTGTAAGGAGCCATAGGCCGGACGGGCAGCTGGTCACTCTCCTGCCAAGAACCCATGTTTCCGGCTGCAATAGCCGCACCCAAACTGAACTATGCCACCATGCAGTTGGGAAGCCAGAAGTCTGGTCTGAAGAGTCCAGGGACTAGCCGAATATCACAGATGTTCTGGCTTTTGGGGAAACTCTAAGGTAATGAAGCTAATTTACCATAGAGTTTTGCCCAAAAGCAGAGCATCTCCCCCAACTGCCCTGGCATGTCAACATCACTTCCATATGACATCAGCATGCTGGATACTGTTCCTGGTCCTGGAGAGTGCAGGGAGGGTGTGTGGATGGCAGGTGAGGATCACTGTGAAAGCAACTGTTTTGTGGGGATTTCCTCTCAGTTTCTGAAACATTTACTGTACTTCTGAATTAACATACTTGGGCTGAATAGCAGTTAGTACAATTCTTTCCCCACATTCATGCTCCATAGAGTAAATGAGCTGGTCAGTGAAAAACATTCCTGGTTTGCTGTAATAAAAGCACACCCAAAATGGCTGCCATGGGAGGCAACCACAAAACATCAAGGAATAAGATTATATTTTAACTAGTAGCAAAGCCCATTTTAAGACAGGCTGGGGGCACTGGCAGACCCTACCCCAGTTCTCCCAGCATCTAAGAGGTTGGGGAGAGTGGTGGGTGGGCATGCAGCATGTCTGCTCAGCCCTTCCCCAGCAGCCAGGAGTCCAGGGAGAGCAGGGCAGCTAATACAGAGTGCACCAAGAGGGACATCCCCAGCCTCTCAGCAGGCAGGAGGACAGGGAGCACTGCAGGGCTACGGGGGAGGGGAGGGGAGGGGAGTAGAAGACATGAGGACAGCTGCCCAGAGCTCTGCGGCTTACCTCCTGCTGTCACTTTGTCCTCATGAGAAGTGCCAACAGGAGGAGGAGGAGAAAGGGGGGGAGAGCCTCTGATTCGCCCTCACCAGGGGAGGATTCCCCAATAGGATGAGAGCTTTCCCTCACATAATCAGAAGGGCTGTAAGGTTTTTATGTATAAAGACAGTCATTCAACATTTCATATAGAAGCTCTGTTCAACTGGATGCCTTTTAAAATAAACATATTGTTTAAGATCGTTGTGCCTTGGTGGCAGCTGCTGCTAAAGCAACATTTTAAAAAATCTGCATAACCAATCCAGTGGCCAATCAAAACCCTGCTGTGCAACAAGGATTGATAATCACTTCACGTTGGAGGCAACAATGATCTCCTTCTATGGACTCATGGATTATGAAACTTAAGGGAACCCGCCGTAATGGCCAAATGAAAAAAACTTGGTTAATCATTGACCTCCAGAAGAGTTTCAAGATTGCTGGGATGAATACTTGGATTCTTTGTAATTTCTGACTTTTTTCTTCTGTAATTTATTATTCTAAAAATAATAAAGAAATTACAGTTCTGCAAGGCCTACAAAACAGAGTTGTTCCACCAAGCATGTGGTTGAGGCCAAAGAGAACAACAAAAAGTGCTGGCCTCACTGCTGGAATGGAAAGGAGATCTTCCCCCTCCAAGAAAGATCTGGAAGCTCCCCTAAATTCTACCGAATGATGATGAATATAAATGTGGCATAGTGGTTTGGTGTAGTGGTTAGGAGCGCAGACTTCTAATTTGGTGAGCCAGGTTTAATTTCCCATTCCTCCTCTATGTGCAGCCATCTGGGTGACCTTGGGCTCACCACAGCCCTGATAGTGCTGCTCTCACAGAACAGTAACATCAGGGCTCTCTCAGCCTCACCCACCTCACAGGGTGTCTGTTGTGCAGAGAGGAAAGGGAAGGCAATTTGTAAGCCTCTTTGAGACTCCTTCCGTTAGACAAAAGCAGCATATAAGAAACACCTCTTTTTCTTCTTCTAAATAATAATAATTATACTGATCCAAATCCAGGGTGATCTTGGCTACATTATTAACAAAGAGGCTTCCTCCAGGGACTCAGATTGGGGACGGGATGACAAATGAATGGTTATCTCACTCATAAATAGCGGCCGCGAATTAGCGCGGCCGCCATTGACGCGGCGGTGGGCGCCCCGGATCGGCACTGAGGCATACTTGGCTGGCGAGCCGACCGGGGCTATCAAACGGAAAGGGCGATGGTGTTCGCAGGCATATAAGTCATACATTAGCCCTCAACATGCTGTCTGATTTTGGTTTTTTCCCAGGTGTCCCTTCAGCCACAGCGGTGGTCTTGGTGGTGGGGCACAGTATTCCGTACTGGGCCGGCAGGCATGCAGCTTCTTCCGGATGGGGAACTGAGCTTGGCATGGAGGATGTCTGCAGGATTGCTTGGTCCGGACGGAGGGGACTACGATGGTCGTCCTTGCTGCGGGTCGTGGCCGACGACGTACATCGATGGGGAGTTCCCGACGTGCTGGTGATACACTTGGGGGAGAACGACCTGCCTTCCTTGACCGGCCGTCAATTGAGCGCAGCCATGACGGAGGACTTGGCGATCCTGCGACAACGCCTGCCGCGTACCATGTTGGTATGGTCAGCGATGCTGGATCGGTTGGTCTGGCGGGACGCCAGGCGGTCCGACCGGGTGAACTTGGCCAAGCAGAAGGCAGATAAGGCCGCGTCGAAGACCGTACTTTCCTTGGGGGGTGCGGTGATTCCACACCCCGGCATAACGTTTCGTTCCCCGATGCTGTTTCGGTCGGACGGGGTTCACCTTTCTGAGCGAGGGTGCGACCTCTGGCTTTCCGACGTACGGGACGTTTTGCGCACAGTTTTGGTGGAGGGTTGGCGGGAACAGGGACCTAAGGTACCTGTCCAGTGGCGGGTTATGCAAGGCAGGGAGCCCGTTGGCAGGGAGCCCGTCTGCGTACGGGACTCCCTGGAGTAGGGGGTCTTCTTAAGGAGACCGGCCACAACCGGGCGCGGCCTACCCGGCTGGGAGGCCAGGGGCCCGGGGCCAAGCGAGGGGAGGGGGCCCCTTGGAGGCGGACGCCCGTGGGGCCCCCTGTGGTCGCTTCCCAGGGATCCCGCGGCGGAAGGCATCCCATCCTCCCGGCTGGGAGTGAGGCGAGGAGCTGGAACGCCGCGGGCATGGTGGTCAGCCGGCCGGTTGACAAGGTGGGCTCCCTTACCTGGCATACGGGCCAACCCTCCGGCTGGGAGGGGTTCTGGTTAATAAACGGCTGCGGCCAATTTTGTTGCCAAGTTCGGGTCTGCGTCGTTTCTGGGATAGTCGCCACCTGCTAGTCAAATAGCGGCCGCGAATTAGCGCGGCCGCCGTTGACGCGGCGGTGGGCGCCCCGGATCGGCGCGGACCCGGCTGCGTCAGCAGCCGCGCCGTGGCGCGCCTGGAGAGAGGCGGGGCTGCTGGCCTTAAAAGGCCTCGCGCACGCAGCCCGCCCTCTTCCCCGACTACCTCGCGCACGGACAGTTACCCTCCCTTCCCGCCCTGTTTCTTATCGTTTTGTCGCAGTCGTAGGGTTATGCAAGGCAGGGAGCCCGTTGGCAGGGAGCCCGTCTGCGTACGGGACTCCCTGGAGTAGGGGGTCTTCTTAAGGAGACCGGCCACAACCGGGCGCGGCCTACCCGGCTGGGAGGCCAGGGGCCCGGGGCCAAGCGAGGGGAGGTGGCCCCTTGGAGGCGGACGCCCGTGGGGCCCCCTGTGGTCGCTTCCCAGGGATCCCGCGGCGGAAGGCATCCCATCCTCCCGGCTGGGAGTGAGGCGAGGAGCTGGAACGCCGCGGGCATGGTGGTCAGCCGGCCGGTTGACAAGGTGGGCTCCCTTACCTGGCATACGGGCCAACCCTCCGGCTGGGAGGGGTTCTGGTTAATAAACGGCTGCGGCCAATTTTGTTGCCAAGTTCGGGTCTGCGTCGTTTCTGGGATAGTCGCCACCTGCTAGTCAACATGGCAGCTGCTTGTGTTCAGGGTTGATGCAGGGTTGATAGGTGATTCCCCAACAGAGCATCTTTCTGAAAGAGAATAACCAGGGCATCAATGACTATCCTGGCTACATGATTGAAACATGCTCTATGTGAGGCTCCCCCTTAAAGTTGTTGGGAAGAAGCAATTTGTCCATAATGTTCTTAATTTCATTTTATTCGCAGAAGAGAGGACTATTTCATCCATGTCACAGAAATTATTGATCAGTTGACATTGAGGGTCACAGGACTTGGCGTGCTGTCAGTTTTAAACAACCTTTAACATTTTGAGACTTATATGAGAAACTAGAGGCAAAGCCCATAGTACCCAGGGAAACAATGGGTGCTAGGATACACACCTTCACTGTGGCTTTTGTGGGGTCTGGCTACATCAAAATAGTGTAAATCATGGGAGGGGCAAGGCAGACAACCTACAAAGGCCTGGGTCCCATGGGGCTGGCAGGCAGCCTTTACTCCTTCTTCTGCCCCCAGACCTTTGAGGTTCCGCTTCCAAACTTCAAGGAATATTACTAACCCAGGGGTCACCAACCTCCAGGTGCAGCCTGGAAATTTTCTGGAATTGGAGGTCACCTGCAGACTATAGAGATCAGCTCCCAAGAGGAAAATGGCTGTTTTGGAGGGGGTCTCTGCAATGAAAACTCATCTCCAGGCTCCTGGAGATGAAAGGGCTGTTTGGGAGGGGGGGATTCTGTGCCACTGTGCCCCAGAGAGGTTGTTGGATGCGAATCTCTGGTTGAGACCTGGGGATCGGCTGGAATTGCAATCCAGGCTGCAAAGATCACTCCTGGAGAAAAGGACTACTAGAGTGAGTCCTATGCATGGGCAATTATGCTCCCATATGCCATTCCATGCAATCCATAACAGCTTTCCTAATTTCACAGGTCTTGTGTGTGCTATGATTACTGCATTGTACATCAAAAGCAAAGCTCCACAGAAATAAGATGAGGCCTCTTTCGGGAAAGTTTATAAAGTCAAGACACTGCACCAATTAGCATCTCAGCCAGGGAAAAATCTCTCCAGTGTTGGGCCCCCTGCCTCCTCCTGTAAGATTTTCTTCCTAGCCTTGCTGCGGCAGAATAGAAAGATCAAAGCCAAAGGACTTCTAGTGACCTTTCCAGCACTTTCACTTGGCATAGTAACACACTAATAGTGTATCACTAGGTTATTAAGTCACACAGCGGGTAATTGTGGATCTTGAACACTGCAAGGTTATGCACGCCTGATTTCAAATCTGCTCTTTCGGCTATCTAATTTTAAAGGCAGTTGGTTGTTCTGTTTCATAGAATGACTGTCAGTGGGCAGGGTGTAATGATAGAGCGTTTCTCTGTCTCTCAGAGCAAGGTTATAGGTTGATCCTTGCTGTATGTGGAAAGTAAAGTTCAAAATCAAAGCTCAAGAATGTCTATGTTTAGCCCAGGAAACTAAGTAAGGCATATTTCTTGGATGCTTAGGGCTGATCCTGCGTAGAGCAGGGGGTTGGACTAGATGGCTGGTATGGCCCCTTCCAACTCTTTGATTCTATGATTCTATAATATTTCTGATTGGATAGTTTTTCATTTTAGTTTTTCATTTTCTTCTACTTCCACTCTGAAATCACAGAATGCCTCTTATTAGGGCCAACTCAGGTGACACAAAAGGACGTACATGCTAAAACAATTCTTAACCAGAAAGGATATTTTAAGGATGAGGGAGGAGTGTAATGGGATGTTTCAGGCCATGACCTGAAGCTCTTCTCCTGCTAACATCCTTCTGTGAAAAGCTTAACAGGTATACAAATTGGAAACAGTACTGCTGTGAGCTTGAACGTGTTGTCTTCAGGGAAGCCAAGATACAGAGGCAGCCTATTGAAAATGCTAAGTCAGCAGTGACTATTCTTGACACCTTCCTGCTGACTTTCACATTCAATCCAACCTACAATCCATTACCCCCAACGATTTGAGGAGTGGAAGAAGAAATTAAGTGGGAGGAGAATAGTATTGTTGATGATGTTCTAGGAATCTGCCAATCTCTGTGACTTTCATTGAGGATGTGACACCTTAAGCCTGTGGTCCGCAACCTTCTTAAGACTGCGGACCGGTGGCAGCGGGAAGGGCGATTGCCCGGCCGCGCATGCTGTGCATGCACAGCAGGTCGCGCATGCGTGTTTGCAGCCACACATGGCGCAAACGCACATGCGCGGCCCTGCTTCCCTCTCCCCCCTCCCACAAAAAGAAGCTTGCAGCCGATTTGCTTGTGGCCTGGGAAGTTTCTTACTGGGGGGGCAGGGAGAGGGAGTACATGTGCCGTGGCCTGGTGGTTGGGGACCACTGCCTTAAGCAATAAAATTCCACCCTCGCAGGCACTGCCCAAGACGTTCGAACCATGTGGTAGAACAAGAGGCTATTGCAGGGGCTATATCTACTTTCTATTCAGTTTCAGGTAAATTTTACCCATTCATTGACTTGCTTCGTTTATAGCTTCCCCAAGGGAAACCCAAAGCAGCTTACATCGCTTCCATTTTATCCTCACAGCAGCCCTGTGAGGCAGGTTAGGTTGAGAGTGTGACTGGCACAAAATCAGCCAGCAAGCTTCCATGGTGGTGGTGGTGGGTAGAGGAATTAGAACCTAGTTCTCTCAAGTTGTAGTCCGATGATCTAGCCACTAAACCATTCTTCAAAGGCAGTACTCTATCATCTGTGCAGCAAATAATCATGGAATGAGAGTTGGAAAGGACCTCCAGTGTCAATCTTCTGAGTGGCCAAATGGGTGAGGGGATAGTTCACAATCCTGGAAATATTTCCAAATAAAGAAACAGCAAAGCAGCCTGCAAGTGGGAAGAAGGCGCTCTTCAGGAACCATTTTGATCTCACTGCTGAGGTGTGTTTGACAAATGGTCTCCCCTATTTGTGGAGCATGCCAATGTGCATGCCATGCTTTTTCTGGCAGAAGGCTAACCCAGCTGGATCATTTTGCGGCTAACAGCACACTGATGAATCATGGAGAGCCCTTGACCAATGGTCTGATAGCTCAGCTGCAGGCCCGTCTTGGCTCCAGTCCTGTAGGCTAGATTCTTGTGTAAATAGAATCATAGAATCATAGAGTTGGAAGGGACCTCCTGGGTCATCTAGTCCAACCCCCTGCACTACGTAGGACACTCACATCCCTATCACTCATCCACTATAACCTGCCACCCCCTTGAATCTTCACAGAATCAGCCTCTCCGTCAGATGGCTATCCAGCCTCTGTTTAAAAATGTCCAAAGATGGAGCATCTACCACCTCCCTAGGAAGCCTGTTCCACTGAGAAACCGCTCTAACTGTCAGGAACTTCTTCTGGATGTTTAGATGAAATTTCTTTTGAAATAATTTCATCCCATTGGTTCTGGTCCGTCTGGGGCAAGAGAAAACAACTCTGCTCCATCCTCTATATGGCACCCTTTTAAATATTTGAAGATGAGATTAGATTAAATGTGATGAGATTAGACAGCATTTGCCTCATTCTACCAGCTTTACTGTTTTTGGTGTGATGATAGACCAAAACTTGCTTGCTGATGTGCAATGACAGGCAGAAAGCAGCTTTCCCAACAACAAAAATGGAGAGAAAGAGAAAATTATATAAAGGCTTCTTGGCAGTACTAAGGCCTCCAGTGGGACCCCTGGAATTATAGCTCATTCACCCCTGGAGAAAATGGCTGCTTTGGAGGGTGACCTCCATAGCATTATACTCCATAGAGGTCCCTACCTGCCCCAAATTCCACCCATTCCTTGTTCCACCCCCAAAGCCTCCAGGCATTTCCCAAGCCACAGCTGGCAAGCCTATTCCTGGCTCGACTTGCGCCTGCAGTTTTATACTCTGAATCTAGTGGACCTTGGATCACAGAAGGACCAGCCTTAGATAGTTTTGCACCTGAGATGAAAAGTCTAAATGAAACCTCTCTGGACCAGATTTTATGAAAAAAGAAGCTTACCTTTCAAACGTCTTTCAATGTTTTAATGGTTCAAAAGGAACTTCACAAGTTTCTTTCAGTTTTCTTTACCTGCTGTCCAGGAGGAGTGGTATATAAGTCTAATAATAAATAAAATAAATAAAAACAGACTCAGATTTTGAAGAAACATGTTGATTTGTGTAATGATTTTGTACTTGTGCGATTATGATCACACCAGGGTTTTAAAAAGCTATTTTGCTGCAAAGGAAAAAAATCCACAATTAAAGGATAAGCATTTCTGATATCTCCAGGAGAAAAATCCTTTCAGAAATGCAAGAATGCCAGTAGTGTGGCTCAGAGAACTGAATCAAGAAAGGGAAGGGCAATGTGGTTTTGCTAGTCTACATGTGGACAGCAAGAACATATATTTTTTTTAATCACTAAAAATCAAACCTGCAGAGAACAAAATGGAAAACACAAGAATGTAATACCAACCAGCTAATGGTAATGTGCATGAACAGAAATTCATTTTGATTGTGGTAATGATAAGAGATGATTCTTCATCCCTTTGCCGCCACCCCTCCTCTTTTATCCTTCAATTTGCTATGCTAGAAACAGCTAAAAATTGCAAATAAGGGTACACAAGAATATTTCTTAGGAGCAAGAGTTCAAAAGGCTACATATGTTGTTTACTGTTTCTCTGAAATAGTGTGGCAACCCTTTGTCCAACATAATTTGGCAATCATTTCTCCTAAAGGGTCTAACTAAATGCCCACCGTAAACAGGTGTGAACAGACATAGGTCTTTGCACAGCACAACTCCCTGACGTAAAAAACAGGGCGTGTTGACATCCAACCACAGCCTACTTTTACAAGAAATGGCTGACCAAGGCTGCGTAGATCCGGGAAAGTTTTTGGGGAAGTTCTAAACCACAGAACAAGGGTCAACAGAATGACATCCATTTGGACATGTATATCAAAACCTCCTCTCCAACATTATTTTTTTAAGAAATGTATCTCCCCCCGAAAATTCAAGAAATAGGAATAAGTAACAATAGGTGTGTCAGAAAGATTGAAACTCAGAGTACCCTAATTAAAAGGGGAAATGGGGGGAGGGACTTTTTGCGGTCGGTAAAGGGTATAACCAAGAGCCTCTTGTGGCGCAGAGTGGTAAGGCAGCCGCCTGAAAGCTTTGCCCATGAGGTTGGGAGTTCAATCCCAGCAGCCTGCTCAAGGTTGACTCAGCCTTCCATCCTTCCGAGGTCGGTAAAATGAGTACCCAGCTTGCTGGGGGGTAAACGGTAATGACTGGGGAAGGCACTGGCAAACCACCCCGTATTGAGTCTGCCATGAAAACGCTAGAGGGCGTCAGCCCAAGGGTCAGACATGACTCGGTGCTTGCACAGGGGATACCTTTACCTTTACCTTTAAAGGGTATAAATTAAATGTGTGATTCTGTGCAAATCGAGCTGGCTTTATTGCCATGCTCCCATATTAAATGTCTTTGATATGATAAAAATGGTGTGCGATTCTTTGTTTTCATCTTTGGTAAGTGGGGTAAGGGCCCTATGGCCTGGACTCCCTTGTGGTCTTGTATAACAAAGGTACCTGGCCCCAGGGGAGTATGTCTGACCTCAACCAGGGCCAGGACATTTTCAGTCCTGGACCCTACCTGGTGGAATGAGCTCCCAGAGGAGATCTGAGCCCTGTTGGTGGAGTCCTGCAGGGACTGCCAGACAGAGCTTTTCCACCAGGCTTTTTGGTTGGGGACAGTGATAGCAACATCAATTGCCCTCCCAACAGAAAACCTCCAATGAAAATTGCAAATATGGTCCTACTACAGGAATAATAGGATTACACTGATGACACTGCTGAATGGAACTTAATGACAAATGTGATTTTACAGTTTTAATGTTTATCTTTGTGATTAATTATGTGATTCTTTTTACATTGTGCACTGCCCTGAGCCTGCACCGGAGGGTAGTATACAAAACAAACAAACCAATAATGAGCAGGCCACTCTGTGGCTTACATTCTCTATAAAAGCCCAATGAGCTAATTGTGGCAATTCCAGATTAAATGGTAGTGTGGAACCAACTGGGATGATAGATGTCTCTAAGCCAGAAGAAACGATGAACAAGGAGAACACAGTAAATATAAGACAGAAATAATTGTATTGGAACAACACAGTCCATGTATATTATTACAAGAAATAAAGGTTCCTTAGAAGTCCAAGGTCATCTGTGTGTGCTTCTTTTAATGTCAGATCACTCTGTGAAAAGAAGACTCAAAAGTCAGTTGGTTTTCACAAATTAGCTTTCAAATAATTAGTTTTCACAGAACAGACATCCAGGATTTATCATTTTCATTAAAAACCATCATCAGCCATCATTGCTACGAAAAATACAAAAAAAAAAAAAAAACGTTAGAAGTTCATGTCTTAACTTACCAATACAATGTACCACAAGCTCTCACAGCTAAAACAACTGTTACAGTCTTAAATTGGTTTTAACTATATAAAAATAAGAAGAAATAAATAGACAATAGTATAATAATAACAACGCTATAGTACTACAGTGAGTCAAGTCATTCATTATACGGTCCAAGACCATCAGAGAATACCATCCAAGCAAATGTAAAATATAATATAGTATGTCAGATAAAAGTCAGTTCCATAAAATAATATGTATGACCTCTGAAAAGGACTTACCTCTGAGCTTTATCTGGGATAGCAAAAGAGGAAAAGCCAACATTAATCACAGTTCTGTCAGCAGAAGGAGGAGACACTAGCCTTTTTTTCTGAAGCTAATAGTCTTCAGGTGTACAAACAAAAATAACTAAGGGCCATCCCACACCCGTTAAAAAAATGAAATCCTTACCATTTATAAACACCATATTTTTGGTGTTTTGCACAATGTCGTGAACATCTGCAAACCTGCAGCTACATCCTCCATTTTAAAGCACTTCCAGGGAAATCCACAAAACTGGATTACCCCTGCGAAATAGCACTAGCAGGATGAGAACAGCCAACAAGACATTTGCACAAGGCACGTACGTTACCAAAGTGGCTGAAGTTGTGAGATTTCCAGCTCCAGTGCCCACCCTCAAGCCCACCTCCCTCTCTCTTTACCTGGAACGGGGCTTTCTTCTTTTATAAAGGGCAGAATCACCAACAAATTTGCCCTCAAACTTCTAAAATTGCTCTTTTTGGCCAATCTATACATTTTGCATATATAAAACATTTGCCCCGAACAACAAATAAACACACTATCGCCCAGGCAGAGCACAAAAACTTCCCCCCCCCCAGTTTACCCACAAAGCATGCCTCTTCCCCATCCCCCCAAAATTAAAAATCCCCCCGCCCCGTTTTTTTTTAAAGCTTCAAGGCTCCGGATTGCAAGAGGGCTTGCAGTAAAAGGGCTTGCAATAAATGAATAGATGCATATGCATTTAAACGAGTAAGTAATTTTTAAAAATAGCTCAAAGTCCCTTTAAAAGAGGGAGAAAGGTGATTGGCCACCTGTTTTGAGTGACAGGCAGAAGAGAGGAGCGTGTCTAGTGCATTCCCCTCTTCAGTTATTTCAAGGAGGTGTGTGAAATTGCAGGAGGCGCTAGATGGCAGCAGAGGAGCCAGCAGGTGAGGAATTCCGGGAGGTGGTTTTTTTTAGCATTAAGCCATTGCACACGCCTAACACTGCTATTTTTTCTGTGCGGAATGTCCCTAAGCATGTGGTTGACAAAAAGTAGCTGAAGGCTGTTGTATGAACAAATATAACATCTGTCAGCCACTTTTTGTCAGGTACTTACTTGATGGCTTCTTGCCTTTTGCTACAATCTACAAGAGATCTCTGAACTTGTATTTCTCAAGTTGCTTTCATACAGGGACTCCTGCCCACATGGGTAGCAGGAAACCCCTTGTTGTTGTTATGTGCGAAGTCATGTCCGACCCATCGCGACCCCATGGACAATGATCCTCTAGGCCTTCCTGTCCTCTACCATTCCCCGGAGTCCATTTAAGTTTGCACCTACTGCTTCAGTGACTCCATCCATCCACCTCATTCTCTGTCGTCCCCTTCTTCTTTTGCCCAGCATTAGGCTCTTCTCGAGGGAGTTCTTCCTTCTCATGAGGTGGCCAAAGTGTTTGAGTTTCATCTTCAGAATCTGGCATTCTACAGAGCAGTCAGGGCTGATTTCCTCTAGGACTGACCGGTTTGTTCGCCTTACAGTCCAAGGGACTCGCAAGAATCTTCTCCAGCACCAGAGTTCAAAAACCTCAATTCTTTGACGCTCGGCCTTCCTTATGGTCCAACTTTCGCAGCCATACATTGCAACTAGGAATACCATAGCCTTGACTAAACGCACTTTTGTTGGCAGGGTGATGTCTCTGCTTTTTAGGATGCTGTCTAGATTTGCCATAGCTTTCCTCCCCAGGAGCAAGCGTCTTTTAATTTCTTTGCTGCAGTCCCCATCTGCAGTGATCTTGGAGCCCAGGAAAATAAAATCTGTCACTATCTCCATTTCTTCCCCATCTATTTGCCAGGAATTGAGAGGGCTGGATGCCATGATCTTTGTTTTCTTGATGTTGAGTTTCAAGCCAACTTTTGCACTCTCCTCCTTCACCCGCATCAACAGGCTCTTTAGTTCCTCTTCACTTTCTGCCATTAGAGTGGTATCATCTGCATATCTGAGGTTGTTGATATTTCTCCCTGCAATCTTGATCCCAATTTGTGACTCCTCTAATCCCGCCTTTCTCATGATGTGCTCCGCATACAAGTTAAATAGGCAAGGCAACAGTATACAGCCTTGCCAAACTCCTTTCTCAATTTTGAACCAATCAGTGATTCCATGTTCAATTCTCACTGTTGCTTCTTGACCTGCATATAAATTTCTCAAGAGACAAATAAGATGCTCTGGTATTCCCATCTCTTTAAGAACTTGCCACAATTTGTTGTGCTCCACACAATCAAAGGCTTTAGCATAGTCAATGAAGCAGAAGTAGATGTTCTTCTGGAACTCCCTAGCTTTCTCCATGATCCAGCGTATGTTGGCAATTTGATCTCTAGTTCCTCTGCCTCTTCGAAATCCTGCCTGTACTTCTCGGTCCACATATTGCTGAAGCCTAGCTTGTAGGATTTTGAGCATAACTTTGCTAGCATGAGAAATGAGTGCAATGATGCGGTAGTTTGAACATTCTTTGGCATTGCCCTTCTTTGGGATTGGAATGTAAACTGACCTTTTCCAATCCTGTGGCCATTGTTGAGTTTTCCAAATTTGCTGGCATATTGAGTGTAGCACTTTTACTGCATCATCCTTTAAGATTTTAAATAGTTCAACTGGAATGCTGTCACCACCACTAGCTTTATTGTTGCTCAGACTTCCTAAGGCCCATTTGACTTCACATTCCAGGATGTCTGGCTCCACGTCAGTAACTACCCCATTGTGGTCATCAGGGATGTTAAGCTCGCTCTTGTATAGTTCTTCTGTATATTTTTGCCACCTTTGTTTAATCTCTTCTGCTTCTGTGAGGTCCCTACCATTTTGGTCCCTTATCATACCCATCTTTGCATGAAACGTTCTCTTCATATCTCCAATTTTCTTGAAAAGATCTCTGGTCCTCCCCATTCTATTGTTTTCTTCTATTTGTTTGCACTGTTCATTTAAGAAGGCATTCTTATCTCTTCTAGCTTTTCTCTGGAATTCTGCATTCAATTGGGTGTATCTTTCTCTTTCTCCCTTGCCTTTCACTTCCCTTCTCTCCTTAGCTATTTGTAAAGCTTCCTCAGACAGCCATTTTGATTTCTTGCATTTCTTTTTTCTTTGGGATGGTTTTAGTTGCTACCTCTTGTACAATATCGCGAACCTCCATCCATAGTTCTTCAGGCACTCTGTCTATCACCTCTACTGTATATTCGTGGGGGATATGATTTAGTTCATACCTGAGTGGCCTAGTGCTTTTCCCTACTTTCTTCAATTTAAGCCTAAATTTTGCAACAAGAAGCTCATGATCTGAACCACAAGCAGCTCCTGGTCTTGTTTTTATTGCCTGTATAGAACTTTTCCATCTTTGGCTGCAGAGCACATAGTCAATCTGATTTCTGTGTTGACCGTCTGGTGATGTCCATGTGTAGAGTCGTCTCTTGGGTTGTTGGAAAAGAGTGTTTGCTATGACCATTGTATTCTCTTGACAAAATTCTACCAGCCTGTGCCCTGCTTCATTTTGTACTCCAAGGCCAAACTTGCCTGTTATCCCGGTTATCTTTTGGCTTCCTACTTTAGCATTCCAATCCCCCATGATGATAAGCACATCATTTTTTGGCGTTGCTTCTAGAAGGTGTTGTAGGGCTTCATAGAACTGGTCGACTTCATCCTCTTTAGCAGCAGTGGTTGGGGCGTAGACCTCGATCACTGTGATGTTGAATGGTTCGCCTTGGATTCGAACTGAGATCATTCTGACATTTTGGGGATTGTATCCCAAGACTGCTTTTCCTACTCTCTTATTGATTATGAAGGCTACTGCATTTCTTCTGCAAGATTCTTGTCCCTAGTAGTATACCTGATGGTCATCTGAATTAAATTCACCCATTCCTGTCCATTTTAGTTCACTGATTCCTAAAATGTCGATGTTCAGTCTTGTCATTTCTTGTTTAACCATGTCCAGCTTTCCTTGATTCATGGATCTGACGTTCCAGGTTCCTATGGAATAAAAATCTTTACAGCATCGGACTGTCTTTTCGCCACCAGTTACTTCCACAACTGAGCGTCCTTTCGGCTTTGGCCCAGTCGCTTCATTCATTCTGGCGCTACTCGTACTAGCCGTCTGCTCATCCCCAGTAGCATATTGGACACTTTCCGACCTGAGGGGCTCATCTTCCAGCGTCATATCGTTATGCCTATTGGAACTGTCCATAGAGTTTTCATGGCAAAGATACTGGAGTGGTTTGCCATTTCCTTCCCCAGTGGATCACCTTTTGTCAGAGCTCTCAGCTATGACCTGTCCTTCTTGGGTGGCCCTGCACGGCATAGCTCATAGCTTCACTGAACTACGCAAGCCCCCTTGCCACAACAAGGCAGTGATCCTTGAAGGGGGAGGAAACCCCTATCTATGCACAATTCACCATTTTTCCTCTTTAGTCAGGAGAAAACAAAACTCACTGTTGTCAAAGTACAGGGGAGATTGTGGGATGGCTACAGGTGGAGTGTAGCTAACACAGAGAGAGAACAGAACAAAGGGTCCATCCCCATCCCCCTGTCCCCCCTGGTTCATCATCATCATCACCATTGTTTATTACGGTCATTGACCAGCATCAAAGTATCTACAGACATACATTATTACAGCGTTTTAACAGGACATTCGGCATCAGGGAGTTGATAAAGGCACAAAACATGAACACAGCATTTTGATAGTCAGGTCATTTAGCATCAACCCCTGTCCCCCCTGGTTGTTTTACTGAGCCACGCTGTAGTAAGAGAGAAGCCGTTGGATCGTGAAAAATGCTGTCAAGTCACAGCTGACTTTTGGAGACCCAGGGAGGTATTCAAGGCAAGTGACAAACAAAGGTGATTTGCCATTGCCTGCCTCTGTATAGCAACCCTAGATTTCCTTGGTGGTCTCCCATCCAAGTAGTAACCAGGGCTGACCCTGCTTTGCTTCTGACATCTGATGAGACTGACCCAAGCTTAGCCACCCTGCTCAGGGCAAAAGCCCTTTAAATGTTGTTAGAAAGAGTTTGTGGCCAGGTAGGGATGCCAGACCCCGGGTGGGATCTGGGGAGCCCCTGATTTTACAGCTCATCTCCAGGCAAAAGAGATCAGTTCCCCTGGAGAATATGGCTCTTTTGGAGGGGGACATATTATACGCTGCTGAAGCCCCTCCCTGACCCAAATCCCTCTCACTCCCAGCTTCAGCTCCAAAGTTTCCAGGCATTTCCCAACCCAGAGCTGCCAATCCTGGGTGTGGGCTGTGTGGGGCCCTGTACACAACATAGGTGTGGCTGACAGGGGGGGGGGGGGCAGCAGCAGAGCAAGTGATGCATGAATGGGCATATGGATGCCGATCCCACAGCGTTTGCTGTTGCTGCTGCAGTGAAGGTGCAAACAGCAACTTCCCCACCCTGGCCATATCTCACAGCTAACAGCTTTTGAGACTGAGGGGAATTGTATAAGTGGCTTGTGAGACATCAAGGGGCAGAATTCCTGCTTGAAGAGGGCAAGGCAAGCCCCTAAGCCTAGTTAAATAGCTCTTTTAATTCCACTCTATGCAACTCTGAAAGCCATACAAAATTGGAAACTAGCAATTGCCAATTCAGAGGAAGGAAACAATTATCTCTTTAAGATAATGTTCTTGAGGACAAACTATCTTATAAAAAGATAGTGTCTCATCATATGACAAAAAAATGTTGTAAACAATTCACACCTGATCTGGCTCTGTTACTCCTCTTGGCCTCAGTCAGCAAGTTTCACTGAAATCAAGGGGAGGATAAAATCCATTTGAATGCTCTGGCTTGATGCCTGAGATTAATTAATACACACATTATGACCTCTTTTCAGATCACTTACATTCTGAAAGAATTCTGCCCCTGATTTGACAGCTGTGATAATGATAGTACCCTCTGTACTTTAATAAAGGGTAGAACATAGGTCATAATTAGACTCTGGATAAAGTTTCATTACAGTCCCCCCCCCCCTTTCCACCCTTCTGTGTGCTGGAATCAAAGAAGGCTGAAAGCTTTCTTATCAGTCACTTAGAGCCAGTGTTATTTCAGCTCTTTAAACCAAATTCCAGATGCCTTTGCTTCCAATGAATGCCAGATTTCATGATGGCACCAGAGCTAAAGCAATAACTCCATCAGAAACAAAACAGATTTCCCTGCTGTCAGTATGTTTTCCCCATTATAGGAAAATCCAAACAGTTTCAAGGCAGGTTATAAAATGTGGCATTGTATTGCTTGTTAAGAAATGGGTCATTGAAGGTTGTTTTTGGAGGGGTTTCTAAAAACACACAGAGAGAGACACTTCCACTCCTGAAACACTGACATTCTAGTACAGGCTTTCTCAACCAGCCTGAAAGGGTTTCACCAATTGGGTGGGAGTTAGTTAATTTTAATATATATATTTTTTTAAAATTGGGTGATATGACCATATATGGTCATGTCGATCCACTCACCCCTCCCTTACAAAATGGCCAATTATGGCCCTGAAGCTGGTGGGAAAGAAAAGGGCTCTGGCCACAAAATCCTTGCTTCCCAAGGCTTGTCCCATGTAGTGATGACTAGAGACCAGAGATGCAAGACCTCTTATTTTAACTTTCCCCTGAGAGCTGGTGTATCCAAGGTGCCTCTGAGCATGTGCAAGGCTCCTTGTAGCTGCCTGGCTTACTTCACAAGCTTGTGGTGGGGAAGGCGCAGGGACATCTTCCTGAGATCCCTGGAAGGGGATGGGGAGTGAATGTTTTGGGTCAGTAGCACCTTTAAGACCAGCAAACTTTAATTCTCACAATAAGGTTTTGTGGATCCCAGCCTCCAAGTGAGACCTGGAGATCTCCTAGAATTACATCTCATCTCCAGAGAACAGAGAACAGTTACCCTACAGCCCAGTTGAGCTGACAAATTATAATTTAATATTAATATAAATTATAAATTTCATGTGATTAGGTTAGAATTACCTGTCTCCAGATGAGGCCTGAAGATCTCCCATAATTACAACTGATCTTCAGAATCCAGCAATCCACTGAAGAAAATGGCTACTTTGGAGGGTGGACTTTATGGCATCATACCCTGATGAAGCCCTTTCTCCCCCCCCCCCAAACCCCACCCTCTTCAGACCCCATCTCCGAAATCTCCAGGTACTTGGCCAACCTAGATTAGAAGAAGAAAAATTGTTTTTTTATATGCTGCTTTTCTCTACCCGAAGGAGTCCCAAAGCGGCTTACGATCGCCTTCCCTTTCCTCTCTGCACAACAGACACCCTGTGAGGTGGGGGAGGCTGAGAGAGCCCTGATATCACTGCTCGGTCAGAACAGCTTTATCGGTGCCTTGGCGAGCCCAAGGTCACCCAGCTGGCTGCATGTGGAGGAGCGGGGAATGAGAGCTGGCACTGCCCAATTAGAAGAAACTACTCCGAACCGCTACACCATGCTGGCCGTGGTAGAGTGAAAGGGCCCTGACTCTTGACAGCCCTGCCTCTGTGACTGAGAACATAATGCACGTATGCTTAGAACACTCAAAGTTCTTACTGATCCTTTGCTCTCTTGTCATGGATTTCACTGCTTGAGTGGTTCTTCATTCAAGATTGCAGCAGTTGAGTTACACTTTCATTTTATAAAAGTAAGGCTGCAGCCACACATAGCCGGATATTGCCCAATCACTTACAGATGGTTTTCTGTACAAGACAGTCCAGTGGCAAATTATTGTTATACTGCATGGTCTGGCCATGTTCAGATGAACGCTATGTTTGAAATTTTAAAAATGAAGAATTAAAAGCAAGTTTGGCCACTGTTTTTTTGGCTATATTATTGGTGTCGCTCTTGGTTCTGATTATAAAGCATATCCTGCCCTTGGCTAAAATCTGTGCTTTGCTTTGAATTTTTCTGCAGTCTCTGCAAAACTAAAGATCCAGTTAGCCAAATACATTTAGTAGACTTAGAGGAGATTTGGGAAAAACCTCAAAAACTGCTAATGTGTTGACTCAAGTTATCTATACTAATGTGGCCTGAGCAAGAAGGATCAAGAGTACTGCATTGGATGATGGCAGTTACTCTTCGTTATTTTATCTAGAAACTTCCCTTTGCAAAATGCTTTCTGTTTCTTTTCAGTAGCTTAGATCCATGAGAGCACTTCTGTGGATGGAAGGATTCTCACCCACAGAGCACAGATTTCTTGTGTGTCCCCCTCCCTACACAAACACACTGCAGCCCATAAGGGTCCTTGAAGCCCTTTCCCAGATTGCATCTCATGATCCTTGTACAGCATCAGGCTAAGCAGGTGGGTAGGGAATGGGAGCAGCCATACTTATTCGGTTCTCTGGTAGTTATTAGGTCCTTTATACCCAGACTGCCAATTCTGGGTATGTTCCTAGATTTCCCAATTGCCTGCCTACAGCAGATTAACTCCTGTCCCTGCCTTCAGTTGTCCAGCTCATTCAAGTAAGCATCAACAGAAAAAATAGTGGCACAAGAATGTCATAGGTCCTGTAATGTCACTTATGAGTGCCCACCATATGTAGGCTCAACCCTTGTCCTTCATGTCTGAAAGTAGATAGATTGATCATTGGTTTGATCCAGTGGGCTCAGGAGGTGAAAAATGCCTCTCTACATGAAGATGTAGTCCTAGCTGCCTGGAGAGAAGTGGTCATGAGACCCACCAGGAAGCCAACATTCCACTGAGTTGCAAAGAGGTAAAGATTTATGCATGGTGGGTCTTTCCATTTTTTTCTTTCCCAAGCAGCTGTTTCTTCCCTTTCTTCTAGTCCCCATACCATGCTTTATCAACTTAAGAAATTTATAGAATAATCCTTTCCACATGTCAATCAAGAAAGATACTTCTGCTTAATCACACAACAATGGCCCATTATGCATGCACATCTTATTGCAGGTATTCAAAGGAGTATACCCTTAAGCTTGAATTTGGATTCTTTGCCCACCTTGTGCACCATTCTTTTTCCTCTGGTGTATTTACTGTGCTGCTACAATTTAAAAAATTCTAAATTGGGATGGGAACATTACTTATAAAATGTTGGGGGTGGAGTCCAGAGGGGTTTTTTTAATGCAATTACCCTATCACAATTGCACAGTAGTGTCCAAGAAACGCCTTCCATTTCAGTGTTACTTTATTGAATGAAAGGGAATAGGAATGTAAAATGAATGACACAAAATGTAAGGGTTAAGAATGACTTTTAAATTTTTTAATTCATAAATCATCCCTCTCTGCAGAGCAGAGAATTTTTCATCCTCTACAGCAGTTTGTTTGAATTCTTTTTTTTTTTAATGTAGAGAGGCTATGCAATTGGCCGAGAATAACAGTTTGGATTCTACACAGCATTTTCACTTACCTGAATCCCTCCATCATCAGTGAACACCTTTCTCACCCCCCCCCCCGTTCTCAAAAACAAGGCATGGATGCGTGCACACACACAGAGGAACAGCGTTCAGGTGGCATTTAGGCTGATACAGAAGAGGAAAAAAAGGGAGGAAGTTAAACTCCATCAATAGCAATCCTTCTATTGTGTATGTGGGTCTTCCAAGAACCAAACTTGAGGTCCAAGGCAGGATCCAAGCAGACATGCACAGCAAGGATCCCATCTGCTGGATCCAATCAATTTAAATCAATTAAATACAATCTAGCCAATCATGCGCACTGGCGGGAAGATCTATCATTTGCTGTGTGTGTATATCTTGGGGCCATTCCGCATTCGTCCAAAATAGCACAATGGTTACTAAATGAAATCACTACAGTTTTGGCCGTTATGCACAACGTCGTTGACTATCTGCAACACTCCTGAAACCGATCCGCAAAAAGAGCTTCGTTGTAGCGCTTTCAAGGAAATCCCAAAAAGTGGATTCACCCTCCGGAAAGCGCTACACTCCTGCAACCAATCTGCAACACTAGCGGGAAAGTTCTATACGTTACCATTGTTGCGGTTTCTGCAAAGTCCCTCCCCTTGGCTGTCTCCTCTGATCTTCCGGCGAAGCGATCGCCATTTTTTTTTCTCCGAGCGAGCGGAGATCAACGCACCAGCGAGCCTTTGTTTACCCAGCGAGGCTTCCCTGGCTGCAGCCCCTCTGTTTAAAGTCACCAAGTACAAGCATCGCAGAGGCCCGTTTGCTGGTTTATTTTCACTTTATTTTTCACACTGTTTTCGGCTGAAAATCGCACCCGTGAGGGGGGGGGATTTTTTTTTCACTCGGGGGGAGTGTGGCAACGATGAAACGGCAGCTCAAACATCACCTGCTAGCTGGATGGGTCTCTCCGTTGCAACGAATCAACGCATATTCATTGCAACGGGTGTGTGTGTTTTTTTTAAAAACCTTTCTTAAAGGGAAAGGGGCTGTTTGGGAGCATGATAACGGCCGCCCATTGGCTGCTTGACGGCCAGGGGCGGGACACAGCTCAGCAATAGCGCTTCCTTTCTAGCGATTTTTGCTGAGACCGGAACCCTGTGGGAAACGATAGAAACGCAACTGGATTCCACTACAAAGGCAGGTATGCGTTACGCCGAATTCCACTATTTAAAATGGCGATTTTTCATTCAGCAAACAATTTGCTACATGGATCCTGGTGCGGAATGGCCCTTGGGGTTTTCAGGGGGAAGTCTCTCAGTCTTATTGTTGTCTGCTACAATTTGTACTTCTGCTGAGATCACAATGAAGAGCTGTACATCTGCCCAGTATTCCTGGCATTCCTTCCATGAACCTACAGATATAACATTTTCCACTACTGGAAATGCTCTGTGGATTCCAACCCATTGTGCTGGATTGCAGGCAGAAGAACAGTTGGTTTTTATACCTGGCTTATCACTGCTTGAAGGAGTCTCAAAGTGGCCTTACAATCGCCTTTCCTTCCTCTCCCCGCATTAGACACCCTGTGAGGGAGATTCTAGTGGTCTGAAGTAGCACAACAGAATTTGAGTCCAATGGCACCATTAAGACCAACAAAAGTTATATTCAAAGCATGAGCTTTTGTGTGTGTGCACCATTCCTCTGACAATGGAACAAATATCATAAGAGTACAGATATAAGGATAAAGTAAATTAGTAGCAAATTACCTTGCTAGAAAATCTTTATTGACATTTTTATTCCCCCAGTGTTTTTGTGAACAATTGAACCCAAAGGACTTGTTAGCTTTTCTAGCAAGGTATTATCATACTGCATATTTGGGATGCGATGCTGTTTACTAATTTGCTACTAATTTACTTTCTCCTTATGTCTGTACTCTTATGATTTTTGTTCCATTTTCTGAGATAGTGCGCATGCACATGAAAGCTCACACCTTGAATAAATTTTTATTGGTCTTAAAGATGCCATTGGACTTGAATGTACGATAGGTGAGGCAGAAAGAGCTCTGACAGGACTGCTCAGTCAGAACAGCACTATCAGAGCTCAAGGTCCCCCAGCTGGCTGCATGTGGAGTAGTAGGAAATCAAACCCGACTCCCCAGATTAGAAGCTGCTGTCCTTAATCCAATTATGATCAAATCTTAGCCTAAACAACATCAGTTTGGTGTAGTGTTTAGGAGTGCGAACTTCTAATCTGGCATGTGGTTCGATTCTGCACTCCCCCACATGCAGCCAGCTGGGTGACCTTGGGCTTGCCACGGCGCTGATAAAACAGTTCTGACCGAGCAGTGATATCAGGGCTCTCTCAGCCTCACCCACCTCACAAGGTATCTTCCTAGGGTAGGAAAGGGAAAGGGAAGGTGATTGCAAGCCACCTTGAGACTCCTTTGGGTAGAGAAAAGTGGCATATAAGAACCGACTCTTCTTCTTCTTCATTGTGAGGGAAATATGGGTTAACTTCCTATACACAATCCTGGGAGGGCCAAGACAGTACTTTAATGATGCCATCCAGAGGTGGTGATTCTGAAATCATGCTGTAACCAGACACAGAGCTTTGAAACCCATTGCTCCCAATCCTCTTGTAGCTTTCTATAAGGAAAAATGAATGTTCATACAAGAATTAGTAACATTATGTCTGCTGTATCAGAGTGGGAAAATCACTGCACTGAGACCAAGCATCATGCAATGCAACAGAAACAAAAACAGTTCTGGTTACTTCTTGGACCCTGTCAGTGACCATGGTTCCAGAAAGGAAGGGGTGAGGCTGAGTTGACAGCTTCTGGCTCAAAGGTGCAGTCAATTTTGCATCTACCGCACTCAGCTGAAGCACTTTTTGGCTTAATGTGAAACATTCCTTGCTGAGGAAATAGATTCAAGGAATGGTGACCACATTTAAATAACTTTGCAGATGGGAAATAAGCTGCAGAGGAAAACCCTGAGCAAAATGAAAGCTTTGATTTTTTCCCCCCAGCAAATGGAAGGAAATTATTTATGAAATGGTATGACTGCCAGAACCCAGTCTGAATTCTTAAGGCATTGTCAGGAAAAATGTTCCCTTATAACTGACAACCCAGGTAAACTTTATTTAGTATATCACTCTTTTAAGCATTATGAACTAGTGAAGAAAAACACATTTTAACCAATGCATTTTGCTGTTCAAATAAATATCCCAGGAAGGAGGGAAGGAAAATCAACAAACATGTGGCAGCCCAGTTTCCTCAAGTCTGCATGCTACTTTTGTTTTGGTTAATTTGAACTTTTACCCTCTTATGCCCACAACTCAGGATGGTAGAGCCAAAGTAATGGGCAACCCAAACCTAAGCACTAGGCAGCACTGCTAGTAGGTATCCTGTTCTTGTTTCACCAGAGTGGTACACTTGTTTGGCACCAGGGTGTGGAGAGCATTGAAGTTGACTGACAAATACTTGCTAGCATTCACATTAAAAAATATTGGCCTGATTCAAAAGGAAGATCTTCTAGGGAATCTCTGACTTAGAATGACTCAAGTTGGGAGACTTTAAGTTAAAGTGCTTGAGTACCAAATCAGAGTTCACATGCTCTCACTGAACCCTGCTAAGGAAGCCAGACAGCTTTCAAAGACCTGACAGGCCGTCTTTGAAGTTTGTGGTCAGAACAGCCTGCTGGGCTGGCTCCCCAATTATTCCCCTCCCCTGCTGCCCTCTACATGTCCTGGAGTCCCTGTGGAACTTGGAATAACTGAGGTTCAATGGTGGTAGACTATTCAACACTATGTGGGAGATGTCAAGAAAAATATAGAAAGCAAATATTCAAGTTATAAGCAACATGGACATCATTCAATGCTGGTCTGTAGCCAAAAAGACTGAACAAAATTGCCCACAAATACAGCAGGTGGTTCCATGAAGGGAGATGTTAAAGAGCAATAACAATTAATGCAACGGAAGATCTAGTCATTAGGATTGCTTTTAGAACCTCTCAGGAAGGAGTAAATTTCAAAGTGAGCAATAAGCAAACTGGATTCCCTCCCCCCCACCCAATCTGCTCAGCCATGAAAATACAAGGCACCTTTTCTAAACTGTCATACACTCAACATCTCCTCACATATGGCGGGTGCTTATTACCTTGGAGTTGCTTTTTCAAAAAAAAATCAAAACTTTGGTGTTAAACTATTCATATCTAACACTGTTACACATCAAGGGTCACTGTAATGTGACCATGTTAGGACACAGACTGGTGCATTAAGTTCCCACATATAAAAACAGTGGGCCCAGGAGCACTCCAACAATTGCAGCTGATCTCCAGACTACAGAGAGCAGTTGTTCTAGAAAATATGATAACAGTGGATGGTGGAACATCACAATCCCACTGAGCTCCCCCCTGTCCCTAAATTCTGCCCGGATTATCCAGATTGGTCATTCTGTAGAGGAGAAACTCTCTCTGTTGCTGTCTGTCTGTCTCACACACACACAAAATCAGGTGGTTAGCCATATAGGTCTGAAGCAGGAGAACAAAGTTTGAGTCCTATGGCACCTTTAAGGTCAGAGTTTAATTCTGGGTATAAATGTTTGGATATATGAACACTTACTTCTTCAGACATCAGTTATTAGAAGATGTATGCACATGAAAGCTTATACCCAGAATTAAATTTTGTTGGCCTTAAAGGTGCCATTAGACACACACAAAGAGAGAGGCCATTTCTTCACTAGAGCAAACCCCTGCATCAGTGTTCTTAAAGTTTTGAATAATGCAATTAGTTCCACACAAAATGTAGCCTCCCTAGGTGTAGACCCAAATTTGACTCTCCCTTGGCCCACATTTTTTGAACCCTCCATAATAGTGATTCCCCCCCCCCCCTTTGGATTGTAACTTGCAGTTTTCAAGTGAAGAATTACAGAATTCACATTTCTTTTCCTGCCATGCCACCACTTTGGGTCATCACTGATGCATGTCCACCTTGCCTACCATCCCTGAGACATTTGTGGATTTTTAATATATGTTAGTGCATTATGGCACAATTTTTACCATTAATAACAGCTACAAAACTGTCAGTGTGAGCAGTATGGATATGGATGTTTGTAGTGGCCACTGGTGAGGTGAGGTCAACATTATTCAATTTAACGTTTTATAATAGAGCACAGTGATTTGTTACAAAGATACATCTCTCCTTCCTCATGCCAGATAGACAACTTTCCAAAGCAGACAGTTCATCAAATCTGTGCACCGGCATTTCAGGGGAGAGAGAGGAAGTATTCCTATTTCATTAATGAATAGAATGACAACTTTGACTTTCTACAAAGATTCAATCCAGCAAACAATAAATAATCAATGCAGAGACAGCAGAAAACACCCTTGACCGGTAAGATTGGATAAATAGCTGTACAGGATGTACATCCCAAAACTCAGCAGATCATACAGATTATATTTGTTCTCAGAATAGCAGGATTGAGCAATTTAATTCCTAGACTTGATTAAACTATCAGATTTGTGTATGATTTCACAAAATGTTTATGCACTTTCTCGTTGAGGGATCATGTTATCCTCTGGTCCACAATAGAGTTCAGGAGGTTTGAAACTTAAAATGGGACCAGTTGAAGTGGTTCATAAAGAGATACTAAATACTTTGTAAAGTGAGTTGATAAACATTTTGAAAAATCATCTGATGCATATAAGGGTATGCAGTCAGGTACTGCCAACCCAAAAAGTCATCTGACATGCATTGTATTGGGTAGGCTTCCAGATCTCTTATCATTATACATTAACTAGGGGCAAAGCCCGTTGTCTCCAAGAACGGGCACTAAAGCTTGGCAGTGGGAAGAGGAAGGGGAGGAGATGTCCAGTCTGTAAGGGCATGGGGTTGAATGTTGAGGCCTACTGCACAGGGTTGTTGTGCAGATGAAACAGGAGACAAAAAAACAGTTTCCTCTGCAGAATAACGCTGTGCAGTGGCCTCAAACCGGCAGAGAGTTGCAAAGAAGAAAGACACATGGCTTGGCTGTGTCTAACCCCTGGCCAAAGCAGTATTTTAAGTGAAAAGGGGCTTTTCTGTGGCCTCCCTGTCAGCCAACTGTTTGGCAGAAGGGGAAAGTTCCCCCCCCTCAAAAGGAAGGCCCTCAGGCTCCCCTGCGTTGCTCTTGCAAAGGCTTCCCTCCCCTCAGTCCAGGCCTGTCAGAGGCTCCTTCACAGCAGTCCTGAAGGGGGGGGAGAAGGAGCACTCTGCAGCTCTGTCAGGGTTCTGAGGCAATTTGCAGTTGGACATGACAATTAGGACAGCCTTGGGACGAAAAGGGCTGGCGCAGCCTCTGTTCTCATTCCCCTTGGCAGCCCTGCTGACCTCCTCTCCCTGTGGTGGTCAGGAGCAGACTGGCAGCCAGACTGGGCTGGGTGAATGGAATTTTGGTTGTCCTGGTGAGGGGCCAATAGGAAGGTGCTTCACATGCCTCCCCATTGGCTGCTTGGCCCTGGATGGACACTCGGAGGGCCCAATCAGGAGCCGCTTTGCGGCTCCTGATTGAGCCCTCTGAGTTTTTATCCTGGACTGGGCCTGCTCTAACTCCTCCCCAGGTGGCCTTACCCTTTTATTTAATACCGCAGGAGCGGTTAAAGATTGTCAGGACCCTGTCTACATGGATTTTAATGGTTCTTTCAATTCCCTAGGACAGGGATCCCCAACCTTTTTATCACTGGGGACCAGTCAACACTTGACAATTTTACTGAGGCCCAGGAGGGGTAGTCTTTTGCTGAGAGATGCCTCTGCCTGAGCCCCTACCCCACCGGCGCCCCTGACTTCCCGCCACCCGCTGGGGGGCGCTGCCAGCAGCAGAACACCAAAGGTGAGTCGGTGGCAGAGTGGCAGGGCAGCCCCCAAGGCAGCAGCCAGGGAGGAGGACAACGAGGAGCCACGGCTGGTCTCTGGCCCGGGGGGTTGGGGTCTGCTACCCTAGGAAGCAACATTTCTTCCAGCCACTGTGAGTCTTGAGACCAATCAGGTGAGTTGCCTTCACCAATTACAGAGTCTTCTTGTAGGAGAGAAAATTTTAAATTGCTGCTGTCTGTGATATTGGCTCTTTGCATCACATGTATGCTGTGTGTGTCGGGATGCCAGCATCCAAGTGGGACCTGGAAAGTTCCTTAGAATTACAGCTCTTCTCCAGAGTACAAAGATCAGTTCCCTTGGAGAAAACAGATGCTGTGGAGGCTGGACTCTATGGCACAGTACCCCACTGTGGTCCCTATCTGTTTCAGCCTCCACTCTCAAAACTCCAGAACTTTCCCAACCTATATGTGACAACTCAACCCCCCCCCCCCCATCACCTGCCTGTAGCCAGAATGGGGGAACTGCCAGTCCTGTGCGTGAATGCTTCACTTGCTGTTATTCAAATCTTGGGAAAGAAGCTTTTTACCATAGTACAAAGTTTAAGAGCCTCTTGTGGCGCAATCCTTTTACTTTTGGTTCCCTATGAGCTGGCCTTGCCGGTTGGGCTGCCTCCGATCGTTTTCCTTCCATACACTCCCTATGTTGATCGTCTCCTTCCCCTAGTGGCTTTAGTTTAAAGCTCTCCTGATGAATCTCCCCAGGTTCCTGCCAAACACATTCTTCCCCAGTTTCGATAAGTGCAGTCCATCAGGTGCTAGTAGGCCTTCCTCAAGAAAGCCTATCCCATGGTCCCAGAAACCAAATCTCTCTTGCCGGCACCAACTACGCAGCCAGTGATTCACCTCCATTATCTTCCTCTCCCGACGCATTCCTCTTCCCTTGACAGGCAAGATTGAAGAGAATACCACTTGTGCCCCCATTTGCTTGAGCTTCCTCCCCAGATCTTGATAGTCTTTTTTAATAGGAGCGATGGTATTCAGGGACATGTCATTCGTTCCCACATGGACCATCACAAATGGAAGTATTACCAGAAGAAAGACATAGCAAAAAGATATAATAAAAGTTCTTGTTGTTTCAGTGTTTTAAGGACTATTCTGAAAATATTCAACAAGAACTCAAAGGAATCGATCAATGAGATGGGAAGGGGTGGAGTGGATTCTACCCCCATCTTACCATTCTATGCAGCAAAGTTTATTTATTTACTTACTTATTAAAATATTATACCCAACTTTCCCTTTTGGCACAAAATTAAAGCCTTCTGCAATTTAATTAGACTTCCTCCAAGCTGTGGCCACCCTAGTATTTCTAAACTGAAAATCACATTGACATTGTTTTGAAAGCTGTGAATTTTGTAATATTAAGCCTCCAGTGATTCTATGCAGAAGGCACAGTGATGTGCCAAAGGCGTCATTAGCATCAGATATGTGCTGCCATAAATACCTCTTTTTGTTCTTATGCTGTGTGTATGAGTTCTCCATTCATAAATCAACAGGCCGTAACTCAGCCAGTACATTATATTCCTTATTTCTAACTTTCAGTAATTCAAACAGATACAAGTCAAAGGAGTACCAGGAACTATAAACAAGCTTTCCTTTTCCACTCTGTTTTTCTTTATACAGAACTAATAACTTTTGAGACCCCCCCCCCCCAACAATATCAATTGCTTGAATGTATGGAACTATCCTTTCCCTCCTGGTAAGATAAGTTGTAATTTTTGAAGTGCTCAGTGTTCACAGGGTATACATATAAGAAAATTAGCTCAGATTTTCTTGAGAGGCCCTTTTGAATGAAGAGAGGGGACTATTCCTTGGTGGAAAGACAGAATATGAAAACATACTTCAAATCCATCACAGATCAAACAGCACAGACTGAAGTTGCTCATCAGCACAAGCAGAATGTTGTTCAGTAGAGTAAGCTGATGTGTTCACTAGCTAATAATCAACTGATATATGTATATGAAGAAAGGACAATTAAATCACATTCTAAATACTGGTGTCCTCTAAAACATTATGCCCTTGTATTATGGTCCCCAGCTTTATACCTGGTAGTACTTTCTGGCTTTTTGCAGAGCTCAAACCAACTATAACTCAGTATGGTTAAAAAAAAAGATTTAGGTAGGTAGCTGTGTTGGTCTGAAGTAATGCAACAAAGTTTGAGTCCAATAGGATCTTTAAGACCAACAAAGTTTAATTCTGGATATAAATCTTTTTATGCTTGTACATCTCTTCAAATACATGCTGGTTCATTGTATCTAAAAAAGTTTATACCCAGAATTAAACTTTGTAAAGGTAAAGGTAAAGGTATCCCCTGTGCAAGCACCGAGTCATGTCTGACCCTTGGGGTGACGCCCTCCAGCGTTTTCTTGGCAGACTCAATACAGGGTGGTTTGCCAGTGCCTTCCCCAGTCATGACCGTTTACCCCCCAGCAAGCTGGGTACTCATTTTACCGACCTCGGAAGGATGGAAGGCTGAGTCAACCTTGAGCCGGCTGCTGGGATTGAACTCCCAGCCTCATGGGCAAAGCTTTCAGAAAGCTGCCTTACCACTCTGCGCCACAAGAGGCTCTTAAACTTTGTACTATGGTAAAAAAAAGTTTATTCAACTTGGTTCTGTTCTTCTTCCCCAGAACCTAATGGGTGGGTAGGCTGTGCTATTTTTACCAATTTTTAAAATGCACAGATATACTAAATTTACATAAGTGTACAAAAATAAAAAGTCCCCCCCCCCAAATATAAGAAGGGTTGTTTTTTATACCTTACTTTTCACTGCCCAAAAGGAGCTTCAAAGTAGCTTACAATAACCTTCCACTCTCCACAACATACACCCTGTAAGATAGGTGAGGCTGTGAGAACTCTAACAGAACAGCACTATCAGGGCTGTGATGAGCCCAGGTTTGCATAGCTGGCTGCATGTGGAGGAATGGGGATATCAAACCCAGCTCGTCAGATTGGAAGCTGCCTCTCTTAACCATTTCACCAAGCTGGCTTGTTGAGCTCATTGGGGATCTGTGTAATCCTTATCCTTATCCATCCCTCTATGGTTCCTCTATATATTTGTGAAACAGCCTGGGGGGTGGGACGTGTCCAGCTGTCCAAGTTAGAATAGGGCCAATCAGGGTGCAGCCAGCAATACTGGCTGCACCCTGATTGGCCCTGCTCCTACAGCTCCTGCCCTCCCTCCCTGGACGCTAGCCATGTTCCTCTCAGACATGCCAGAGACAGAGAGACACATACAGAGCCCTGCCAGACCAAACACGAGCCCTCATTCCCTCCTAATGCTCCTGCTGTGAGGGAGGCAGAGAGAGACAGAGAAAGAGAGCTGCCCCCAAACTGCACACCAGCCCTCCTTCCCTCCTATAAGCCAGCCCTAATCACCTGCTCTGCCTTCTGCTGCAAGGCACACCAAGGTATGCAGAGACAGAGACAGAGACAGAGCGACAGAGAGATCTGCATCTCCCAGTGTCCCCTGAGTCCTAGCGCCCATTGCATTCCTGCTTGCAATGGGCTTTCTGGCTAGTCTATTTATATAAAATCATGATTGTACAACCTTATAAAATGCTGAAGGTTCTGAACCCTCCTAATGGTGGAATCTCCCCCACTCAGGGCCAATTGCTGCTCTTGCTCAGGATTCAGTACCCCATTCCCTCCCCCATCCCTTCAGGCCTTCTGTGAAGGAAGCCTCTAACATTGGTAAAGCGGGACACCATTGATCCGGGGGGGGGGGGGTTCTTGATTAAAAATTTGGTCTATATGGAGCAACAAAAAGTTTCATAGAATGCATAGAACACAAAAATAGTATTGTAATATATCTATTTTTAATTTCAACGTAAGTACAATTTGCCAGGTACCCCCAGATGTCCCTCCAAAAGTGGGACAATCTGGTCATCTTACTCTAACCGCCCCTTACTCAGGCGAGGGACATTTCGAAGAGCAATGCTGGGGAGTCTAAGCACATGTATGTGCATTCCTTTGGAGGAGGGGAAACTTTCTCCTTCTGTCTAATGGCTGGCAGATGGGGAGGCCACAGAAAATCCCCTTCTCACTTACACTACTGCTGTAGCCAGCCTCTCTGCTCAAGGGCAGATGCAGCCAAACCATGCATGTTCCCCCCCCCCACTCTCTATACATTTGAGGTCTACTGCACAAGGTTGTTGTGCAGATGAAACTAGATAGTGTTGTGGAGGTTCTTTTCCTTTCTGTTTCATTTGCACACGAAACAGCATGTGCAATCGGCCTCAAGTGTTTCATCTGCACAACAACCTATGTAGGAGGCCTCAAATGTTTCTTTTGCACAACAGCCCTGTCAACCCCCCCCCCCACACACACAGCAGCCACTTCTGCCTGCAGAGCTGATCTTTATACTGTGGGGATGAGCTGTAATTCCAGGAGATCTCCAGGCCCCACTTGAAAGTTAACTATCCCTGGGTTGGAAGTATTTCTTGAGGTTTTAAAGTGGAGCTTCAGAAGGATATAGTGCCTGTGCAGCCACCCAACAGGCCACCTAGTGCCCCCGGCCTACTTCAGGCGAAGAAAACATTGCATAGAGGAGGTAAGGTTGCCACATGTTCATGTTCTGGAATTCTGCACTACCTAGGTGTGCTTGAACCTGACTTGACTCAGGAATTTAGTGCAGAGAGATCTCCTGTTAGGGTTGCCAGCATCCACACCAAACCATGAGGTAGCGCCTGTTGCATTACAGCATGCAACAGGCTTTACCACTAGTCTTTGATAAGATACTACATTGTGTAACCTTTTAATACATTCAAATACAAATACAAGAGTTAATGAGCAGATGTGAGAACTAAGTGGTATCCCCAGAATTGAACTTTGTTGGCCTTGGAAGCGCCAGTGGATTCAAACATTGTTCTCTCATCTGCTCTGTAACTCTTGTATTTGTATGCTAATTTATTGCCATTCAACTACTTTAATCCAATCGCAGCTATAACTGCCCAGTTGCTTCTGTATCTTGACTCTAACTAGCCCTTCCTGGCAACTAATTCTCCCTTCCTGTATCTATAGGAAATGGTTGAAGAAATTCTGTTTCATTGTACCACCTTAAGCATGCGCATGAAAGCTTATACCCTGAATAAATCTTTGTTAGGCTTAAAGGTGCCACTGGACTTTTGTTCTGCTGTTTCAGACCAACATGGATACCCACATTTAGTCTCAATCCCAAAATCTCAAATGGATCCCCATTTTTAACTATGTTTGTTTTAACAATCGTACTAGGTATTAGTAGATGGTGGGGAGTCAGCAGCTGAAAGGATGTATTCTAGTCATTCAACAAAGCAATCTAATTGTAGAAGAGTGCAATTGAAGAGATGGACACAAAGAATTTAATTGGACACAGTTTAGCAAATGGTCAGCTCCTTGAGGACAGGACAAGAATTAAACCAGAGGGTAACAGAGCAAAACTGCTATTTGAATCTCATCTTATCATGTCTATGATTGAAGAATCATAGTCTATGATATAGTCCATCATCTTGTCTGTCTTAAACTGGCTGCCCAAGAGAAGCATACAGGGGCTATGCATACTGATGTATACTGGGGCCATGACTCATGGTAGAGAAGAATGCCGAAGGTTCAATCCACTGCCTCTCCAGTTAAAAGAACCAAGCAAGAGGTGGCATGAAACATCCTAGCCTAAGGCCTTGGAGAACTGCTGCCAATCTGAGGAGACAATTCTGTCCTTGATGGGTCAAAGGTCTGATTCAGTTTAAGGCAGAGCAATGTGTGTTCATGTGAATATAAGAAAGAAAGAGACCGAGCTAGAGCATATAGATCCACATGATGCTTACCTCTAGACTTAACTTCTGTAACACACTCTACACTGGCCTTCTCTTATCCCTGGTCCAGAAATTTGCAGTTGGTCCAGAATGCAGGACCCAGGGTCCTCACAGGAACACCTTGGAGGGCCCACATTTGGTCTGCAGGAACAGTGACTTTTGATTAAATTCCTGATGATGTTTCAGGTATTGGTACTTACCTTTAAGGCCATCTGCATTCTGGGCCTGGTGTGCCTGAGGGGCAACCTCCCTGCCTATGTCCCCTGAAGAGTACTCCACTCTGCAAATTCCCAGTAGTCTGGAGACCTATGGGCAGTGAAATGTCTGGATGCTGGTATGGCTAATGCTGCCCATTTGTTATTCGTTGTTGTTGTTGTTAGGTGTGAAGTCGTGTCCAACCCATCGCGACCCCATGGACAATGATCCTCCAGGCCTTCCTGTCCTCTACCATTCCCCGGAGTCCATTTAAGTTTGCACTGACTGCTTCAGTGACTCCATCCAGCCACCTCATTCTCTGTCGTCCCCTTCTTCTTTTGCCCTCAGTCGCTCCCAGCATTAGGCTCTTCTCCAGGGAGTCCTTCCTTCTCATGAGGTGGCCAAAGTATTTGAGTTTCATCTTCAGGATCTGGCCTTCTAAGGAGCAGTCAGGGCTGATCTCCTCTAGGACTGACCGGTTTGTTCGCCTTGCAGTCCAAGGGACTCGCAAGAGTCTTCTCCAGCACCAGAGTTCAAAAGCCTCAATTCTTTGACGCTTGGCCTACCTTATGGTCCAACTTTCGCAGCCATACATTGCAACTGGGAAGACCATAGCCTTGACTAAACGCACTTTTGTTGGCAGAGTGATGTCTCTGCTTTTTAGGATGCTGTCTAGATTTGCCATAGCTTTCCTCCCCAGGAGCAAGAGTCTTTTAATTTCTTTGCTGCAGTCCCCATCTGCAGTGATCTTGGAGCCCAGGAAAATAAAATCTGTCACTACCTCCATTTCTTCCCCATCTATTTGCCAGGAATTGAGAGGGCCGGATGCCATGATCTTTGTTTTCTTGATGTTGAGTTTCAAGCTAACTTTTGCACTCTCCTCCTTCACCCACATCAACAGGTTCTTTAGTTCCTCTTCACTATCTGCCATTAGAGTGGTATCATCTGCATATCTGAGGTTGTTGATATTTCTCCATGCAATCTTGATCCCAATTTGTGACTCCTCTAATCCCGCCTTTGTCATGATGCGCTCCGCATACAAGTTAAATAGGCAAGGTGACAGAATACAGCCTTGCTGGACTCCTTTCTCAGTTTTGAGCCAATCAGTGATTCCATGTTCAGTTCTCACTGTTGCTTCTTGACCTGCATATAAGTTTCTCAAGAGACAAATAAGATGCTCTGGTATTCCCATCTCTTTAAGAACTTGCCACAATTTGTTGTGCTCCACACAATCAAAGGCTTTAGCATAGTCAATGAAGCAGAAGTAGATGTTCTTCTGGAACTCCCTAGCTTTCTCCATGATCCAGCGTATGTTGGCAATTTGATCTCTAGTTCCTCTGCCTCTTCGAAATCCTGCCTGTACTTCTGGAAGTTCTCGGTCCACATATTGCTGTAGCCTAGCTTGTAGGATTTTGAGCATTGCTAGCATGAGAAATGAGTGCAATGGGGCAGTAGTTTGAACATTCTTTGGAATTGCCCTTCTTTGGGATTGGAATGTAAACTGACCTTTTCCAATCCTGTGGACATTGTTGAGTTTTCCAAATTTGCTGGCATATTGAGTGTAGCACTTTTACTGCATCGTCTTTTAAGATTTTGAACAGTTCAACTAGAATGCTGTCACCACCACTAGCTTTATTGTTGCTCAGACTTCCTAAGGCCCATTTGACTTCACATTCCAGGATGCCTGGCTCCATGTCAGTAACTAGCCATTGTGGTTATCAGGGATGTTATGCTCACTTTTGTATAGTTCTTCTGCATAATTTTGCCACCTTTTTTAAATCTCTTCTGCTTCTGTGAGGTCCCTACCATTTTGGTCCCTTATCAAACCCATCTTTGCATGAAACGTTCTCTTCATATCTCCAATTTTCTTGAAAAGATCTCTGGTCCTCCCCATTCTATTGTTTTCTTCTATTTGTTTGCACTGTTCATTTAAGAAGGCATTCTTATCTCTTCTAGCTGTTCTCTGGAATTCTGCATTCTTTCTCCCTTGCTTTTCACTTCCCTTCTCTCCTTAGCTATTTGTAAGGCTTCCTCAGATAGCCATTTTGATTTCTTGCATTTCTTTTTCTTTGGGATGGTGTTAGTTGCTACCTCTTGTACAATGTTGCGAACCTCCGTCCATAGATCTTCAAGCACTCTGTCTATCAGATCTAATTCCTTAAATCTATTTGTCACCTCTACTGTATATTCGACCGGGATATGATTTAGTTCATACCTGAGTGGCCTAGTCCTTTTCCCTACTTTCTTCAATTTAAGCCTAAATTTTGCAACAAGAAGCTGATGATCTGAACCACAATCAGCTCCTGGTCTTGTTTTTACTGACTGTATAGAACTTCTCTATCTTTGGCTGCAGAGCACATAGTCAATCTGATTTCTGTGTTGACCGTCTGGTGATGTCCTTGTGTAGAGTCGTCTCTTGTGCTGTTGGAAAAGAGTGTTTGCTATGACCATTGTATTATCTTGACAAAATTCTACCAGCCTGTGCCTTGCTTCATTTTGTACTCCAAGGCCAAATTTGCCTGTTATCCCAGTTATCTTTTGGCTTCCTACTTTAGCATTCCAATCCCCCATGATGATAAGCACATCATTTTTTCGCGCTGCTTCTAGAAGGTGTTGTAGGGCTTCATAGAACTGATCGACTTCATCCTCTTCAGCAGCAGTGGTTGGGGCATAGAACTGGATTACTGTGATTTTGAATGGTTTGCCTTGGATTCGAACTGAGATCATTCTGTCATTTTGGGGATTGTATCCCAAGACTGCTTTTCCTACTCTCTTATTGATTATGAAGGCTACTGCATTTCTTCTGCGAGATTCTTGTCCCCAGTAGTATACCTGATGGTCATCTGAATTAAATTCACCCATTCCTGTCCATTTTAGTTCACTGATTCCTAAAATGTCGATGTTCAGTCTTGTCATCTCTTGTTTAACCACGTCCAGCTTGCCTTGATTCATGGATCTGATGTTCCAGGTTCCTATGGAATAAAAATCTTTACAGCATCGGATTGTCTTTTCGCCACTAGTTACTTCCACAACTGAACGTCCTTTCGGCTTTGCCCCAGTCACTTCATTCATTCTGGCACTACTCGTACTAGCCGTCTGCTCATCCCCAATAGCATATTGGACACCTTCTGACCTGAGGGGCTCATCTTCCGGCGTCATATCGTTTTGCCTTTTGAACCTGTCCCTTGGGTTTTTATGGCAAAGATACTGGAGTGGTTTGCCATTTCCTTCTCCAGTGGATCACCTTTTGGCAGAGCTCTCTGCTATGACCTGTCCGTCTTGGGTGGCCCTGCACGGCATAGCTCATAGCTTCACTGAGCTACGCAAGCCCCCTTGCCACGGCAAGGCAGTGATCCTTGAAGGGGGGTCCGTTTGTTAATTATGTTTTTATTTTGTCTTCTTTTTAATATTGATGTACAGTGTTGGTTTTAATTCACTGTTAATTTTAACCCATTTTATACACCGCCCTGAGCCATATTAAATCTAAATAAATAAATCTAAATAAATCTAAATAAATAAATATTGGGAGGGCAGTATAAAATTTAATAAATAATAATAATATTCTTTACTTCTTTTGTAGAACCTTTGCAGAGACCTAATCCTCTGTCATTTATTATTTATTTATTTTATTTATTTATTATTCAATTGGTTACCCACCACTCTCTGTACATCGGCTCGTGGCAGGTTACAGGATAAAATGCCACATTAGTAAAATCCCATTAAAACCCCATTTAAAAACATTACAAGAAAAGCATCAGGATAAAAACCAATCTTTCCCTTTAACGGTATGCCTGCCACCAGGGCGGCAGAATGCTAAGTCAGCCAGTCATCATCCATGATGTTCCAACAGGCGGTATGTCTTCCGGAAGGGGTTGACCAACCAGAACTTCTTCCTGCACCAGCCTCAACCATAGATCTGGTGGAAGAGCTCTATCTTACAGGCCCTGATTAAAACTGACAGCTCCCGCAGGGCCCACAGCTCTTCTGGGAGCTCATTCCACCAGGTAGGGGCCAGGACCAAAAAGGCCCTGGCCCTGGTCAAGGCCAGGTAAGCTTCCTTATGGCCTGGAATGACCAACAAGTTGGTACCCACAGAGCGCAAAACCCTGCGGGGGGCATAAGATGACAGGTGGACCCTCAGATACATGGGTCCCAAACCGCAAAGGGCTTTAAAGCTTAAGACCAAAACCTTTAACCAGATCCGGGCTGCAACTGGCAACCAATGCAGCTGCCTCAGAAAAGACTGGATATTGGCTCTACAAGGTGTTCCTGTGAGGACCCTAGCAGCCACGTTTTGCACCAGCTACAATTTCTGAGTCAGGGACAAGGGCAGGCCCATGTAGAATGAGTTACATAAATCTATTCTGAAGGTGACCATCACATGAATTACCACATAAATTACCATAGCTAGGTGCTCAGAGGTACCATAGCTAGGTGCTCAGAGGACAGATAGGGTGCTAGTAGCCTCGCCTGGATGGAAAAATGCCTGGTGGGCTACTTTTCTGACCTGTGCCTCCATGAACAGTAAGGCATCCAAGGTCACTCCCAAGTTCCTGGCCTGGGGTGCAGCGGTAAGTTGCATCCCAGCCAGGATGGGTAAACCCACTTCCTGTTCTACCCCCTTCCTGCCCAGGCATAGGACCTCCATCTTGGAGGGGTTTTCAGGTGACTCTGAATGGCTTCCAAACATCTGGTGAATGATTCCAGGGGGGAGTTCAGGCAGCCATCCAGGATGAGATAAGGCTGTTATTGGCATATTGATGACAACCCAGCCCAAAGCTCTAAACCAGCTTTAAAATGTTTAAAAGGATGGGGGAGAGCACCACATCCTGTGGAACTTCACAAATGAGACTACAGGAGCATGACAGATCATTCCCCACTGCCACCCTCTGGGTCCAGTTCTGGAGAAAGGGGCATAACCACCCAAGGGCTGTGCCTCGTATCTCCATCCTGGCAAGGCAGTGGACCAATAGCTTATGGTCAACCACATCAAAGGCAGCTGACAGATCCAACATAATTAGTATGGCCAACCTGCCCTGATCCAGCTAGTGCTGGAGATCATCTATCAGGGCGACTAGTGCCATCTCTACACTGTGGCCAGGATGGAAACCAGACTGGTATGGATCAAGAGCCAAAATTTCTTCCAAGAATGCCAGGAGCTGGCCCTTTCAACTACCTCACCCAGAAACACAAGATCTGAGACTGGGTGGTAGCTGTCTAGGTCCAGTAATAGTTTTTTGAGGAGTGGGCGAGCCACCACTCCCTTCAGCAGCTCAGGGAACTCCCTAGTAGACAGGGATTGATTAACAATATCCCTGAGCTGGCCTCCTATCCGCTGGCCACCCACATTGAGCAGCCAAGATGGGCAGGGATCCAGAGGACATTGCCCTTACCAACCCCAGCAACTTGTCCACTTTGGTTAATGACAGTCATCTAAAGCCATCACATATCACCTCCAAAGGTGGCCAACGGGCCTCCAGTTCCCTCTCTGTATCAACCGTGACGGGAAGATCACAGTGGAGCAATAATACTTTATCTGTAAAATAGCCCGCTAATGCCTCACAGCTCAAGTCCAATTTACTTTTGGCACCCTTCCTCAAGGACGGCCAAAGACCAAACTACCTTAAACAATTGTGCTGGGTGAGAGCTAATGGATACAATTTCCGTGGCAAAAAAGTCCCTTTTTGCCACTTTCACTGCCATCTCATATGCCCTCGTAAGCATGCAATAAAATGTTCTTGTCACCTCGTTGCGAGTTTTCTACCACACTCGATTTAGTCATCTCACTTCCCTTTTCCTCTCCCAAAGCTCAGGCGGGACTCCCAGTCCTCCATCAGCGCTGTTAATAAGTTACCAGGAGGAACTAGGTCCCGCAGAGTATTTCGGAAACCAATTGGATCCATAAGTCTCCCTGGGCAGGCTAAAATGCCCAAACAGGCGAACATATTATCATATTCCCAACAGTTAAATAAGCAGTGCTACCACAGTTTTGTGTTACTTAAATATAGCTCGGTACCAACAAAGCATAAACCTATTTTGAAAGGCTCTAATATTTCCATTTTATCTGCCATGGTGGCAATATACTTGATGTATACCTTGTTTTGGAAAATCCCCTGATGCAATTGAAACTTGAAATACTTTCCAATAAGAGTGTTCCGTACAATATATCTTGCAGTAATCATACCATCTTATTGTGCAATATAAATGCTATTCCTCATTTCTGAAAATGGATCTTCAAACATACATCATCTGGGAGATAGGGAAAGGATTAAAATGATACCTAAGTGCCATAACTTTATCAGAGCACATTATATATCGTCAATTCACTGGTTTTATCCCAAGCCCCAAGGCAGCCTTTTTCAAACTTTTGACTGTGGAGGAGTCTCTATTTTTCAGGCTTTGGGGGGCCCTGGAATGAGGCCAGAAGTGACGTCAGTTGATCATGCCTCTCTGCCACACCCAAGGAGGATGAAATTGGGAGAGAAAGGAGGCGATTTGAAGCAGGAGTAGGCATCCAGGTTCCACACCCCTTCCCAGGTGTGATAACTACACAAGAATGCCACTTTCAGGTCAATTGAAGTGGCCGGTTCCCCGTTTTCCTGGCAATGCCAGGAATAGCTTGTAGCTGAATCTATTAAGGTAGGATATGCGTGGAAAACCTGGGGAGCAACTGGGGAGCTCCAGAGCCCTGGGGCACCCTAGTTGATAGTCCCTGCCCTATGGTTTCAGTGACATGCAAAGGAATCTAGTTCTGTATGTGGCATTCATGTTATAAAGGTGACCTAGCCTATTTAGTCTGGAAATTGCTTTCTTTTTTAAACTACTACCCATTCTTGATTATGATTACTAGGTGTCAGTTGCATCTTATCCCTCACCTATACGAGTGGTTCTCAACTTTGGGGTCCTGATCCCAGTCACCTGGCCCCTTCTGTGGAGTCACCAGGACAGGTTGGTGATAGCAGCTGGTGGCAGTAGCAGACAGTGGCAGTGGGTGGAGGCAGGTGGTGGTGGCAGAACCACGGTACTGGCTGCCTCCAGATCATTGTGCATTTGTGTGTGCACCTGTGCTTATGAGTGTGCGCGCGCCGCCCTGCTGCTGCCACCGCAGTTGGGATCATGGCGTTACGGTGGTTGAGAACTACTGACCTATACATACTTTGCAATCAAAAGGTCTTTTTTCTGTGGTTTTATTTTAATCATTTTCCTAGCACTCAATTGACAATATTTTGTAATTTAATAATATAGCCCACTTTCTGACTAGGGGCCAAACTAGATGTGTCCAGATTAGGGCTGGGTGATTCAGCTTGGATAAACCTGAAAATAAATCAATGCTTGTTCAAGGATCTTTTGGGATTTGTCTTATTGAGAAAGACCCTGCCAAACAGCTGATCCTTAGGATGATCCTCTTTAAATGTCTCCTAGGTTCCCTTAAATGTTTCCATTATCCCTTAAAATGCCTCCCAAGCTGCCGAAGAGCTGGTCTTCATATAGGCTTCTCTATGGGATTGTTGTGGGTGTTTTGCCCCCACCCACAGCCCACCAGGTAGCTGACCCCTGGAAAGGCTTCTATTCTCAGCAGGAATTGGTTTAGCTGGCTGATTCACCTGAATTGGTTTGAGTTTCCCTGAATTGGCCGAATTTGAATCTACTGACTCAGGGACAATTGAATCTGAAAAATACTGCATTTTTCCCCCAGTGCACATCCCTAATTCTGATCTGGCCTGCAGCACAATAGGCTGAGGCAGGCTTGTTCTCCCCTGTACCTTTTCAAGTGCCCGAACAGTCTCAGGAGTAGGGGACAAGTATGTCTGTTTCAGCGCTTGAAAATGTTGGCATTGTCCTCTGGTCACACCGGTGGATGCTATCTCTTCTCATTTGGCCCTTAGGTAACTTATGCAAATAAGAGTTGTGTGTGCCATGTGACTGTATGAAGTAGTGGCAACCTCATGATTAGTGCTCATGATGATTTCAGTAGTGATAAGTGATACAAGCATTTCCACTTTGTCAACACATTTGTACTTTTTTCCCCGCTGAGAAGCATTAAAAGCTAATTACAAAGATCAGCCCAGGCAACACTTTTCTGAGCTTGGCTGGATTTGGGAAAGGCTTTCATCATTTTGTGTTGCCTATGTGATGCTTGCCAGGTTTATGGTCAGTGGGTTCTAGGAGCACCAGTGTCCTCCCAGCAAGGTTCTTTACACTGCACAGAAAGGGTCTACAACCAAAAAAGTCAAGGTGGAAATGACTCTTGCTCACTGGCTGGTGGGTGGAAGCAGGAATTCATTGCCTTCTTATCTAGGCTATGTTGCCGCACTGCTCATACTGGAAACATATTACAAATAATGGAAAATACCATAAAATACAGGAAAATCCAACACAATGCTAAGATACTGCAAGGAAATCTGAGACAAAGAAGCAAGTTCATCAGCAGTTCACTCAATTTCTGCCAAGGGAATATAGCACCTAATATAAATCTGTAACTGACATTTCCACACCATCCAACTATAATAAAGTAAACGACAGTTAAGCCAGTAACACTGATGTTGATTTTCCATATTTTGTCTTTATTCTAATTCACATTGTGCTGTGCGGACCATGCGCATGAGTCACCAGGCTGTACTTACAGTGCTTCTTGAGCTAGGGCTGGAATTCCATGGAATCTGCGCGTCTTTTGCAAGGGACAAGCCAGCGGACAAGCTCTGGTCAGCAGCATCAGGCTAATATAAGAATGGAGCCCTCTCAGTTTTCTAGGAAGGGGGAATAGAGACTGCCTGCCTAAGGAAAGGAGATGGCCTCATTTGAAGTTCACTCGTGGAAGTGGTGCCAGCCACATTTAGTTATTCAGTGTAGCAGTCAGAAAATAAGAAGATTGGATGATGGTATGCAACATCTCAGGCCTATAAATTTTAATTGGTTGAATTACATCAAGTAGATACATTGCTAATACAGTCTGCGATGCCCCTTGTCCACCCACATAGAATGCCTACTACCTTCTACAATTTCTCTTCTTCACATTATGGTTTATAAGTAGGTCAGGACATCACACTCACCACCCTTCTTTTGCACTATTATTAGTGAACTGAAGAGCTACCATGAACTTCCACAAATTTTGATGCAGTTTGTGGTGATTATTGGTGGTTTGTGTCAAAGCCTGAAGAACGTTTCAGGGGGTTCTCAATGGTGAAAAAGTTGAGAAAGGCTGATTTAAATGGAAGATGCTAGATTCTACCACTGCAAAAAGGTAATGTGCACTTTTTAAAAATACTGAACACACACACATCACAACTGGTGTTCCCATTCTGATTTAGAAAAGTGCATTTTCAAAAATTGAAACTGCAGTATAAATACACTGGAGAAAAAAATAATGGCAGGCACAGAATACAGAGTCAAGCTGAAAGACTTACTTCTCTGAAAATCTGACATTTATTCATAAGGGATATAAGGGATATATACTTGAGTATAAGCTGAGTTTTTCAGCACATTTTTTACACTGAAAAAGCCTCCCTCAGCTTATACTTGAGTAACTGAAATAAATTCTTTTAAACAGCCTGCTGTTGAAGGCCAGCCAATCATTACAAAGCATTTTACATTTGCAAAATGTATTGCAATGCTAAGGAAGTTAGCTTACAGGAAAGCATGTTTTTTTGGGGAAAAAACATTTCCTGGCCAAGCATAGAAGGTTTTTCCTTTTTGAAAATCTTCTGTGTTTGGCCAGGAAAACATATAAGGCTAGGGGGTCTTCTTACCTGCCTTCTGTTGCTGGCTTCCTGGCCTGTACTGCTCTGTCTGGTAGAGTAGACTCTTACAGTCTGACTCCCAGAGAGTGTGCTGCTGGCTGGCTGGCTGCTGTGCTGAACACTGGAGGATCATTGCTGGAGAAGACATTAATAGTTTGACTGAGGGACTATGATCTTTATTTCCTCTTGCCTTCATTTTTCTTCTTCCTCTTCCTAATCACTTCTTCTAAATTATTCTTTTCATTTCTGTGGGTGGGGTGGGTTTTGGGGGTGCTTTGGGATTCACTCTTTCTTTCTCCTAGTGTTTCTTTCTTCTTTTATCTGAGAGGCAGCATTGTTTGGCTTTTCTTCTTGGTGTTTCTTTTAAAAGTTGATTTTTACAGTTCTTTCTTTTAGTGTTCAGTTTTACAGTTCTTTTTCAGTGTTTTGTTCTGGGGGGCACTGTTGTTAAAGTTAGAGTTGTCCTTTATCCGAGTTTGGTAGCTGTTGTACTTGTTGTAGTAGGTTGCCAACTTTAGGGGGCTTTCCGCACCGGGATCTTTGTAGCAAATTGGTTGCTGAATGAAAAATCGCCATTTAAAATAGTGGAATTCGTCATTATGCATACCTGCCTTTGTAGTGGAATCCAGTTGCGTTTTGTAGCGTTTCCCACAGGCTTCCAGTCTCGGCAAAAATCGCTAGAAAGGAAGCGCTATTGCCAAGCTCGTCCCACCCCTGGCCGTCAAGCAGCCAATGGGCAGCCGTTAGCATGCTCCCAAACAGCCCCTTTCCCTTTAAGAAAGTTTTTTTAAAAAAAAAACACACCCATTGCAACGAATCTGTGTTGATTCGTTGCAACGGAGAGACTCATCCAGCTGCCCGGTGTGTTTGAGCTGTCGTTTGATCGTTGCCACGCTCCCTCCGAGTGAAAAAAAAAAATCCCCCCCCTCTCACGGGCCCGATTTTCGGCCGAAAACAGTTTAAAAAATAAAGGGAAAATACATCAGCAAACGGGCTTCTCTGTTGTTTGTGTCCAAAGTGTTGTTTGTGCTTAGTGACTCTGGGGAGGGACTGAAGCCGGGGAAGCCTCTAAACAGAAAGAGGCTCGCTGGTGCGTTTATCCCCGCTCGCTCGGAGAAAAAAAAATGGCGATCGCTTCGCCGGAAGATCAGAGAAGAGAGCCAGGGGGAGGGACTTTGTAGAAACCGCAACAATGTTAACGCACAGGTCTTTTTCGCTAGTGTTGCAGATTGGTTGCAGGAGTGTATCGCTTTCCGGAGGGTGAATCCACTTTTGGGGATTTCCCTGAAAGCGCTACAAGGAAGCGCTTTTTGCGGATCGGTTTCAGGTGTGTGGCAGATTGTCAACGACGTTGTGCATAACGGCAAATCAATAGCGTTTTCAATTGGCAACCATTGTGCGATTTTGAAGGCGTGCGAAAAGCCCCTAGCTACTGTTGTTCTGCTTTGGTTTGCTGGCCCGCGGGGCACTGTTTGGTTCTCCTGCCAGAACTGTTTATATAGAGCAGTTCTGTTAGAGCTCTCTCAGGTGCCTGGCATGAGGAGAGGAAGGGAAAGTGATTGTAAACTGCTTTGAGACTCCATTGGTTAGCGAAAAGCGGGGTACAAAAACCAGCAGCTATTCATCCTCTTGACTTTTCTGTATTTGTTGGGGGAAGGCTGGATGGGAAAGCCTGTGATGATGGAGCATGGATTAAGCACCCTGAGCTCCTCCACTGGAGGACAGTAGGGTAGGTTCACGTGATAATCCTGCTGAAGATTATCCTCTTTTGTACTTACAGAGCTAGTTTACTGTTTTTCTTTGAAATAAATATTCAAAAACAGTTAACCATAACTCAATTAATGTAATTTTATTGGTATCTATTTTTATTTTTTCATTGTAGAAGTAGCTGCTGCATTTCCCACCCTCGGCTTATAGTCTATAAGTTTCCCCAGTTTTTATGGTAAAATTAAGTGCCTCGGCTTATATTTGGGACAGCTTATACTCAAGTATATACGGTAGTTTAAGAGGCAGAATTCTGGAGAGCCTTTTGCAGCCTACACTTAGTAAATCAAAGATACTTGAATATATTAATTTGCACAGCCATCACTTGTAACAATATATCTGCAGATGGATTGCCACACTACAAACAATTACTTGAAGACAATACATAATTTTTTGCTATCCATTTTGGGAAGTGGTACAATCATTTTGCCTACATTTTCATTCGAGATCAAACTTATTCTAAAAATTATATCCCGTAGACAGTATACATTTTTCAGATCCGTTTCTCTGCCCCAAAGCTTGTTCCACCTAGCTTTAAAGACCTGCATGTTATCCTGCTCTCAGGTAATTAACATATTATAAATCCCAGAACATACATAATCAGTCTACTGTGTCTAGATCATACTTCTAAATGTAGCTGATATATCAACCAAAACTGATAAAAAGTGCTACATGCCACCGAGAAGTCCTGAACCTGTAACCAAAGCCCCCCAAAGCAACACATTTGCAGTGCAATCCCCTTCAGGACAGGCTTTAACTTTCAGTCTTCAAGAGTCCAGCAGCACCGCTGTGTTGTTCAGTTTATTGGCTCTCATCCATCCCACTGCTGCCTCTTGGCAGCTGGAAAGGGACCTGTTTGAGCCATCCCCCAGTCTGCCACCTCCAACTCTCTATTCAGATCAATGCACATCAGAAGTTATTTACAAAAATTGTGCTCAACATACTCATATTCCAGTCCAGAGGAATCAGTCTGAACACCAGAAAATATTTCTAAACCCAGATCAGCTCATCTGGGCACTCAGCAAAACACCATGCTGCCTGAGGAAAGCAGGACTGCATCCAATGGTAGGGTACAATTTAGGAGCTTCATTTATAATGGCAGGGTACAATTATAATTATAATGGTAGGGTACCATTTAGGACCCTCATGTGGAACCCTGTGTAGGTGCAAGTGGAGCAGCATGAAAAGTTTTCTGTTGAATTCACAGCTTCATTAGTTGATGCACTGGGCTGTGATGACCTTGGGATGCCTTATTTAGCTTCTACTTTCATCCGGTTCCCAGATAGTCTCCCATCCTGAATGTGTCATACAAACCAGGATTTACAGAAATCTCAGGTCTTCCTATCACAGCTTACCCCAGTTTATGCTCTGCAAGCCCATTCAGGGCTAAACAAAAGGCACAAACCTAATGCACACTAATGCTTTTCCCAACCTAAAAGCTTGCAAGTAACTTCTCATCATATATACTTTGTTTCCCCTTTAGGAATTTATCAGACAAGCCATTTCTTCTTCTGAGTGATTTCTTCCGCTTTCACTGGAAACAAAACTGTCAGCCCCACTGTAGATGCATCTTACGGGCTCTCATTGTTGACATATGATAGGATCCATCTTCTTCTAAGCCCATTCCTACCTTCACCCTGCTGTGCTGCCAAACCTCAAAGAGCACAACCACCGATCTTTTTGAGGCTGCTGTGACTGGCCATTTATTGTAACCAAATAATAGTACACCATCATGTGTATTGAGAAAAGGAAAGAGAAAAAACCATGTTGCTCTCAACAACAGTGTGTGGGTGGTTTCACCTTGGCTGTTTCTTTTGCCTGTTTCAAAGGTCTCCAGAACTGTGCCTTCTCATTCTCTCCCCTGACTCGTATACCATGGGTGGCCTTTAAGACAAATGAATGCTCCCACTGTTACACGTTTAGCAACAAAAAGTGCTGAGAGCGCTCCTAATGAGATGCACGTCCGTGTCAATAGTGCATCTGCTCGCATCTGCTGCACAGTGTTCTTAGACCGACCACCCAAACCTCAGCCCGTGGGGTCAAAGCAACTCTCAGCCCTCTTTATAAACCAGGGAAACAAATGCTCCATTTTTATGCTGCACCCCTGAGAGAATGAACACTTTTCAACTGAACCACTGTGCATGGAATTTCTGCTGGAACACAGCACAGTGCTTTCATTCCTTCCTTATATTTAAATACATTTGCAGAGGAGCAATAAAAAGTTTTACAGAAGGATATCTTCTGTAAAGAAAGTCATAAAACTATTCTTAAAACACTGTTGATTCCAGCTGTTTTTCTAAGAGGTCCTATGATCAGAAGAGTAACTTTAGCATTTAATAGCACCAAGGTCCCAGTCGTACTCCTAGGACTTCTCTAATTCCATTATTCTGATAACTCATCATCTGCCAGCAGGTCTTGATGTTCCATTTGAGAATCATTTCCTGAGGATATAGATTGGAACATATTAGCAGGCAACAAATACAAAGGTGGTAAAAAGATTTTAACAAACTGATCTTTCGGAGCTGAAACATCATTTAGTGTCCATGCCTGTGACCTTTTTGAAACTGCAGTTTTCCATTTAAACAGCAGAATTGCCACTTCATGTGATGGATGTACACTGAGATTCCACCACCCTCAGTTTTTAAATTTTGGTTCCACTCAGTTTGAATGTTCTCCAGCTAAGGTCTTCTAGGATAGTGGTTTGACCTGGGAGTGGAGAAGCTACTGCTTAGTTGAGGAAGCAAAAGAAAAAGAATGCTAGACTTCTAGTATTTACGTCTCTGTCCAGTCCATAGACTTCTTTATGCCATTTAATCAGAGGAATCAGTGCTGAATATCCATTTTATCTTCTGGAGACAATTCTGCAGTCTGAGTGCACACAGTCTATGATAGTTTGCTAGGTTAGAGCCTCGCATGGGTTTGTGAAGTTACTGGTTCTTTTATAAGTCCCAGAAAATGATAAAAGCCATTGAACCAGTTAGAACCAGCCAACCATGCATGGTTTCTACAACAAGGTGATTAGTAATGTAATTCTAAACAAAGTTACATCCAATGGGCTTCAAAGAATGTAACTTAGATCAGGATGGCAAGGCAAATACAGAAATTTGCTTTTCATGTGAGAGGGTTAAATCACCTTTGAGTTTTCCGCAATTAGTTGAACATCTTGTTGGAATATGCAAGAACTGTAGTGCCATGACTGAGCAAAATATAGACAATGTCCTACAGGGGACATTGGAGGAGATGTTTGCACATTTAGGTCAGGAGCTTCCTGATATTTTGTAAATAATCTCCTGATAGGCTCAGTTGGAGACCTCCTGCTCCTTTGACCATACTTCCTCTATGCTTGCTTCCACAAGGAGAGTTGGTTGTTACATGCCACTTTTCTCTACCCAAAGGATTCTCAAGGTGGCTTCCCTTCCCTTTCCTCTCCCCACAACAGACACCCTGTGAGGTGGGTGAGGCTGAGAGAGCCCTGATATCACTGCTTGGTCAGAACAGCTTTATCAGTGCTGTGGTGAGCCCAAGGTCACCCAGCTGGCTGCCTGTGGGGGAGCGGAGAATCAAACCCAGCTCGCCAGATTAGAAGTCCACACTCCTAACCATTACACCAAGCTGGCACAACAGACTGAATGATGCCAACAGAACAGTTAGTCAGGACTATCTCATCTTTCTATACAAAATTGTTCTTAATAAAATTATGGTATTTTAAGCAGCTGGTTCTGTGTTTCTCTTTGCATATTTATACTCTGCTGACAAAAGTACTACTTAGGTGGGTGATGTATATTTGTATTGCATGTGAGCATTTTGGCCAATGTGAATTTTATGTTTGCCTTAAAAAGTCAATTATAGCAAGAGGTTAAGCCTCACATGCAAAAGTACCCTCTGGAGTATTCCTGTACACGTGCAGCAAGGAGTCAGTCATCTCGGTTTCATGATTCACAAAGGTGTTCAGGTAACCCCAGCCTATTTTCAGAAAAGGAGTTCTGAGCAGCATAGGGGACCACTGTAGCACTGAAAACCACTTTAGCTATAGTTGAAATGTGTTGCTGATGCAGAGCATAAAGATTTCAGCAAAAAAATTTTGTTGGCTGTAGTTAGAGGTTCCTGTGCCAAGAGCAAAATATTTCACAGACATGGAGCCTGGGGTGGTGCTGAACTTGGCAAGGAATAAATCTCAATAAAATATCTGCACTTCTTTTAGGGAGAACAAAATGTTACAGAAGCTATTTTCAAATCACATTATTTCCCCCTTTAAACAAATGGAAGTTCTTTCCCATTTTTAAATATCAAAGCTGCAATTGGATGGAATTAGACAGCCAGCATATAAAGAAAGGTGAAAATTGGTAACTGGTAGGGTTGCCAGCTCTGGGCTGGGAATTCATGGAGATTTTAGGGTACGAGCCTGGGAAGGGCTTTGGGGAGGGGAGGACTTCAGCTGGATTTAATGCCTTAGAAACAATCCCCCAAAACAGCCATTTTCTCTAGGAGAACTGACCTCTGTATTCTGGAGATCAATTGTGATTCTGGGAGCTCTCCAAGTTTCACCTGGAGACTGGCAACCCTTGCTAATGGCCTCTTTTATGGCAGAATTCAGAATCTCTGAGGTAATAATGAATGCAGTTATCATGTAGATAAAAAGTGCTGTGAAGTTTCACAGGATGCTATTTCCATGAGTAACTGCCCCACATTCACTTAGGTGTTAGTAGAGCGGGAGGACAGCAACCAGCAACCAATAGCAAAATAGCTGTGTTTAACCAAGGTGGCCAGAAGTAGCGTGATCTCCATCTCCAGCGTGGCCAAAAGTAGCATGATCTCCATCTCTTTCCCTTCTCCCTGGAACAGGGCTTTTCTTTGTAGCAAGCTGCCTGGAGCAACGGATACACGTTGCTTGATCCAGGAGAAGAAAAAAAGAATCCACCCACCAGTTGACACAGAAACTATGCCTCTCAAACCTCCCCCCAAAATTGGGAAAATAATTACTTTTGTTGATCTTCAAGTCTTATAATTCCAAAACGGGGTGGCATTAAAATATGTACTATGCATCTATGATTAGATGCATAGGCATAGGAATGGGGAATTTGTACTTTTTTAAAAAAGAGATTGCTTGCATTGCTTTCCCTTTAGAACTGGGAGAAAGGTGATTGGCTGGCTGCCATTAACAGGCGGGGGAGACTCATCGGCATAGCGAGTCCCTCTCCTCCACCATTTTAATCAGCCATGCAGAGTGTCAGGAAGCATGAGAAAGCAGGAGAAGAAAGCAAGAGCTTGAGGAAGTGAGAAATGGTGGGGGACACAATTTTTAATACTGTTAAGCAATTGCGCTAGCTTAACACTATATTCTTAGATGTGCGGAATGGTCTCCAGTTTTGGTGATTCCTGAAATCGCAAGTTAAAAATGGCCAAATCTCAACCCCGCTACTGGACAGCCTCAGGATGCAGGTGATGTAATGTGGAGGGAGCTCTAAAACCTGCCAACATTCAAAGACTGTCCAGGAACAGATTTCTTGTGCAGAAATGGTTAAATTTCATCAAGTAGTAACTTACTGCAATGGGCACAAACCATAACCATTTTCCCATGAGATCCTGTGAAGCTGTGGTGAGAAGAATCTTGCCATACTTCTGCACCTGTATAGAGATCAAGCAAACCTAGGAAGGGACAGAATTCTTCTCATTATCAGCAGGAGGGGAAATTGTGGGATGATGATTGCTTTCTTGTAATATGTTTTGGAGGGGGGGTGTTGGTCTGCAGTGGAACAGCTAGATTTGAGTCCAGTGGTACCTTAGAGATCAGTACGATTTTGGGATTATAGGCTTTTGAGAGTCAGCCCTCACTTTGTCAGATATGAGTTGGACTGGAGATCTCTGAGTCCTTATACCTCAGTCTAGCTTGTAACAAGTGTCCTTTGAAGATAGCTAAGGCTGGGTAGTTAAGGTCAGGGTGTGTGAGCCAAAGGCAAAATGGTCATAAGCCAGAGCAGACAGGAAGATCTGGTAGACTGAGTGAGAGGAAAACCTACTTTAGATTTATTTCCTCCTTCCTTCTTCTGTTCATTTGTTTTTGTATTGTTGTACCTTACTTTCTGTCCTGAGCTGTTTTGGGCCCCCATTTTGGGAAGAAAACAAAGATATAAATGAATATATGACTTGAAATTACTGTGAGGACAGTTTAGGCAGCTGGTTTACCAGGTAGCTGCATGTACTTCACAGTAAATTGTTATTTTATAAGCTATTTGTGACACTTTAAATGAGATGATTATGTTTTTCACATGATGGAGAAGCAGGAGCATCCTCTACCCTGACCCTTGTACCTAATGTCATATGTAATGTGGGAGCTACACATGAATTCAAATCAGAAATCCATGTGACTAGTTATCTAAATGTTAACTCTAGTAGAAGGAAAGGAGTTTGCTGGGTCTTCTACCAAACCAATACCTAGAGGAGGCCATTATTCAAGGTCTTTCACGCTTTATGTGAACTGAAGTGAGAAGATCAGCTCCAATGCTGTTGTAGATGTGAATGGGACCCCAGTACATTCCTCAAGTGCAGAAATATAAATTCTTTTGATATGACTTCTGTAATCAGTAACACATTTTATCAGGACGAAATCCACCCAAACCTTAGTTACTTGTGTCATTATTAACTAATTTTTTATACCACCCCTTCCCATGGATGGGCTTCATGGTGGTTCACAACATAAAAGCAAACATGTCATGTAGAAAAGAAACCCAGACCAAGGACACACAAAAGGAGCAGAAATGATTGCTAGTAAACCTGCACTGAAGAGCATAGCAGGTTTCTCCAATGTGCTAAATGATTTTTCTGTCAACTATGTGACACTGCTGCAGGCTACTTATGGGATTTATTGATGCAGTCATCAAACCATGGATGAAATCACGCGACTCTGGATGGTATTGGCTTAGATCCTTGGGAGGAAAGGAATATAGAAGACTTCTGTGGCTATGAGTTACTTACAGAAAAGAAGAACTGAAACTCAGTAGGATAGAAAAAGATAGCTTTCTTCTGAAGCTGGAGTAGAATAATGATTAAGGTTTTTATGAAGAATGCAAATGTTTGTTCCTCTTTCATTTCCCTCTTTAGCCTAAAAACATCTGTGACTGAACGTATTTTGCTGGGCTGTGATTTTTTTTTTTGTGAAATTTGGGTACATCCTGTTTCGTCTGCTCTTAAATGTATATTATTCTTTTGAAGATTAGGCTGGTTTTATTGTTCCTCCAAAGTGCTGTAACACAGAAACGTTTTTTTCCACAGCTATAGTTTACCAGAATTCTACTACTTAATAGCTCCATCCCCATTTTCCACTCGGCTCCCCTTTTTACAAATTTCAGTATTTTCAAATTAGAGTATTTCATATTTTCCTCTGTCTCTGGAAGTACAAGGAAGATGTGCGGTATATACCATACCTTAGAAAACCTGTACACAGTGGGTTTCTAGAATCAACTCTTCAGTTTACAAAACGAGTTCACTAAAGTTATCTGAAGAATATAATGACACAATATTTCCTATTAAGTTTAGATCAGCTTATACCATCAAGTGAAGCAGATTGGACTTCAATTTCAGGGGGTTTGCTTGTTTTAGATCCCCCCCCCCCTTTTTTTTCTTTAATAAATAAAAAAGGTCTCTTTGTACATCCAAAGCTAGCATTTCAGGTCAAATGATTCTGACTAGCTTTTCTTCTGATATGTTTTTTTTTTTTTTTTTGTGCAAGGAGGATTTTTGATGTAGAAACAATTCTACTGGCATGGCCCCTGAAACAGGAATGATGACGAATGTGATGTCCATTTGTCCCACTCCAGGGAGTGTGCCAGTAGATGGACGGTGGCTGGCCAGGCCCGGCACTGAGCCCTGCTCACAGTGCCACTGCTGCCGCCCATCTTCCATAGCCAGTCCCTCTGTCAAGAGTGTGGGGCTGGCCTCGGAAGATGGGTGGTGGAGGTGGTGGCAGTTCAGCAAGTAGAGCTCAGTGTTGGGCCTCAACAGCTGGCCCAACATCCATTCATCCTGTGGCCAAGGAAGACAGGCAGCAGAGGCATTGCATGGCGAGACCCAGCACTGAGCTCTGCTCACTGCACTGTCACTGCCACCCATTTTGCACAGCTGGTCATGCTGTCATGAGTGCGGGGCCAGCCACAGAAGATGGGCAGCAGAGGTGACAGCTGGCCCAACCCAGCACTAAGCCCTGATCGCTGCACTGCTGCCACTGCTGTCACTGCTGCCCATCTTGCAAGGATAATCCCACTGTCCTGAGTGCCGGTCTGGGCATGGAAGATGGGCAGTGGAGAAGGAGGCAATGCAATGAGTGGGGCTTAGTGCTTGCCTTGCCCAGTCACCGCTGCCTCCACTGCCCGTCTTCCGTGCCCGGCCCTGCACTTCTTCCAGAATAAATTTGTTGTAGATTATGTGTTTCTACATAATCTGCGACAATCTGATTTTCAGAATTTATTTTTAATGAAACAGCATTTGAACAGTACAATCTAGGAAAAGCTCTGCCACTTGTTGATTTTTTCTTTTTAAAAAGGGAGGTTGTATTTAAAAAGTAGTATGACAGATTATATGACCCGGACAACTACTGCCCACTCATGCATCTTGTGTTTCTGGGCAAGGTTGAAAAGGCCACTGTGGACCAGCTCCTGGCTTCCTTGGAGGAAACTTTGATGCTCGATCCATACAAGCCTGGTTTCCATCCTGGCCACGGGGTGGGGACAATGCTTGACAGATTATCTTAGGCGCCAGCTGGATAGGGGTGATTCAGCTGTCCTCATGTTAGATCAGTCGGCCATGTTTGATGTGGTTGACCATGAGACAAGCCTGCCACCTTGTCAGAGCTGGGATTCGGGGGACAGACCTACAATGGCTGTGCTCCTTTCTCCAGAACCAGATACAGAGGGTGGCAGTAGAGGAAAAGCTGTCGCATCCCTATCAGTTCCCTTGTGGGGTTCCTCAGGGCGTGGTCCTCTCCCGCACTCTATTTAAGGTCTGTAGTTATGGGCTGGACTGTCACCAATATGCAGATGAAACCCAGCCCTCCCTCCTGATGGACGACCTGCTGGATTCCCCACTGGATACATTTGCAAGTTGTTTGGAAGCTGTAGCTGGATGGTTAGAGCAGTCACCGGAAACTCAACCCCTCCAATACAGAGGTCCTGTGGCTCAGCAGGAAGGTGACAGACCAGGAGGGTTGTTTATCCATGCTTGGTCAAGAATTTTGGGAGTGATCTTGGATGCTTCCTTATCAATGGCCCAGATCATGGGACTAGCCCATATGGCATTTTTCCACCTGCGCCAAGCAAGGGTACTAGTGTACTACCTGTCATTGGATTGCTTTGCTACAGTCATCCATGCAATGGTCACCTCCAGACTGGACTTCTTGTAACTACCCTTGTCCCTGACCTGTAAATTGCAGCTGAAATTGCAGCTACTGGGGAGAGTTGATGCTGACCAGGTGAGGCTATTGTGCTGCCTAGGTGAGGTGATTGCTGGGTAATTGTTGGGAGGATTAAAAAGGGCTGCTCCTCGCCAGTGGCAGAACTCAGACAACTGAGAGCACGTGGAGAGAGCTACTGGGGAGAGTTGCTGCTGACCAGGTGAGGCTATTGGCAGGAACCTGGGGAGATTCATCAGGAGAGCTTTAAACTAAAGCCACTAGGGGAAGGAGACGATCAACATAGGGAGTGTATGGAAGGAAAACGATCGGGGGCAGCCCAACTGGCAAGGCCAGCTCATAGGGAACCAAAAGTAAAAGGATTCAGATGTCTTTATACTAACGCCCGAAGCATGAGCAATAAAAAGGAAGAGCTGGAACTTCTCATGCTGATGGAGAGGTATGATCTAGTAGACATCACAGAAACTTGGTGGAATGATTCTCATGACTGGAATGTAATGGTGGATGGATATGAACTGTTCAGAAAAAAACAGAATAGATCGAAGAGGTGGAGGAGTGGCACTGTATGTGAGGAAAGGGATTACCTGTCAGGAAATTCTAGTGAAGGAGAGCATATCTACAGTGGAAAGCATCAGGGTGAAAATAAGCGAGGGGAAAACAAACAGTGTGGTGGTTGGTGTCTGCTACCGACCGCCTGACCAACGAGAGGATGTGGATGCTGCACTTTGTGAGCAGCTTGAGAAAATATCCAAGCGTCAGGACCTTGTCATCATGGGTGACTTCAATTTCCCAGATGTGTGCTGGGAAACAAACTCTGCGAAGCGTCCTCAGTCATGCAAGTTTCTGACCTGCCTGGCTGACAATTTCACTTATCAAATGGTAGATGACCCCACAAGAGGTTCAGCAATACTGGACTTAATACTGACCAACAGGCAAGAGTTGGTGGATGAGGTGAAGGAGGTGGGGACCCTAGGGCGAAGTGACCATGTCCTCATAGAATTCCTTTTGAGATGGGGAGCCAAGGAAGCTTGTAGCCAGACGCGGATGTTGGATTTTCGTAGGGCAAACTTTAATAAACTCAGAGACATGATGAGTATCACACCATGGACGAGAATGCTGGAAGGGAAGGGAGCATGTGAAGGGTGGGCGCTACTCAAACAAGAGCTATTGCATGCTCAATCAATGACTAACCCAGAAAGACGAAAACACTGCAGGAGCTCTAAGAAGCCTATTTGGATGAACAGAGAACTTCAAGAGGAACTAAGAAAGAAAAGGAAAATGTTCAGGAAATGGAGGGAAGGACAGAGCTCTAAAGAAGAGTACCTACAGGTTACTAGGCACTGTAGATCAATCATAAGAAAGGCCAAAGCTGAGAGTGAGCTAAGATTGGCCAGGGAAGCCCATTGTAACAAGAAAAGATTTTTCAGTTATGTGAGGAGCAAACGTAAAGTAAAGGTGGCAATACGCCCACTGTTGGGTGCAGATGGACAAACTCAAACGGAAGATGCAGAGAAAGCAGAAAGGCTTAGTGCCTATTTTACATCTGTTTTTTCCCACAGGTCAAAGTGTTTAGGCACATCTAGAGATGGCCAAAGCCAAAGGACAGTGTCTGGGTGGCAGGTTAACATGGATAGAGAGGTTGTCAAGAGGCATTTAGCTGCACTGGATGAGTTTAAATCCCCTGGTCCGGATGAAATGCACCCGAGAGTACTCAAAGAACTTTCCAGAGAACTTGCACAGCCCTTGTCCATCATCTTCGGAACCTCTTTAAGGACTGGAGATGTCCTGGAGGACTGGAAGAGAGCAAATGTTATTCCGATCTTCAAAAAAGGGAGGAAGGATGACCCGGGAAACTACAGACCAGTGAGTCTGACCTCTGTTGTGGGGAAGATAATGGAGCAGATATTAAAGGGAGTGATCTGCAAACATCTGGAGGACAATTTAGTGATCCAAGGAAGTCAGCAGGGATTTGTCTCCAACAGGTCCTGCCACACCAACCTGGTTTCCTTTTTTGACCAAGTAACAGGTTTGCTGGATCGGGGAAATTCGGTTGATGTCATTTACTTGGATTTTAGGAAAGCTTTTGACAAGGTTCCCCATGATGTTCTGATGGATAAATTGAAGGACTGCAATCTGGATTTTCAGATAGTCAGATGGATAGGGAATTGGTTAGAGAACCGCACTCTTGTTGTCAATGGTGTTTCATCAGACTGGAGAGAGGTGAGTAGCGGGGTACCTCAGGGCTCGGTGCTTGGCCCGGTACTTTTTAATATATTTATTAATGATCTAGATGAGGTGGTGGAGGGACTACTCATCAAGTTTGCAGATGACACCAAATTGGGAGGACTGGCAAATAATCCGGAAGATAGAGACAGAGTTCAACGAGATCTGAACACAATGGAAAAATGGGCAAATGAGAACAAGATGCAATTTAATAAAGATAAGTGTAAAGTTCTGCATCTGGATCAAAAAAATGAAAAGCATGCCTACTGGATGGGAGATACGCTTCTAGGTAACACTGTGGGCCTTTTCGCACAGGGATCTTTGTTGCAAATTGTTTGCGGAATGAAAAATCGCCATTTAAAATAGTGGAATTTGTCGTTATGCATACCTGCCTTTGTAGTGGAATCAGTTGCGTTTTTTAGCGTTTCCCACAGGCTTCCGGTCTCGGCAGAAATCGCTAGAAAGGAAGCGCTATTGCCAAGCTCGTCCCGCCCCTGTCCGTCAAGCAGCCAATGGGCAGCCGTTAGCATGCTCCCAAACAGCCCCTTTCCCTTTAAGAAAGGTTTTAAAAAAAAAAAACGACCCATAGCAACGAATCTAGGTAGATTCGTTGCTACGGAGAGACCCATCCAGCTGCCTAATGTGAGCTGTCGTTTGATTGTATGATCGTTTGCACGCTGCCTCGAGTGATAAAAAAAAAATCCCCCCCCCCCTCTCACGGGCCCGATTTTCGGCTGAATTTATTTGTAAAAAATAAAGGGACTTTATTTCAGCAAACGGGCTTTTCAGTGGTTTGTGCTTAGTGACTAAAGGTGAAGGACTGTAGCCAGGGAAGCCTCTAAACAGAAAGAGGCTCGCCGGTGCGTTTATCCCCGCTCGCTCGGAGAAAAAAAAATGGCGATCGCTTCGCCGGAAGTTTGGAGGAGAGAGCCAGGGGGAGGGACTTTGAAGAACCAGCAACAATGGTAACGCACAGGTCTTTAGCGCTACTGTTGCAGATTGGTTGCAGGAGTGTATCGCTATCCGGAGGGTGAATCCACTTTTCTGGATTCCCCTGAAAGCGCCACAACGAAGCGCTTTTTGCTGATTGGTTTCAGGATTGTTGCAGATTGTCTACAACGTCGTGGGTTATGGCAAATTAGTACCGTTTCCAAATAGCAACCATTGTGCTACTTTGAAGCCGTGCGAAATGGCCCTGAGTGTGAACGAGACCTTGGGGTGCTTGTGGATTGTAAACTAAACATGAGCAGGCAGTGTGATGCAGCGGTAAAAAAGGCAAATGCCATTTTGGGCTGTATCAACAAGGGCATCACATCAAAATCACAAGATGTCATAGTCCCATTGTATATGGCACTGGTCAGACCACACCTGGAGTACTGTGTGCAGTTCTGGAGGCCTCACTTCAAGAAGGACGTAGATAAAATTGAAAGGGTACAGAGGAGAGCGACGAAGATGATCTGGGGCCAAGGGACCAATCCCTATGAAGATAGGTTGAGGGATTTGGGAATGTTCAGCCTGGAGAAAAGGAGGTTGAGAGGGGACATGATAGCCCTCTTTAAGTATTTGAAAGGTTGTCACTTGGAGGAGGGCAGGATCCTTTTTCTGTTGGCTGCAGAGGAGAGGACACGCAGTAATGGGTTTAAACTTCAAGTACAACGATATAGGCTAGATATCAGGAAAAAAATTTTCACAGTCAGAGTAGTTCAGCAGTGGAATAGGCTGCCTAAGGAGGTGGTGAGCTCTCCCTCACTGGAAGTCTTCAAGCAAAGGTTGGATACACACTTTTCTTGGATGCTTTAGGATGCTTAGGGCTAATCCTGCGTTGAGCAGGGGGTTGGACTAGATGGCCTGTACGGCCCCTTCCAACTCTATGATTCTATGATTCTATGAAATCCAGCCTGTTCTGGTGCTAGCCATTAATGCCATCTGTGGCCTGAGTCCCATGTATTTGCAGGACTGCCTCTCCTTATGCCTCCCACAGGGTGTTGTGCTCTGCAGGTGTGAATCTGATGGAGGTCCTTGGCCCTTGGGAGGTTTGTGTAGCCTCGACTAGGGTCAGGGCTTTGTCAGTCCTGGCCCTGACCTGGTGAAATTAGCTCCCAGGGGAGCTGAGGGCCCTGATGGAAGTAGCCCAGTTCTGCAGGGCCTGGAAGACAAAGCTCTTCTGCCAGGTTGAGCCCAGAGCAAGGAAGATCTGGTCCCCTCCCAACATCAGCCAATCCATGGGGCTACCTGGCGTTTTCCTCCTGAGGCATTTTTAAGGAGTCTGTTGAGCAGGGGAGAGTTTTAACTGTTTTAATGTGATTTTATGGTGGGGAAGAATGTTACCTGCTATGAACCACTGTTAGTGGGAGTCGCAGGATACAAACTGGAAAATAAATGGATAAATTAAATAAGCCAGTCTGAGTAGACAATACTTGCTCTAGGGCTGTGTGCTCCGGCATGCTCCGGCTGCTTCAGTGATCACTGAACCCAAAGTGGCCAGCGCCACAGCATGGAGGGGAGGGGGGTGGCAGCAGGCTCTGCTCCTGCAGGTGGGCACCGGCTGGCACGCCACCACCAGCACTGCCCCTCCCCTCCATGCTGCAGCGCTGGCCGCTTTGGGCTTCAGTGATCACTGAAGCAGCCGGAGCACGCCGGAGCACACAGCCCTAACTGGCACTCCTGGGTTATGTCTTTAAACTGCCACATAAGGAACTTGGCTAATTTTTTGCAGTTTGCAACAAATTAAAATGATTCCCTCCAATCTGAATGGGTTCTGTAATATGAAGTAAAGACAAACAAACCCTGTCATAGCAAGATGTACCATAGCATATGGGAAACAGTTCTGGGGTAATTAGAAAAGGAAATGGCTTGACAAGACCAAAAACAAACAAACAAGTGATTTGATTATCTAATTCTATAGAATTTAGATCTGGAAATATTTATTTGCCTCTAATTCCTGTACATGCTGGAAAGCAGAATTTTAAAAACGGCCTCTACATTTAAAAGCGGTATGATGTTGCACAAAAAATACCCATAAGAAATGCAGTATCGTCAGAGAAATCAACCAAATAAATCTTTCATGCTTCCCTTGCTGTTTTGCTTCGTCCACAAAATAATACCTGTGGTTTCACAATCCCATCTTATCCTTATTTTATTTATTGCTGCAGGATATCCTAGAAGCACCAACATTTTAAATAATAGTCTAAAGCAGGCTTTCTCAACCAAGGATTTGCAAAGCCTTGGGGTATTTTGATGGTTCTGGAAGGGTTTCAAATACTAGTAAAAAATGGGCATGTGTAGGCCGGGGGAGAAGGCTGCGCGGGTGGGGGCAGCGTCAGCGGCGGCGGCAGAGCGGGGGCATGACGGCAGAGCAGGGGCACAGCGATGACACGCCACGGCTGGCGGGTTGCGGCTAGGCCCCTCCGGGGGTAAGTGCCTGAGCGCGGGCCGTCATCGGGCCGGGGAGAAGGGTGGGTGGGCGGGTGGGCGCAGTGACAGGTGGCAGCGCGGCATGAAGGGCTGTGTTGGTGGCAGGCACACAGGCACCCGCGGCCTAGTGGGGCCAGGCGGCCGCATTAGCTGCTGCCAAAGAGCAGGGGTGGTGCGTGGATGCGGTGGGCCTGCTGGCTTGTGGCTAGCCCCTCCCCAGGCAAGCCCCATAGCTGGGCGGCCCTGCTTCTTTCCTGGGGTGTGGGCCTGTGGTGCCACCCCCCTCCCCGGCCGGCCCCCTCACTCCCCGGGCAAGGTTCCTAGGTGGCCGATGGGAAAGAAGCAGGGCTGCCGCGTCTTCGACGGCGGCCAGGACTTACCTTGGTGGGAGCGCAGAGGCGAGAACGGCTGACTCTGCAGATGGCTGACTCGCCGGAGCGCTCAGCTGCACGTGGCTCACCATTGGCCACTTGGCCCTTGAGTGCCACTCGGAGGCTCCTGATTCACCCCTCTGAGTTTTTATCATGGACAGGGGCCACTCTTTCTCCTCCCCTTTATCCATTAGCATTTTATTTATACCACTCCGCAGGAGCGGTTTAAGATGTTTTTTTTTAATTGTTAAACATTTATTGGATGATATGATCATATATGGCCATGTTGACCTGACCCTTCCCCAATGGCCAATGATGGGCTAGGAGGTGGTGGGAATAGGAGTAGCCCCTGGTGGGCGTGTACACAGCTGTTTCCCAACCATATTCTACATGATCATGCCACTTCTGGAGTTTCTCAAAGCGTGAAGAATGTTTCAGAGGTTTATCAACAGTAAACAAGTTGAGAAATGCTGGTCTAGTCTTCATCCATAGCTTGCATGCCTCAGCCAATTCAAGCAGATTCACCATCTGAAGTGGTACAGTAAGGTGGCCTTAACCTTCTAAACATTTTATGTTTTGGGGCCAATATATCTGAAGGACTGCCTTATCCCTTCTGAACCTGCCCAACCATCTTTGGAGGTTCTGCTTCAAGTACCCCTGACTTCTGAGCTGAGTAGCAACCTGGTAGAAGTCTTCTGAATCTTGCTACAAAAGCTCTAGATCTCTTTCCCAGGGGAGATTTTCTGGGCCACTTCTAATGCCATCTCCAACCAGCAGGTTAACCAAGACCTTTGTTTTGTTTGGCATTCCCACAATCATTCCCCCCTCCTAACCAATGTTTTATATTTTGACCTTTTAATGTGTATTTTAATTCTTTTAAAAATTGTTTTAATGAGGTTTCTTTTTAAAGGTTTTATATGTATTTTATTGGGCATATTTTAAGTTGTTAGCCATGATATAAATTTTGTAAATAATATTGCTATGTGGCTTTGTCATCGGATTTCATGCACAAATGGGCTTGTTTTCTATTGATTACACATTAAAAATATTAAGATCATTTCAAAATTAACTGCATCAGAGAGGTTACAGGTATATACAAGAGAGTAAATTTGAATGTGGATGTAATTTTCTCAGACATCCTTCCAAACAAGCAGCTCTCCATGTGTAAACTGAGTTTGGCTGACTACCATTTCAGCCAGCCAATGCTTAGATTGGCAGTCAATCACTGGAGAGCCCAAAAGGTATCTTGGCTAGGGTGTTGGACTAATTTGCACTAAACCCTGAAGCTTACTGGGTATCCTTTGCCCAGTTACTCTGTCTCAGGCTAACCTGCCTCATAGGGTTCTCTGGGGATAAAAGAAGTATGAAATCTGCCTTGAGACTTGACCCTTTTGGAGGAAGGGCAGGACAAATATATGATACATATATGATAAGACAGTCATTTGACTGAAACAGAACTTAGATCCAGGTACAGTAGGTAGATTATCCTAATGGAATGGGATCTACAGTAATACTACTATTTCCCATATTTCCCTTCCTCTGCTTTTACTACTGCTATGGCAGTTCTACCTCATCTAGGCCAGAAAAAAGAGTAGTTGAAAAGACAGCCCAGACCCCCCTCCAATAGCATGCCACTTCAGAGACCCCGTGGACCCCCTTCAAAACTCCTGCAGACCCCCAGGGGTCCACAGACCCTTGGTTAGGAATCCCTGTTCTAGCATATGAATAGTCCTCTCAGATAATGAAACTGGTTGTAACCATTCTAATATTTACAAGGTATATTTCGATTGTAAAAAAAAGCCAAGTTTTATTACAAAGGAACTGTTTATTTGGAAATTCTGATGAGGGAGAATTCTATGATCACATTACAGAGAAGTTGCATTTTTTATTTTCCAAAGAAGAAATATTGAAGTCAGAACCACATGTGTAAACAAAAACTAACTGACAACACTGATCAAACCATATCTTATATAATGCAAATTCTCTAATATCATTTAAAGTCAGGCTTTAAAAAAAAGTTAAAATGAAGAATTGCATGGAGGATTTTCAAAGGACAGGAGGGAAGAAAATAAAAACCACATGTTCTTGTAAAAGTGCACCAGTGACATTGCTCAGAGAGTGCTTTGCAGTGTCATTCAGAGTCCAGGCCACAATTCAGGGAGCTCTTTTCAGTATGTGCTTCACAGCAGCCTCCCACATTACATCACAAAACACATCAGAAAAGCTCCTGAAATTCAAAAGGGCTTTATACTGGGAAGGGAAAGACTTGCAGAGGGTGGTAGCATATCAGAACGAAAGCTCCTCAGGCCACCCATCCCTAAAGATAATCTAGCCCCTGTAAAATGTCTCAATGAAGCTTTATTTGCAGTGGTGGCATGTCTGGAAAGAGACACTAAGATTTTCGGTTGAAATGCCTGGCCTTTGTTTACAAAACACATCTAGAGTTGAAAGTTCCAAATGAACCCCCCTTCTCCACAAGAAAAGCCCTCCGTCATAATGCCCCAGCTGGAAGGCTGGGTTGCAGCCTCCATATAAATACCACGAAAACAGTGTCATCCTAAGCAGCCACATCCTTTCCCCAGTGATGTCAATGGACTTCAGCCTAACTCTATTTAGGGCGACAATGAAGAGAGTCACAAAGCTGGGCTTTTTCTCAAGTCAAGGTTTCTTTGCTAATAAATGGTTCATGATGGTTACCTACCCATAACTTAACATGAGCCAATGATTCAGTGCCCCTTGATACAGTGTCTTTCAAATGAAAACCTTGTGAAATACAGAAGTGTTATTACTATCTCCTTACAGAAAGCTGGCAATTATCCCGCTGCCTTCAGTTTAGGTTCATGAACTGCATCCAACTTGGAACATGTCGAAGTGCAGGATCAGACTAAACTCAAAGCGACGCAGGCAGAATATTATGGAAAACAGAAGCTAACTTTGGTTTCCTTGAAAGAGTCCAGAATGTCCAAGAATCTCCCAATTCCAGGGTTAGAGCTGAAGAGTCTCGATTTAGAAAAGCCTCCCATTGGAGACAGTTCGTATCGCAAGGGCAGAGCACAGAGCGTGGTGAGTCCCAGGTTCAAATGCCAGTGAAAAGGATCTTGGTGGAGGTTGGGGGCGGGTGGGCTTTGCTTAGAGCTGCTATAATTTAGACTAGACAACACTGATTGGCTGGAGACACAACCTGACTCACCTGCAAATGATGTACATGAAGTGAGGTGTGTCTTTCAATTTCAGCCATTCTTTGCTCTTGCACACATAAAATTTAGGACTAAATAATTTTGTGGGTGATGCTCATATCCAATCCCGCCCCCACTCCCCAATCTCAGCTATAGCTGGGAACAAAAGTACCCTTATCAACCAATGATTTAAATATATATGGCTTTTATTTTCTCTCCGTCATTTCAATTGGAAAACATTATATTTGTGTAATACTTGGTTTATTAAAAAAGCAAAGAACAAAAACAGATGAACAACAAAGTCCTTATTTTCAACAAAGCCAATGAAAAAACTCTGGCTGAATCCCTATTTGTGCTTTACATGTAGAATGGCTTTAACTTGAATGCTTCATCCTTGCTAACAGTCTGGAATACACAGGAGCTGAAAAAGGGGGAAAAATGCAATGAAAAAAGCAATTGTTTAATGATCCTTGCAGGCTACAACTCAGAACGGGTCCTCTACTTGAATTAAAATCAATAATGAGGTTTTCTATGTTTCCATATAGTTCTCTGCAACATTGATCAGAGTTTGATGAAGTTTGAGTTGATCTAAACAGGCTTCAGAATATGCCTACATCATTGGGCTTCAACACAGAATTTGTGATTACAGCCTGCTTCACTGAACAATTAAACTTTTTAAGCCATAACCAAAAACTCTATGGAGCTCAGATGGGTTCGTGAAGTTGCACCAAATCAGGGAATGCTATATGCATGTCCCTTCACAGTGGAGAGAATGGTCCTTGTGCACCCGTTGTGCACCATGGCTCAGAGGTGAACACTAAAGCTGCTGATCAGCAGGTGGCAAGGAACAGGTAGAGTCTCAATGTTACAGACTGCACTATTTTATTCAGATTTTACAAGTTCAGGGTGGGAATCACATCTCCTGCATAACCAACTCCTTGCTAGAAAGAAATGAAAGAAATCAGGATATAGAGACTGGGCTATAGCCTCACTCCATGATGGTTTTAACTTGCAAGGGGTTTCATAGATTGGGAAGCATTCAGAAATGGCATGTGCCAGCTATCGTCTCCAGTAGCACAGTCCACTCTTCCAGTCAGGATTCTTCCACTTCACTTTGTTGTTGCATGTGTAGCCTAAGGCTTTAAGCCCTAGCAGGCAGAAGAAAGAATCCTGAGAGAGAACCATGACATGAAACCTTCTGCTACTGGTAGTCAGTGGACAATCATATAATATGGGTATTCATATTGCAAATACAGTAACTGATTAAATTCACGGGACTTTGTGTGCAGAAGGACTAATACCTTATTTACTGTTTGGGCTACTGCAGTTTAGGAGGGCTGCTGCTAACATCAGGGACTTTAGCAATCTAGTGCAAGGGTAGTCAACCTGTGGTCCTCCAGATATCCATGGACTACAACTGTAGTCCATGAACATCTGGAGGACAACAGGTTGATTCTAGTGGGCTTGGATTGCTTAACAAGCCCTGGCTGAACACCTGGCAAACGATGGACTATACATGGACAGGAAAAAGGGAGTGGGGGTGGGGGAAAGGAACTCAAAACTATATCTGCTTCCATAAACTGTGAAAAATAAATATTTTGAAACCTGGACAATGTATTCTATTTATATCTGCATAGTTGACAGATCAAAACCACTTTGATATTCATGCCAGGACTACACTCAAGAGCAACAACAGAGAGCCGTTTTCATCGACCTTAACAATATTTGAAGAAGTGGATGAGACGACGAAGTAGGAAAGTACATATTTGGGTAGGAAAGGAATATGTTTAGACAACATGTGTTCCCTGGGTAATAGCTACAAGCCATACCCTCCCTGCAACCTTGCTGTATGTTAACTTAACTAGTGGCCAGCCGTACTGGAGAAAAGGAGGTTAGCTGTGAAGTTCTGGTAATCTGAATATGGTTAAAAATGATGCTCATCAGCTAAAATTAATTCAAGCTATTTTCTACAGCAGTGGTCCCCAGCCGGGCTGCGAAGGCCTCGGCGCCGGGCCGCGGCTCCGTCTTCCCTCCCCCACCGAAGCGAGAAGCTTGCCAGGCTGCGAGCAAATCGGCCGCCAAAGCAGCCAATTAGCTTGTGGCCCGGCAAGCTTCTCACTTCGGGAGAGGAGGGAAGAGAAGCTTGCCGAGCCGCAAGCTAATTGGCCGCTTTAGCTCGCGGCCCGGAGGGGCCGGGAGGGGAAGCCACGGCCGCCAACATGGCGGTGGTGCAAACGCGCATTCGCGGACTGCCGCGCAAACACGCGTACGCGGCAGTCCGCGCACGTGCGTTTGCGCTGGGGCTGCCACGCGTGCGCGGGCCCCTGGGCCACCCTCTCCGCTCACCACTCCGCAGCGGTCCGCAGCAAGCAGAAGCTTGCGGACCACTGTTCTACAGTATTTTAAGCCAGTATGGAGGCAGGGTAGTATGCAATACAGCATGTACCCACAGAATGCCTACAAGGTAATATATAATTAGGAATCCAGAATCCTGTCCACCTTACTTACCCAACCGAGCACTCCTTTGAGAAATCTGCAAATGAAAAAGAAAAGTTAAATTTGCATCATTTAACCTCCCCAACACTTACGTAGTGTATACAGCAATTAAAACAAAAATAGAAGCATCTTTTATGCATATTTATCATGAGATTAAGAACATGTCTTGAGCTCACTAGTGCTCTCCCCCTCTTAGTGCATAGAACATAACCAACTGAGGAGATGTTATTTTAATTTGAATACAGGATTTATGTTGCCTTGTAATTAGGCTTGTGCACCAGGGGCCCTATCTGGATTTGGTGCCCATCAAAGCCAATGGTGCCATTGAATTCAATGGGAATTCCAGTGTTTCCACCTTTCCCGGGGCCTAGGGGGGTGGGGGTTTCAGGTACAGCCTCCATACTTTCAGGGACAGACTCTCCATTGGATAGAATGGAGAGATAGGGAACCCTCTTTCGGAACCCCTGGAAGTGAATCCGTGGTCCAATCATTGTGAAATTCGGAGGGGGGTCAGGGGAGAGCTTCCCGGAGCTACCCTGAAAGTTTGGAGGCTGTACCTGAAACCCATACCTGTCCTAGGCCCCGGGGAAAGAAAGAAATGCAGGAATCACCATTAAAGTCAATGGTGCCATTTACTTTAATGGGCGCTGAAGCCAAATTGGGCCGGATTGGGCCCCTGGTGAACAAGCCTACTTGTAATCCAATCCAGGTGGCTCAAGAGTAGCGTAGACACTTTGCATGCAGAAGATATCATGTTCAATTACTGGCATTCCCAGTTAAAGGATCTCAGGAAGGCAGAAACCAGTCTCCTTCCTGAGATATCACAGAGCTGCTACCAGTCAGAGTAGACCAGCATTATAACATGATATAAGGCCACTTCTTTTGGAAGCATCCCTAAATGTTGGCTGAGCATTGCATTTACCTTGGATGTCGCAGAAGCATGCTTGAAGATTTCCAGTGCAGGATCTGCAGGCTCATCTCCTCTTTCATTATGTCTAAAAGCTAAGGGACACAATTCAAACCACCATTAAGGAAACACAAATATTTTCTTCTCCCAGTAATTGAGTAGAGGCTATATCAAAAGAGTGTTCCACAAGTCCTAAGCCTTCTTTTTCTTTTAAGGTTAGGACCATGGCATGGAGGATGGGGCGTAAGACTCCCTACCTTAAACTGGCTTAAACAGCAGATGCTGTTCAGGCTGAAAACTGATGCAGGGTAATGGCTTAATCTTTCTAACTAGCCCCAGTCTGTATCAGGAACCTCTCAGTATCAAGGGCAGTTTGTGTTGGAATATGCAAGATCTGCAGTGCGTAGCCTACATGAAGAATATCCTACATTTTAAGTTAACTTCCTCCCTGATTATCTCCAGAACAGTTGATGATCAAAAGAATGACTGCAGCTAGCGAGATAGTTACCTTATATACTCACATATAAACTGAGTTTTCCAGCACAGATTTTAGCACTTAAAAGGCCTCCCCGGCTTATACGCAGGTAACTGATTAACAGCCTGCCCCAGCCAGCCAATCGCAGCATTGCATTTACAACCTAAGCTCTTTGCAAGTGAGCTAATTGCTCCCAGCTAACCATTGCCTTCTGCAAATATCTTGAAAGCTTACTCTGGCAACTTATAGGACATCAATGGTTTGACAGGGATTCTGATATTTTTTCCCCTTCTTTTCCTAATCACTTCTTCCAAACTATTCTTTTGGTTTCTATGGGTGGGGTGGGGTGGGCTTTGGGGGTGCTTTGAGATTTACTGTTTTTTCAGTGTTTCTTCTTTTATCTGAGAAGCAGCATTGTTTGCCTTTTCTTCTTGGGGTTGTGTTTCTTTCAACAAATTGGAGACTACCTGCTCCTTTGAACACACTTCTTCCCTGCTTGCCTCAACAACAGACCAGATGAACAGAACAGGATTATGAGGGCTCTCTTTCGCATCTTTTTACACTAAGTTAATTTTATTCTTTTAAGCACCCTACTGTTACATTTAGATGCTATATACTCGTTGACTACTGCACTCCCTATGATGAATTTTTTGGTGCAGAGTGAAGGATGTGGCCACACAGGATCTGGTATTTGGGATGCCTCGCAGATTTGAGTTTGAGGCTCCTGGACTAAACATAGAATGTACAACTAGGGGCATACATTCAGAATATCTGAGCCCCCAAAATAGTTTAAAAATACCTTGTTGGGTTTTTCTAGCTATTTAAGATAGATATAGATCACGTCTACATTTTGGCTATTTGATGTCCCACTGCCTGGCAAAGTCTGGGATTTTTTGGGATGGCTGGATAGTTGAATTTAAAGGGCATTTAAGGAGAATACAGTCCCTTTAAATACATTCCAGGTGAACTCACTGCTTACAGAAGGTATTTAAAGGGAAAGTAAGCCCGTTAAACATCTTCAGAGTTTATTTGTGACTTGCAAAAGCCACATTTCTTTTAAAACATTGCCCCCCCTCCCACTGAAGGAAATGGAGGATGGGGGAACTGTTTCAGGAACCCAAGAATTGGACTGCTGGTCTAATCTTTTTAAACCTGGAAGTGTTTTTTGAGGAGACACTAGCAGAATTGCTGCTAATTTGGTGTCTCTATCTCAAAAACAGCCCCCCCCCAGGCCCCAGATACTCTCAGATCAATTATCTATTATACCGTATGGGGACCATTGACTGTAATGTTCCCCATAGGGTATAATGGAGCAAAAATATTTTGGGATTCTCTAATATCAACCAAATCTGATTACAATACCTGTATTGGGATTTGAGAATATTGGGAAATACCAATATATTTTGGGTTCAAAAAACCAAACCCAAATAAGTACTGGGTAGTCTTTTGGTTTGTTTGCTTGTTTGCACACCCCTAGTCTTAACCATTCTAAGTGCTACAAGATGGACAGAATTCTATGCAGTATGTTAAAGGTTTACCAGAAGATTTGGGTAGATTTTGAGCATATAAATTGGAACTCCATAAAACAGGCTGATGCTCTTCTGTATGCAGACATGGTATAAAGTCCACATAGGCTACTGCATATATGAAATAGGTCATACCAACCACACTCAGGACCTCCAAATTATTAACCCCAAAGTGGTCTTCTTTACTTTAAAGTCATGACAAGGGACTGCAATTGCAGAACTACGGTTTCCAGGGAGTCTCTGCACATTCTATTTCTATGCAGTCTCCTTCACACACATAAGCAAGTCCCTGGAATTCACCCAGGGAGCATCCACAAAATATCTCTCTAGCCCATTATGCACGGGGGGATAGCGCACATTCGGGATGGAATGGCGGTGACTAAAATTACCGATAACGCATGGAGCCGGCTGCAACTGGCCGCAGATTTGGTGCATGCCGCCGAAAAAGCCGCGTTAGTGAAACGCGGAAGAAAGCGCAGTTTCCGGGTGACCGGGGCGCAACCAGAAGCAGTGCTGGGGTCGCCGCGTGCATAATCGGTTACTCTGGGTTTTGCTGACGTTGCGTCCCATCCCGTTCATAAGGAGCTTGCTTTGCTTCTTCCCCCTCCACGTTTTCCATGTGACCCGAAATCACCATTTAGTCGGCCGTGCATAATGGGCCTTATTCATACAGAATTACTGACAAAGGAAATAATAATTCATGGTATTGTATAATCACTTCCCTTCTCCCTCCCCCAACATTTCCTCAACAGGTATACATTACATTTCCAAGTCTCATCTCTGAAAATTCAGCCAAAGAGTTCTAATGCTGCATGCCTGTCCCACTGGAATCAATGAGGAATTTGGAGACTGAAACTGTGGTGTTTCTCAGGAAAGTAAGAGTTCCCTGCTTATTTCCCTCTGCACAGGAAATGAACTTCCAATTGAGGAGGATAAACACTCACTGTCTTTTAGGCAGAATCCAATGTTACCTACCTGGTGGCTGCAAAACTGTATTCACAGCATAAATCACACCATTAGTGGCCATAATGTCTGCCTCTGCAACAGGCTCCTTGTTGACATTTATTACATGGCTTTTCTGAAGTTAACAAAAAGAAGAAAAAGTAGGAATAAATTAGGGAACAAGAAAAACAGAAAAAACAAGAAACATCATAGAAGATACAAATATCTACCACTCATCTATCCTTTACGGGTAGCAGTTTTATGAACTCTTCCATAAACCTCCAGACCAGTGGTCCCCAACCTTTTTATCACCGGGGACCACTCAACGCCGGGGACCACTCACTGGGGACCACTCAACGCCTTTTACTGAGGCCCGGTGGGGGGGGAGAGTTTACTCCTCTACTCTCAACCACTGCCCTAACGCTCTCTGATCGCTATGGTAATGTTTAAACATCCCTTCAAAATAAGATACAGATACGACACAAAAATGAAGTGTGTTGTAAAGGGCTGGGGTGGATGAAATAAAGGGCCGGGGGGGGGGAGAGAAGGCGTCCTTCGGAGCCCACCTCCAATTAGTCGAAGGACCACATGTGGTCCGCAGCCCACAGGTTGGGGATCGCTACTCTAGACAACCGCCACACCAACAACTAGAAAGCATTAGATTATGACAGTCAACAGTGTGTTCTGAATCTGTGAATATTGGAAAGAGTCGCTGGAGTGCAGTATTAAGATCTGGGACATGCAGATTCAAATCCACGCTGGGCAGTTCACACACTCCCAGCCTAACTTGCTTCACGGGGCTGGTGAAGACGAAGAAGACACAACTGTGTAAGCTGCTTTGGGTCCCCACTGTGGAGAAAGGTGGGGTTTAAATGAAGAAGAAAGACAGAAGGAGAGAGATTTGGCCAGATCACATGCAAATGTGTTTTAGGGCCCAGGATAAGTGGGGGGGAGAGTAAGGTTAGCAGTTTCCTAACTACACCCACTGGTATTATTGATCCTGCCTGCCTCTGCATTCCTTGATTTGTTCTCGCTCAAAGAAAACGGCAAGAATAAGTTGTTGTGCTCATGTTTATTTTTCAGCAGAACACCCCATAAGACCTCTACTACCAAGGGAAATCAATGAATGAGCCAAGAAGAGCCTGCTATGAAGTGGAATTTGGAGCTGGGGATTACCCTACAAGATAAACCAGGTGAGGAGCTTAGGCTAGGAGCCTGCTCCTAACCTTCTCTTCCTGCCCCCAGCACAATTTCAGGAGACCAATATTTTATTTGCTACTCAGTATTAAGAATAGCTGTGTTCTTTTTCTACTGTGCTGAAATACATTCCTGCTATCATGAGACCAGCAGGAAGGGAAACAAGTAAAAATCAAAATAAGCTATTTAACAATAAAAAGTCTGTCCACTTTTCAAGGTATTTGTGGAAGATCAGCTCTGTAATGTCTTGTATCAGCCATCTGGGATGGAAAACAGATTGCTCCCGATGTGGGAGCTCAGTGTTTGAAGATTCCTCCGGCTCCGTATGGCAATGTTCAGTCAGTTGGGACCTTTGAGTGGAAGGGATGTAAACTTGGAAGCTGCTCTTGAAAGTGCATTAGAATAGAGTGGCTGAGCATGAAATAAAAACAACAAAAAATAAGGGCTTACAGTGCTGACTTCAAGTTTATCACCCTGCAGAGACTTCAGCCGTACAACAGCGCCAACCGCTCCACTAACCAATATTTCATCCCCTATGTGGTACTTCAGAATGTTGGCGAGTTCTTTAGCATTACCTGGGGAAGAAAAGTCAACAAGCATGCATGAATGTTTATAGTTTCTTTCCCATGTTTCATGATACCTTAGAAAGAAATGAAAACACCAAACTGCAACCTTGGGCAGGGAGTTCAGTGGTTTGGACAGGGGGGGGGAATGCAAAACGCTTTCCTGTCCCACTAAAAGCACACAGCTGATCCATGGAAGCCATTACATTCTTATTTCTCTACAGTGCTGATTCCCAGATTCATTTGGATGCCAATAAGTGTTCCTTCCAGCTAATCGACTGCCGCTTGACTCACGACTGTTGAGAGATTACATTTAGCTGAAGGACTATGATTCTGAGAAATAAATAGCACCGGCTGTATCAGACATTCTTTCATTTAGCATTTGAAGTTCAAATACAAGTGATCTCAGCAAACAGAAATTTTATGGGCCACATTTTTGCTCAGTGCACAAGGTTAAATGAACATGCAGAGGTGGGAGTGATCCAGTGTGCATGATTCCTGCTCGGGCTCCTCTCCCACTGCCTATGGAATTTGTTAACCGAACATCACTGTTAGTATAGCCTTGTAATCAAACACTTGATTCCAGATTTCACAAAGGAAAAAAAAAGCCATTTATTCTAGCTCAACTGCAAGTGGAAACTTGAACTGCCTCATTGTCAGTTATGTACATTTAGGCACTGATGCATTTACATCACTTGAAGCATCGCATATGGTGATATCCTGTAGTTGTTACTTAAAAATCATTTGGAGGAATCAGTAATCAAGTCATTGGCCAGTTTCATATGCCATTCACTCAGCTGGGGTCTCCCATTCTTGAAGACAGACCATGCATGTATTTACAAATCTTAACTTTCTCTAACTGACAGCAGGGTGCAACTGAACTTGAATGATAGCTATTGCATGGATCTAAGCCCCACTTAAATTGGTAGTAAACACAACATTTAAGACACACAGTCAGTTCAGTAGGATTCCTGTCATTAGAAAGGCCCATTATGCACGGAGTGGAAAGTCTGCATTCGGGGTGGAATGGCGGCGGCTAAAATCACCAATTATGCACGCTGCAGGCGGCAACCGGGTGCAGAGTCAACGTATGCCGCCGAAAAAGCCACATTAGCGAGATGCGGAAGAAAGACCTATTATGCACGGCCACTGAAACGGTGGCATGGAGAACGAGGAGGAGGAAGAAGCGAAGCAAACCGATTATGCACGGGACAGAACATAACGGCGGCAAAACCCAGAGTATCCGATTATGCACGCAGATACTCCGGAGCCGCTTCTGGTTGCACCCTGGTCCCAAGAAGCTCCACTTTCTTCCGCATCTCACTAATGTGGCTTTTTCGGCGGCATAAGTTGACTCTGCACCCGGTTGCCGCCTGCAGCGTGCATAATTGGTGATTTTAGCTGCCACCATTCCACCCCGAATGCAGACTTTCCACTCCGTGCATAATGGGCCAAAGTGGAGCTTCCTGGGACCAGGGCAAAACCAGAAGCGACTCTGGAGTATCTGCATACATAATTGGATACTCTGGGTTTTGCCGCCGTTGTGTTCCGTCCCGTGCATAATCGGTTTGCTTCGCTTCTTCCTCCTCCTCGTTCTCCATGCCACCGTTTCAGCGGCCGTGCATAATAGGCCAAACAGAAGCCAACTTTCATATATTGCAAAGACCATCCCAGAATCTAGCAAACTTTCAATCCCCATGCTCGTTTATGGCACAATAATTAAATTTTATGATTTGTGGAATATCTGCTACATTAAGTGTCAAGAAATAAAACTGATTAAATAAGGAGACGCAGCCACTTCTTCTTTCTCACACACATACACACACACACACACACACACACACACACACACACACTGCCTCTTACATAAGCCTGCTATAGATTCCCACCAACTGTGATTCACTGTTTCTACAACCATAAGCTAAATATTTTGCTTATGAAGTTCAACAACATTTCAACTGTTTACATCTGGGACATTTCAGTTCCACAGCTGCTTATGGTAGCTGCAAATCACTTATGAAGTCTTTGTGCATTAAACAATAGAACAAATGTGCAGACTGCTGCACAACGAACACAAAAAAGTAACTCCCAGAAGCAAGTACTGCATTTTGATGTCACAGATTGGTCAGCCTTTAGACAATGAAATGCTACTGTTATCAACCAACTCATATTCTTTCTAAGACACAACTGTATTCCAGCTCAGGAGAATGTATATGAAAGATGGTTGAACATGACCACATACCTATGCCATACGGAGCATCAAGATGGTGCTTTTTCAGGTGACTGTTCTTATGACTACTTGGTCTTTACCTGTACTAGCCCAACTGACATACAGATATTGCTGTCTATTACTTCTCTCTCACTTGCAGTATTAACCACATGCACACTGGTAAATATGTATATATGAATTTTTCAGCATCTTTATTCAACAAATAGTTGCCCTTCATCCACTTTCTCTAACTCTCAATGGAGGAAAACATCATTTCCTAGAACGTTTCAAGAGTTGTTAGGTGTTGTGTTGTATGCATTTGTTCACTAGCGTTTTTGGATGCCACTGTTGGGCAAAGACTTGGTCCATAAGTATCACAAATAAAGTAAATGTCGTACTCAGTCCATCAACAGGACTGTTAAACATTAGAAGCAGTGACGATGGTAACATTTTTGTGTTCTTTTCATGATGGCATCCATGCAGAACTGAATTGCTGCAATTGATTTGTCTCACTGTGAACTAAGTGCATGAAACCCATTTAAGGAGTCAGTACCTCGGTACAACTAAATACCATACATGGCCAATAAGATCAATGGATATTTACCCATAAGTTTGTTCAGCTCTCCCTGTGGCATGGCACGGAAAGCTTCATTTGTTGGTGCAAATACTGTGAAGGATCGTGGCCTGTTCAGGGTTTCTGTGAGGCCTGCAGACTGGATCGCAGCCACTAAGGTACTGTAAAACATGCGTAAAAAGACACAAACACATACACCTTTTATAAGTATAATTTGCTCAAATCTACACCCAACTTTCTTTTGGGGGGCGGGGGAGGAGGGCAATTATGCACAAGTAAAGGATTTTTCAAGAACTTATAAAAATGTCTCAAGGTAGTATAGAACTCTCCAGTCTAAAACTTCATGTGTGCTCCAATGTGTACATGAACCTTCTGAGCATTCATATTTTTCAACTGCTTTTGTTTGAGGATGCAGCTCTATTCAGGGAAAGCTTTTCAGCACAATTCCTTCCTTCCTAGTCTGCCTTTTCCCCCAAATGGCTTGCATTGCTTTATTTTCCTCCATCATCTCATCATAATCATAATAATTCTGTGAGATAGGACAGGCCAAGACAGTGTGACTTGTCCAAGGTGATCTAGAAAGTTTCCCTGACAGAGTCAGAATTCGGGTCTCCCAGATTCAACACCTACACCAACCACCTCTACGCAGGACTTCCTCAATTGTAAAATGGAATGGACATTGACCCACTAACTTGCATTCGTTCCTGGTGAAGATAAAGTAAATAATTATAGGAAATTTGATGCCTAGTTAAATCGTAGGAGCAATCTTTGATTCATTGATTTTCTTGAATGGGTGTGAGAAAAAATCCTCCTTTTATTCTCAGTTCTAATCCAGTCATTAAAGGACATGTTTCCCCCTGCCCCCAACATGAAAGTATTTTGACTCAATATTACAATAAGTTAGGCTTAATGCTACAAGACGGATTTCATATGAAAGTCCAGAATTCATTTAAAAGGCTTCTGCCAAATCCATTATGGAGTGAAGGTGAAGCAGGAAGGCAGTGAACTCTCTCCAGCAATACGCATAGAGCCAGAATTTTACAGCGTATACCCAACACAACTTCTGATATTTTTCTCTATGACACAGAACATAACAAAAACCCTGATGGATCCAACTGCTGGAGGGCCTACAAACACAGTGTAGAAGCCAAGACTTCACCCTGATGTTATCCCCAACACTTGCATTCAGAGGTCTGCTGCTTCTGAAGGAGGTTACTTTAAACAACTACAGCTAACTAGTAGCCATAGATGGACCTGATTTCCATAAATATGTCTGAAGCCATACATATTCACAGCCATCACTATGTCCCGGGTAATGAATTGCACAAGACTATGAGAGAAAAGGGATTCAACTGGAGAAAAGGGATTCAACTTTTAGCCTCTATAATACTGATGTACTTCACAGGGATCTCAGAATTTCTGTTATAAGTTGCAATTTATGCAGCACTGGAAGGTGGGGAAAATCTGTATGTGCTTTTGTGGCATCAGTGCTTTGACGGTCCAAAGTGGCTTTTGGGGGAGGGGGGAAATGGTAAAAAAAAAAATTACCTGAACCGATCATCTGCTTTGAGGACATCCATAACAGTTCCTACAGGAGGAGTCAAAATCTTATCCACAGTGAACAAGGTGCCAAATCTTCCTCTTTTGTCATGGGCTGCAATGCAGGCATTTTCTATGCAGAGATTCTGCAAGAGAAACTGAATTTTAGTTACAGTGTGGCTATAAAATATTCTAATTGGTTGCTCCCATGAGAAAGACAGAGCAGATAAGGGACAAATTAGTGTTACCTGAAAGCATCTGAACCTGGATTGTCTACCCATATAGTAACACTGCCATCAAGGCCAACAGATTATCCTCTGGGCCCCTGAACCTCCATCCCATGCAAATCATCACCTGAACTGTTCAGCCATGGGGCCATCAGTATGCTGCAGTTGAATTACTGTTCACTACTGTTCCATTGTTCTACTATATTACTGTTTATTAATATCTGTTTACTATTACTATTATTTATAGCCACTGGTTTTCTGTATTGTTCCTGTTCCGTTAAATTCTATGTAAACCGCCCTGAACCTCAGGGGAGTGTGGCATATAAATGTAAAATAAATAAATAAATAATATGACCCATTGCTTTCTATGTTGCTTGACAAAGATCCACTTTGAGTCAGAAATTTAAGATTATTCATGGCAGAGACATGGATTAAAATTCTTGTTCCACCATGAAGTTCACTTAGACATCTTGCACTTACCCTTCCATATAAGGTTATTGTAAGGATTTAAAAAAATCTTTGTGAGTCACCTTATTAAGGATATACATAATAACTCTTATTGTAACCCAGTAACTATTATTGTCACTATTATCTTGCCGTGGATTCTTAGGAAGGCTAGACTAGAAATGCAATTGGACAGACAGATTACTGAGGTACAAAACTTCATGTTGATATTCCTACAGAGTTTAACTATATTTGTTCTTTGAGAGCTTCAGGCAATGGTTCAGATACATGATGTAGCTACCTTGTGGACGCTAACTAAGCAGGTCTGCAGCTCATTAGCACCTGAGCAGGGAGCCTTCTGAAGTGCCCACCTATGCTGCTCTGTTTCACAGTGGAAGAAAGATGGCAAAGAAGCCAAATAAATAAAGAATGAGATGCTTCGATGGAAACATACGTTGCGGTAGGCAAATACTCGCAGCTTCTTGCCACTCAGTGTTTCCAGCTTCTGTCCATGATAGAGGTATTTAGAAGAAAGCTGTTCTTTAACAATGTGATCCAGGAGCAAGTTTCTATCTGCAGGCACAGTGTGATCTGGAACACAAAACAAGATCAGGACACCTTGACTTACAGCAACATAATTAAAAACACCTTAAGAGAAACTCTTGGAAAATACAAAAAAAACAATATGGAAAAAGTCAATTATACTATGCTTTCCTCTTAAAATACAGCCTGTAGAAAACAAAATCTGCCTCTGCACCCATACCAGAGAGGTTCTACATGAGTAAAGACATCTTGCAGATGGAAAACTTATCATTTACAGTGGGGCTAGTCTTGATGTATCACTCAGATAATTCTCAGAAGAATTTTTTAAAAATAGCTCAGTTTTATAATAGAATGTATTTCACTAACACCATTCTCGCCTTACTTAATTTAGCTGAAGGTCTTTCTAATAATCTATGAAGAGAAAAAATTTATTTTGGTGATCATCTCTCTTCTAGCTGATGGCCAACCACACATTTACTACATCCCTCCATTGTCCTGCTAACTCCCACAATCATAGCATTGAACTATCATTCTATAGGGAAAAGAGTGATAATTTTATTGCCACAAAACAAATGGAAAATAGACTGTTGTGGCCCTTTAGCAGCTCACTGAGGGATTACCCACATACTACAAAGTCTTTCATTCACACACATCTGTCTTTGGCTCATATAGGAACTATGACATGTAACATGCCTTCACATTAAGAGCCTCCACATGCAGCCAACGGGGTGATCTTGAGCTAGTTACAGTTGTGTTAGAGCTGTTCTCACAGAGCAGTTTCTCTCAGAGCTCTTTCAGCCTCACCTACCTCACAGGGTGTCTATTGTGGGTTGAAGAATGGAAGGTTTTGAGACTCCTTCAGGTAGTGAAATGTGGAGTATAAAAACCAAAACGTCTTCTTCTTTGATCCCTGAGGCATAATCTTTAATAAGACAAACTTTTCCCATAAACCTTGGCAAGTACTGACAGAGTTCTCTCTCTAAAGCCAACGGAGTCTAACAGTAGGTAAGCCTTGGATGAGAGGCCTCAGAAGAATCTCTGGGCTCTTGAAAGAAAAGCCAGGACCCAAATGTAACAAATATGGAATGCTTCTTTACACTGGGAGAGAACTCTACTTGCTATTACTGACACTAAGGAAATAAGTATATACACCATGCTGCTTATCTGTATGTTTTCCCAGACAGGATCACTAGCAGCATCAGGGAAGGGAGCCATAGCAGATCAGAAAAGGCACAGAAAATGATTACATTTCCCCCCATCCCAAGCACTATTTCTCACACACAGGGATAACTTGTGTGGTGGTTCACTTGGAGGGCTGTGGTTTCCTAAATGCTGCTGTGGGGGTGGGGGGAAGATTTGGTGTCTTTACGAGGGGGCACAAGAAGGCAGTGCTATCAAGGCTGCTCCTCCTGCATTATGAAGGTGCCAAACTACTACCTACCAAACACAACTCTGCTCCAGCTACCCACCTTCCCTCCTTCGCTTTGCTACTTCCCGATGCCCTCTGGTTAAGATTCCAAATCCCCTTCCCCCACCAGCTGGGATCAGTGGCAGTTAATATAACCCACCCAGCAAGGACCCATGAGCTGTCCTTGTGCACAGAACTGCTTTGAAAGAAACAAGACATGAACGCTGATCATTCAACAAAGCTGCAGTTTTCTAAGCCCATTGACTTCAATGGACACAGAACGTTTTAACTCTGGAAGATGTGTGTGTTCTGGCCCTAACTGAAAGCCTCCCCAGCCTGCTCACCTCAGGACTTGAGTTATGAGTTCATGAAAACTGTCAAGTAATTGATCAAAATTTCAAGATGTCTTCTTTCAGCCAATGAGTTATATCGATCAATCAGCACATTATGAACCCCTCCCTACAGGTGCCTTGTTGCTGATAATGAGCAAATCCTAGCACAGGCTTTTGGAAGATAATGCCATTTTTAGTTTGACTTGGTGTGACAGTCAAGCACAAGAAGTAAGAAAGGCTTAAGAAACAAATAAACATGACTGCCAGAACCAGCAACTGAAACTGGCTCTCTCTGATCAAGATGGGTTCCTAGGTATCAAAACAAGGACTCAGCATGGGTTCAGATAGTCCAGGCTCTTTCTCTGTAAGACGTTACTGTGAGTACAACTTTCTTTCTCCATGTTTCTGCCCACACCGAATCCTGGAGTAGACTAGGGCAGTCTGAAATACCAGCCTGGACTGAATAACTAATAACTAGCAGACTGTACTGTGTACAGATTTACAAAGCTTACCTTTGTAAAAGGAGTTGGTGGGGGCAAGAAGTGTCAGTCGTTCTTTCCCAGTGAGGTGTGAACTGAGACCAGCTTGTCTAAAAAGGTCAATGGACGTTGAGACTTCAGACTCCTCTCCCAATTCCAACAAAGTTTTAGCTTTAAAAAAAAGTAATAGTTAAAACTATTCTTTGTATAATAAATTATTGTTAAGTATTAATTTATGACTGACCTCTGAAGGCGACAGAATTACAGTTGTCAAGCTAAAAGATATATTAAACATGAATTTTCAGTGCTATACAAACTATATGGATTATTTAAACAAGCTATTAACAGCTCTAATGAGTTATTTCTCACTGTCAATTATCACTTGTCAGTATACCCCTTAGTTTGTTGCTCTTTTAAAACAAAACAAAATAGAATTCCTAAGTTTTTTAAAATAAAAGCTTCTAAATTCTTTTTCTCTGTAATAAGAACCAATCATAAATGCCCTCATTTTTGCAGTGGGGGGGAAGTCTTGTTAGTTAAATAAGCTAGACATATCTTCTGTAGATACAGGTCAGCTCACATATGTGAACTGCGAATCCAGGAACTTAGTTCTGAAATTTGACTTTACTAACACACTTATCTCTATCTGTCAGTGAGAGGGATGCAGCAAGTTTTAGTCGAGAAGGCAGGGGCTCATGGAAATTGTAGTCCATGAACATCTGGAGAGCCACAGTTTGGTCACTGCTGGTCTAGATGTTATTACCACCTATGTAACCTGATATTCTTACAGTCACCAGGGGCCCCAATAAGATATTCCCCTAGATCCTAGATTCTACCCAGACTAACAAAAACACATCCACAAAATTAAAAATATGTAACTTGCCACAGGACCCTCAGAATCTCCCCCCTCCCCATAATTCCCCACCATTTTAGTAGCCTTGTACCCAATAACTGATTGGTGCTACTTCTTTAACAGCACCAATCTAATCTCAAAGAAAGGGAAAACACAAAACTGAAGCACCATATGGAAGAAAGTGGCTGGGGGGGGAGGTAGAGCTGAGGTAGCAAACAATTAGCAGACATAGCCTTTCCCCCACCAAGACACCAATAAACTATTTCTGTGTATATGTAGATCTATGTAGTATCCCTAAATGAAGAGAAGCTAGAAATTCAGGTCAAGAGGTCTTCCAATATAGCTAAGTCATTGTGTTGTTTCTCGTAGAAGCCCTTCATAATTTGGAATGACAAGGACAGAAGTGACTGGACAAAGCTGTGGAACGCTGCTTGGCTGGCAGGCTCTCACAGTCTGTTCTCCCTAGATCCAGGGGGGAAACCCCTGGTGATTAAATGGTACCATTTACATTTGGTAGCATACTCACTTTGAGGACTATTTTAAAAGCTTTACCTGAATCTGGAATTAGGAGTTCGTTGACAAAGTGTATCACACCATTGGTTGCTATGACATCCTTGTTTGCAATGATGGGCCTTCCGTTGAGAGTCAGTTCATCGCCATTACAGCCCACTTCCAGCATGTGACCCTCCAGCGTTTCCATTGATAGACCAGCAATAATGGCCTCAGCGCACATCGCCGATTTCAATATGTGGTGGCTCAACAGATCTATGTTAAGGAGAGGATTTGAAAAAGATGGTTGAAAATGACCAGTCATGTACCACAACACACTGATTTTCCTTTCTACTCTCCTGGAGGAAAGGTGTTATTTACAGTGCAGCATTTCAGTACAGAGGTAATCTGTGCATAGGGAGTCAATCACAGCCTCCATGAGACACAAACCACCCGAGGCTGGAAAGGAGGGAAGTTCTGTAGACATGGGCACTCCTTGTAATGTTCTCAGGTGGTGGTGGTGGAAAATGCTGTTGAGTCATAGCCAATTTACAGCAACCACGAAGGGTTTTCAAAGCAAGAGATATCTCAAGGTGGTTTTGCCATTGCCTGACTCTGTGTCATGACCCTGGACTTATTGGAGATCTTCTATCCATCTACTAGTCAGGGCTGATTCTGCTTAGCTTCCAATATCTGACGAAATTGGGCTAGCCTGGGCTATCCAGGGGAGGGCTCATAATGTTCTCTAGTAGGCAGAAAATGTAGATCATTTTTATTTACATGAATCATTCCCTTACTGGAAACTGGTTTGTGTAGGCTTCCCGGGAGCCCACTAATAGCAGCCAATTTCCAAGCAATTCTGGTTGCTGCCCACCAATGCTCATCTGGTCAGTGAGCAGAAGGAGGCCAATTAAATTGGGGAGGGCAGCGATCATCACCATTGTCTGATGAAATCTCTTCCAATGTGACCAGAAGTTACTGCACTGGGCAATGCTCTAGAACTGGTCCCAGAACTCTATGGTTGCCACAGAGTTTTGGGATGTGTGAGAACATCTTCTTGGCATGATACTGGCACTTCAGGGTTATGTCAGGAGTGAAATCATAACATGGTAATGACTACTGCTGCACTCCACCATATAAGGTCACATTTCCAGTGGTTGCTAAGTCATTCCTGGCAACCCTAGGTATGTATGTTCAGCATGCTTGCTTTAAAAAGCAGATTACATATTTTTGTGTGTGGGATTATCTACATTGTTATTTTTGCATATTAGTTTGGCTACATTGCACTTTATTCCCATTTAAAGACACAAAGCACTTTAATTGTGCATTGTTTCTTATTAGGGAATAAAAAGATCGTATTTAATTTTTTTTTAATTGTATTGCCTTGCTGTTGCAAAAGCTGGTACAGCCAGACCAGTGCTGACTTGGTAAATCCTTCAAAGTGCTGAGTAGTTTGTGGCTGCTGCTAGTTATTGCTCATCTAGTTCCCCATGCCCAGTGCCAATAATCTTACTGTTCCTTATCTAGTTCCTTCTACTTTTGGGTTCAGTGGGAGTCCAAAAGCAGGGGGAACTAGATGTGCAACAGTCTCCTGGTTAATGAGTCAGTGCTACCACAGTATTTCCTCTTGGCTGTCTCGGTCTCTAAGGCATGGTGTTTAGGAAAAGTGGTATCACATGTTTGCACAAACACAATATATCACCCTGGCACTGGGGAGATGGATTTGCATGTGTGGTCTATCAGGCTCCTGCCTTTGGAAGGAAAGAAAGTGCAGCACTAGGGTGGCTGCATGACTCAGCTTTAAATGGCCAAGGCTCCAATGGCAAGTATAAGTGGACATGTTCCTCTTCTCTTAGCTGCTCTTTCCTGCTGAGTTGTTAGCCCAAGGATATTGCCTGTCCCTTTCAGATAAACTAGCAAGCAGCAAAGACGGACACAAACAGTCCAATTCTAAACAGAGTAGCATCTTTCTAAGTCCAGTGAAGTTGATGAACTTGGAAGGGTATAATTCTGCTTAGGACTTAACTGTGAAATCCCAATTCACAGTTCATATTCCAGAAGAAGCTTTTGAAGAAAAATCATGGGAATCTCAATTCCTCATTATTAGAGAACTATCATCTTTAATTCACATGTTACGCTGTTCCTGGCTTTGGGGAAATAATGGTTTACTGCCTTCTTTAATTATTCAGTATTCAACTGGAATTAACAAATTTGGGGCAGCATTTGAACCTCCTCTTGAGGACACAGGGGTAGTCAAACTGTGGTCCTCCAGATGTGCATGGACTACAATTCCCAAGAGCATTTGCTGGCAGGGGCTCAAGGGAATTGTAGTCCATAAACATCTGGAGGACCACAGGTTGACTACCCCTGCTTTAACAGAGACACATAAGCCACAATCATTGTTTGGACAGCTTTTAAATAAATTGCTAGGCCAGTATAAGTGTTCAAATACTAATCCAAATTTATTTATTTGTTTGTTTGTTTATTTATTTATTTATTTATATACCGCCCTCCCCGAAGGCTCAGGGCGGTTTACATCAAACAGAGATAACTGTACAGATAACTCAGTATATAATAACATAGTAACTATAACATTATGAGCAATAGAACATTGGGCAGAACAATAACTCAATGCTTACTGATGGCTCAGTGGGTTGGGTGAGCCCGCAATGCTGGTTGGAGGAGGGAGGCTGAGGGGGGCCGATCGGCAGAGTTCAAATAAATTGCTGGGTCATTCTTATGGATTTTAGTAAGGGAGAATGAAGCATGTGCATCTCTCAAAGCCAGCAATGGAACTTAGAAGAGACTACTTTAGGCTGGATCATGTCCTTTATTAATTTGGGCAGGTTCAGATTTGCAAACAGTATTCTTGAACTATGAAACATGCTTTTAGAAACCTGTCTAAAAGCTGGCTTTAATAATGGAGTCAAGTGAAACAACCAGAATGCTACTGAACATCTGTTCAAAAATTCCCACTTCATTTTGATTTATCATTTCAGTAAACTAAGTCTTTATTTTTGCATGACCTTCTGTCCCTCACATGGAACACTAATTTTGTTTTTGCATCAATTATGTATAAATGGCATAGAACAAAAATAGCGTAACATGGGAAAATGGAATGAAAGAAGCAAGCAGATTAGGAAGAGAAGCAATGAAAAAGTGGGTGAAACAAAAGGCTAGAAGCCAGCAACGGGCTTATTAGTTTATCCTTAAGGGCAACTACCCAAGCCATTACCCTCTCAGACGCTATTCCAGTGACCTCTATGGCTGCTTCTACTTCTAAAGCTACTGATTGCTGTTCTTCTACCAATTGGTTAAAATTGGCAGGATGGAACAGCTACAGAATGCCTGCAAAACAGTAGCACACTCCAGAAATACTTCCTGCCCACATTGTTCACTAACTATAGAGTACCCTTATAATATTATCACATTTCCTGCAAAGCTCAGAGTCCAGGTTTATCACATTCATTACAGCTATATACTAGAGACTTGTCAAGAGACTGTTCACCTTTTAAAGCTTCTGGGTCTCCAAGGATCCTGTTTAGAGTTTCCTGTGGGATCTTCTCAAAGGCCTCATTAGTAGGAGCCAACAATGTAAACTGGCCATCACTTTCCAATAGATTATTAAGACCAGCAGCTGCCACAGCAGCCTGTAAATGAATGTGAAAGAGATGGAATTGGAGACCTTAAGAGCTCATTCTGTGACAAAGCAAACTAAATAGTGTGCCAAGAAAATAATTCCACCTTCTGCAGGCATCAAAGGATCCAATGGAACAATGACAAAAACTCACCCTAAGAGTCTCAAGGCTTTCTTCTATCTCAATAATTTGCAGGATACTGTTTGTTGTTGTAGAAATGACTTTGTCTATAAGATGAACCACTCCATTAGTAGCATGGTGGTCAGCCTTCAGTAACCTCGCACAGTTCACAGTCACAATCTGCAAATAACATGGAACAGCTAAGTCCAAAAGTGAAATGAGTATATATTTTTAACACTGAAATATTTATGTAGTAACATATTCATTAGTTTGAAGAATGTCAGAGTTATTTCACCAGGATCTTCACAATTCCTTTCCCAGATAGAGGGAAGGGGAGAATTTTCACTGATTCTCCCAACCCACTCTACATCTTCAACTCTAACCAATTCATCCAAATACCACAGTGGTACTCCTAAGTTTATTTGTCCCCAGAAGTTTAATCATTGGTACTAGGACAAGAAAACACTGCTTCAGTAGTGTCAAAGAGTTCTACCAAACACTTACTCCATTTGGATAATGATGGATCTGGATATCAATATTCTGGTACATTGAAGGAAGGCTTGTTCCATGTTTCAGATCATCAGTCAGGACTCGTCTATTCACCATGTGGTAGCGAAGAGCATTTAGCAGCTCAATATTGACATTGCTCACCAGAGAATCCAACATTTCCTAAAAACAAACATATATTCCACTGAACATTTTCTGCAAGAATCACGAATATACCCGTCCAATGGTGTTGAATATCTCTGTTTCCTCTGTAAATGGAAACAGGGGAATGGGTGCCTGGGCTACATCACAACCTGCATGGGACTTTTCCAGTGTAGATGCTGCCCCACTCATAGGGGCTTTCTAGGGACTTTTCCTGGATGTGAAGGATTATGCACACTCCAGTAGATTATTGTGCTCAAGGGAAAGAAAGGATTATCAATACACAGATTCTGGCCAACTGATCTAGTCTGCTGTGAATAAAATTATGCAACTGCAGTTACTCCAGTGTAAGTCTTGTGGTAGCAGAAGTGCTCCCCAAAAGGACTCATGGTTTCGTTGTTAGCCCTAACTGACCTGGATAGTCCAGGCAGGTCTGATCCCATCAGATCTCGGAACCTAAGCAGGGTCAACCTGCCATTTGGAAGGGTGACTTCCAAGGAATACCAGGGCTGTGATCAGGGCTGTGGGAAGGCAATGACAAGCCACCCCCAAACACATCTTGCCTGGTTGCTAGACAATCTTACGGTCTCCTGGCTACATTACATACAAGCCATAAGATAAATAGATAATGATGATGTTACCCTGTTATCACACTGAGTATGGAGCTTCCCTTCAATACCATGAACCTTCTCTGGAAGTAGATTTCTTCCAGTACAAGAAGTCTCCTTGCACTGGAAGAAGGACCTGCACAGAGGTGAGTGGAGTGCAGACTCTAGCCTGTGAAGTTTGCATGGCCTATTCTTGTTATTGATGTCTCTGTCTGGTGTGTTACAGCAAAGGGCCTTTCCAACACTTTTTTAAATTTCTATACTGCCCTCCCAGTGGACCGGCTCCGGGCAGTGTACAACCAATAGAGGATTGCATGTTTTCCCTACCGGACAACCTCCAAGATAATGAAGATGTGATTTTTCTTACAGCAGGCAAAGATGCCCAGGCCTCATTGGTTGGAGCAAAAATCGTGTAGCTTCCAGGGCCGGTGATTTCAGCACTCAGGTTAGAGCTGGCAGAATAGAGCTGAGTGGTAGTGGCCCCAACAACGCCAAGCGTTTCATAAAGATTTGCAAGTGGCAAAGCTGTTTTCCAAGAAAAGAAAAGAAAAAAATAACAAGACATCAGTAACATGACACTATTTCATAATCATATTTCATATAATTAAAATGATGGCCCAGGTTTAGTGATGTGTAGCTGCAGAACAAGATAATGAGACTCAGCATTGGCCTGAGACTGACAACCTAATAACATCCACTGGTCCCCCTCAGACAGTCTGACCTTTCCATGGCCTGAACCAGTCTGACCTCTTGGGGGGGGGGGGGTTTATCTAAGTTGTAGTTCCTGTTATGTTATTGTTGATCAAAGCCACTAAAATTACATTAATTTAGAAGCTCTGTTGAATTATTAATGGTGTTATTCTGACTATGTTATATACTTAGGTTATTCCATGTACTACTCCGCGATGTTATATGTAAACCACCATGAGCCATATGGGAAGGTGGTATAAAAATCTAAGAAATAAAAAAATTAAATTAAATAACAGATTTGGGACCAGTTTGAGAGCCAGATATAGCTGGAAAAGGTGCTCTTAGCAATAGCACCAACCAGCTTATTCATCAACAAAGCTGGGTCAGTGCATGGTCTTGCACAGATATTGAAAAGTACTGGGGATTAAAATGGGCCCTTGTGGTATCCCACAGATTAAGTCCCCAATGACTGGCATTTTTTTCCCTTGGGTAACACTCTCCACCCCCAACACCACCAAGAAAAAAACAAAACCAGCAAAGGGCAATTCCTATTATCCCAAACACTTATTGCAGTCAAACCACCAAAGTATCACAGTTGACCATATTAGAGACTGCCGATGTATCTAAAAGCCTCAGCAGTGGTGGTATGGCCTTATCCAACTGTAGCCAGAAACCATTCACCAAGGACAATAGAACTGTTTCAACCCTGAAATCCTGCCTGAAGACAGACTGAAATGAGTAAAGATGTCTGATCCCAAAATGCTTGCAGATGATGTGCCACAACCTGCTCACTCACTTTGCCCAGAAGGGGGAGAGTGGCTATGGGCTGACAGCTGCCCATCTTCTTCTCATCCAATGAGTTTATTAAGAAGTTTAATCACAGCTTATTTCACCTGTGAAGGAAACCTCTTGAAATAAGGATATACTGTTTAAGGATGGGCACAAACCAGGGCACCAACCAGATTTTCTGACAAAAATGCTGTGGTTCCTGCCTCACAAACCGTGATTTGGGGGAGGCACCTTTCCAAATATTTCATAAAACTTTGAGGGTTCAACTGGCAGCCATTTTAGGGTGGCAGCAGACAGGTTTGCATGCCCCACTTATCAGCCTAAAATGGTTGCAAGCATTTCAGCATGCAGGATAACTTCCCTCCGTTTGGTGGTGGTGCGGGAGCGATCAGCGCACTGAATTGTCTTCTAGCCCTTTTGGCCTGACAGTTGAGAGTTCTGAAGGCACAGCTGTCAGGCCAAAAAGGCTGCAAGGGTACCCCAATAACCCCTTTCACCAATTGCTAGGCATAAACTGGCAACCTTATGATGAGGATTTTTTTTTAACCAACCCTCAAACAGGGTCAAGTAAAGAAGCTCCACTTTCCCATCCCATCCCAGTCCAGCCTGCTTCCTTCTGGTAGCCCGTTCCTTTCTACACAGGTGGTAACTACTAGCAGTGGGAATCACGGGGAAAATTTACAGCGGGTATGTAATCTGCAGTTAAGGAAATGGCTAAATACTCACTACCAACCATTCCAAAATTTTGCATGCTTTAATTTTTGTTTTGCTCTATTTATTTACCAGCTGGGCATCCTTTCTCTCCTGGAACCTCTTCATATCCAGGACAGCACTCATAGGCAATCACTCTGCAATGTAAAAAAGACACAGAAATATTAATAGAAATTACTGATTATAACTTGTTCAGAAGGACTGTAGAGTACCACCCTCCCAGGGATATACTGCTGGGCATGGCTGGATCATACATTTAAATGCTTTCTTGAAAAAACAAAAACAAAAAACAAAGTCCCACTTACACAGGAAGCAAACAGGTGAGGTAGAGGGTTATGTTCTCCCTGAGATGCTAGCTTTCTACATGCAGGTTGGTGGCATTCAACCCAGAATTGCTGTTTCTAAACATTCAGCTAGGAAGTACTGTATATTGGGTTGGATCCACTAGGCATTTTTACAAAAAGGATTTCTGATTGTAGAGTGAGACATTATCATCTCCCTGCCACAACTCAAAATGCCCTCTGAAATATTGCTGGGGGAGGGAGTTTATGTTGATGCCTACGATTGCATAAGCTTTGGCTTCACCAGATTTCCTACATGCAGATTTTTAAAACTCATTTGTAGTGTGAACTGTAAATATATGTACACTGAAACACAAGCTCTTAGTCTCATCAGTATAAACCCTAATTTCAAGGCCAACATCTGTGAATTAGACAAAACCAGAACAGTTGCACAAATCTTCTTATTCTTCATCTTTTAGATTTCTTTTTTGAAAGCCATAGACATGGGTATAGAGTTCTGCTGGGCACTTAAGTCCCGCCAAGGTCAAGAAGCAGCCTAAGCATGCCTGTGATTGCCACAGATTATCACCATATGCTGGGGGGGGGGGCATAGTTTAGATCTCTAGTGTGTTTCCAAACTCCCAGATTTCAGTATTAAAATTGACTGGCAGTGCAGGCTAGTCCTTAGAGGCCTCTCCAACTCCTCACCTCTTACCAAATTGTACAAGCTTTAAGAACTTTGTTTAGCTGTGCCCTTTGTGTTGACTTTGCAGGGAACCAAGTTGCAAATGCTATGTTTTGTTAGCAGATTAAGCTATTTTGGGAACCCCTGGGCTTGCACACCATATTTAATCACTGTTTGGATAACACCGTAATTCCATTATGTTTATTATCTTAACAAAGCAACCTCATGTTTTCTCTCCTCAGGTCCCAGAGCGAAAGCAATAATTCTCTCCTCAAGGGGATCTTCTCACTCACGGACCTCAAAGAGTAACAGAGCTCCCATTGGACAGCACCAGGAGTTTATCCCTAGGCACTGGTGTCTTTTTGTCTTCGGTACCTATTGTAAGGAGCACAGCAAAGATCTCCTTTATGCTATCAGCAGTGAAGAAAGCCAAATAGCAAATGTAACCCTTTGGAGTAAACTAAACTGCCACTTCAATTAGGCATATTGTAAGGGCTTTACAGGAAAAAGTTGGTCAATAATACACTAATGAACAGCCTGATACATTTAACAGCCAGCAGCTTGTTCTTTCTCTGTCCTTTATTTATTTAGAGTATTTACATAAGCTGCCTTTTACACAACAGGACCCTTCCTTGTACAGTTAAATCCTTCTAGCTGACTACTTAATTACCTTGAAGATTAATTAAACTCCAAAGTATACAGTTGGCAAAAAGCATAAAAAAACTATTCTTATTCATCAATACAAAAAATAGGGTCTAATTTGCCCAAGAGTAGGAGGGAAAATGAATAAAACTGTTTTTGATCTGCCGTACTGCTCATATTTCTCAATCACTACAAAGTCTTGTTGTTTTAACCTCCCCATGTTTCATCTTCTTGTAAATATATCCTCAGAATAGTTTTACCTCCAACTGTATCAAATGAAATTTAGCATGCAAAGTGCAATAAAAGAGAAAGATGGGAGGTTAATGAGTTTTCATATATTTCCCCCCTGTTGTTGATGCTGTTCTATTCCTTTACAACCAAAGGGAAGTACTTAATAAACTGAAGGTTTTCTAGGCTGCGGGTGGACGTTCAATATAACTTCCAAGGCTTCTTTAAAAAATTGCTTTAGGGTCTATTAAAACAAGAAGATTAAGACTATGGTTTCCTCAGCGTGGTTTTAGGTCTGGGACAAGGTTATGGCTTTTAGAAGCAGACAAACAGTACAATCCCAGTGTCAAAACTGTAAAGAGTGATAGCATGTGTGCTGCTGATGAGCTTTGTAGAACTGGCTTTAAGACAAGTACATCCAAGAGCTGAAATACAAGGACAGAAAGAAAAAGGGTGGGGAGTGAATAATCCAGCCCGTCTGATATGCCATGATCTGGACCTATAAATCACCAGTGGGAAGGCTACAGGCTGAAATAAAATTCTTCGACGTAATTAAGTGTTAGTGACTAAAATGTACCTGTGCTTCCATTACAGAAGCAAATAAATTTGGCGTCACAGTTTCCAAGCAAACCGACATAGAAAAACCCAGACCGATTGTCTAGACATTATATATCACACGTGGGAAAAGGTTTGCCTAAAGCAAATGGCTTTCTTTAACTCCTGGAGGTCTCAACACCCTGCTGGCCCCCATTTCAATCTCCACTACCCTACTTGTCTCATTAGAAAATACTCATTCATGCCCCCCTACCCCAATCTTGGTTGTATGGCCTAGGAGTCTTTTTTTTTAATCTCACACATACACACACTTAAATCCTAACAGTACATTCTCCCAAAGTCTAGACAGCACTCTGGATCAAAACTGGAACTAAACACAAAGAGATTAGTAAAATCAATTCCAGAGTTTAACATAAAGAATTCTCCAGATATGACATAGTCTCTCAAAGGCTTATTTGTACAGAGATGGGAAGTTAATGAGTTGTGACTAACAGACTTGGCACGTAATTTACACAAAACAGAGGAGGGCAATCTAAACAATCTGGGGACAAATCCTGCTGGGAAGACCTGCCAGAGGGTGGGGGAAGCAAACCAGGATGCAAATTAATTTGCAAGGAGAAGAAAGGCCCCAAACATGAGGCTTAAGGGTAGCTGCTTTGATATGGTTCTGAGGGTCATTTCAGAGAGGCAAACCTGAATTCGTCAGCACTGGCAACTGCAGCCAGTCATGGGTCCCTGACAAAGGGACCTGTGTCTTTTGGCCACACTCATTCTTAATAGTTTCACTTGGGACACTGAAAACATTTGCCATGTGAAGTACTTGTTATGGTGCTACCATATAGTTCCAGCAAATGCCTTTCTCAGTGTAAGGAGCAATGGTGGTATTTTTAAAAGTTGGTGTGTCTAAGGACCACAGGTGTGCAGCAGGACTGCAGAGTGCTACCCAGTTTTAAAACTGCTGTTCCGCTGCATCACTGCACTCTAACACGGCAGTCAACTGATGGTCCTGGAGTTGGCTTTGTCGCGCTGTCACCAAATGATTTTATGTGTCCCCTGACACTGTCACGGAAGTATAGCTCACTTCTGTTCTTACCAAAGGGAAAAAAAAATCATTTCCTCAATGTAAAAGAGACAGATCACACTTTATACTTACCACCCTGGGTTGGATACTATGTACAGCAGGTAATGGTATTAATTCTTGCACATGCTATATTTGAATTCGTACATGCTCTACCTATGAATCCTTTTGAACTGGGGAACTCTTACTGGAAACGGATATATGTCTGTGTGGCAGAATCCACAGCGATCCCCCAGACCACTGCCTGAAAAACAGAGTTGGCCTATTGGTCGTCCCTGGCTCTGCTGCATCTCATTAAGATGGACTAGCTGTCCATCTTAAACACCTTGAGCCCTAGTGATGGAGGACATGAGCTCTCAGAATAATTCCTTGTACATTATACTGTGCTCTCAGCTCAGCTCTCTTCTGCACTGATGTTCTAAGGCAAGTCACATAAAATCACAGCCTGGGTTGAAGGAATGACCATTTCCAGTCAGAATGGCCAAAATCTTATCACCTCTGGCTCCCTGCCTCTGTTCTTTTGGCATGTTTCCTGCCTCCTTTCTCAGCCTGATATGCTGGTTTCTGAATTCATCCTGGCTGCCACTGTAATGTTTATCAGCTTTGGGACCTGTTAAAATTACTTCAGCCAAGCCTGTATTTGTGATCTTCCCAAATTATGTCTTCATCATTTCTAAGTGGTCATACTTTCTCTCCCAGGCATGAGCTCTACCTTCTTCAAAATATATATCCTGAAATTCTCTTTGCAAACTGAGGGCATATTCAACTAAAGTAGGAACCTCCTCACTGCAGGGAACTGTGAGAACAGTCAAAACAATGCCATGGGTATTTCAACAAGAGATAAAGCCATCGGAGTTCACTCTCAAGCAAATACTTTCATTGCACGCAGCAGACATTCTGTTTTATAACGTCAGCATGACTGCAATCTTTTGTCCTGCATCCCCCCAAATTCCAGTATCTCTATGCCTCTGAGCTTATGCAGAGTTATTTCCCCAGGGCAAAAAAGGGGCCTAAATGCCCGGGTTGTTGGCTGGCAAGGAAATTCTCAAATTTTGTTCTGGATTGTCAGGCTTAACACAGACCATCAGGTAACAGGGAACATTCTTTAAAGCATTCATTTGCCCTGCAAATAGTGGGAGATGGTAGCCAACAAGCTTAAAGAAAAGGTGGTACCTCAGGAGGTGGCACCTTGGGAGGTGGTACCTCAGGAGAGTGAAGTTTGAAGATGGGCAGGAAGTCAGTGGACAGGCGATACAGTTTCTCTAGGACTCTAAACTCCTAAGTAACCAATAGAGTTTGCCCTCTGAAACTGCCAGTTTTTTTCCAGGGGAATTGATCTCTGTACTATGGCAATCGGCTGTAATTCCAGGGGTATCCAAAGCCCTGTGTTGAATTTGGCAGCTCTGACAGATATCAGCAATACTGGAATCAAGCAAGACATTAAGAATGTAATTATGAATGTGTCCTCACACCAACGGTGTTTGTCTTGCATGCTGTAAAACCTTAGAATTGAAGGCATGCACCTTGTTTTTGCCAAATGGATCTCCATCTGGGTACTGGTTCCCCAGAGTGTTCCACCCTATGCCCAATTATCCTCCGTTCCCTTCTGCTCATCCAGTGGGCCTGTACGGGAATAGTTTTAATCGCCATCATTGTGACTTAGTCATTGTTTTAATGGGGTTTTAATGGGGAATTTTAATGATTAATATATTGTATTGTATTAAAATGTTGTGAACCGCCGCGAGCCGGTTTCCGAGAGCGGCGGTCATACAAATCAAATAAATAATAATAATAATAATAATAATACTGCTAAGAAACAGAAATCCCGAGGAGGGGGAATGCCAGCCTGCTAGCAATCTTGATCTCACCACAAGAGGCACAGCCAAGACTGAAAACCTTTTCTCTGAAGCCTGGCTGCCCAGCAGAGTATTCACATAACTCTACACCCCTTGGCTGGATGGCCTATATGGATGCTGATGCCCTGCAAATAGTGGGAGATGGTAGCCAACAAGCTTAAAGAAAATGTTGCACATGTACATGACAGCACAGTGGTGCTAGTGATAAAATTCATTGGCAGCATCAAAATTCATTGGCAGACTACTGGAAGGTCAAGAAGCTGGCTGAATTTGATATCTTCCTAATGCCTCGGGCTGGCCTCCTGATAGATCAGTTGGTGGCAAATCAGTTTCTGTCAGCCTTAGACCTGATGAAATGATACTTGCAGGTTCAATGCATCCTGGTGACCAAGAGCAGAAGGTATTTGGGACAACCTACCCTTCCAGGAATTATTCCAATTCAAAGTCATTCTACTTATGCTACACAGGCCATAGCCACAATTCAAAGGTTGCTGCCCAGGTCCTAGAGCATAGACAACATTATAATCAGTTAACACTTGTCTTTCTACCTGCAGCCCCTGAGGCCAGTACTCAAGGCAATGAGGTTGGGGAAGCTGTGTGCTAACACTCAGAAGATTCTCATGGTGTTTCAAAAACTGCAATACTTTGGGGGGTTCCTGCTTGGGATGAGCCAGCTTTGCCCCTACTGTGACAGAATCACAACCTGAAAGCAGAGTCCAACCACCAATAAGGAGCACAGTTTCTTACACCTTGTGGGTACTACAGTAAATTCATTGCATGCGTTTTCTTTCTTCCTTTCTTCCTTTCTGTATCCTGCCTGTCATGACTTTTGTCACCTCAAGGTGCTTAACAATGAAAACAATATCCCATAAAACCCTATTAAAACAGCAGAACAGTGCACAGGGTGTCCCATAAGATGGCAGAAACAATGTACCCCAACCCAACTCTACTGAATCCAGCCACAATGTAACTCAACTCTAATTTATAATTATAGTCCCGGGATGCTCGGCTAGGGTGGGACCCCTGATCGAAACTGCGGTCAACCCCCCCCCCCCCGGCCTCAACCAAATGCCTGGTGGAAGATCTGTCTTGCAGGCCCTGCAGAACCTTGACAGCTCCATCTAATCAACTGTGCAATGAGACCAAGTGTCCGATTCCCTTTAGCACCTTGCAACTGCCTTTATCACAAGTGCTGAGTCAACAGAACCCTAACTTGGATGTGCCTTTCACCATACATATCAACCTTTCAGAATCAGGCCTAGGGTCAGACGTATCACAAGAGGTAGATGGTCAGGAACATTCCATATTCTTCTTTAGCCAAAAGCTACAACTCCTTAAGCTGAAGTACACCACCATGAAAGAAGTCCTGGCCATGACCTGGGCCATAGGTGGGTGCCCTTCAGTACTACTAAATTAATAACCCACTCACCTTAGTAATGGATCATGCTCCCCCCTTCTGGATGGCCTGCATGAAAAATCACAATCCTAGGATTCTATGATGGTATCTCCAACTTTTTAGGTTAAAAGTTCAACACTGACCAGGCAGGTTACAAGCAAATGTGGGTTACATGTTTCAGCTATTCAAGATGCCTACCCTGGAATCAGCAATGTCACCGCAGACAGGGGTGCATCTAGCAGAGTGATCAGGTGTCACCCAGTGACAGAAAGATGACACAGTGGCACAAGGAGCCTCACACTTTGTATTTAAAATGTAGCACAGCCATAAAGGGTGTGCAAAACCTTCTTGTGGTTTATACAGTTCTATTCCCATTTTTCTTAGTTTCTGAAAGCTAATTTTAAGTGCATTTTGAAGGAATAAAACAACATTTCAACATGTTTCAGCCAAATTAAAATGCAGCAATAAAAGTCTGCTATAAAATCAAGACTTTATTATGTTTTAATGTCAAGATGTTTTAATGTCACTAACAGTGTCATGTAAATGAGAAAAGAATTTAGTGTTCTGTGATTTTATTAGATCCTTAGAAGACCCTCTCTGTTTCTAAAGAGGTCCCTTTCCACAAGCCTAGTCTGGCTATGAGCTCAGCAATGCTCAAGCCCTGCTTCAAGGGAAGGCAGTTTTAAGCATGAGCTCCCAGCTCAGAAATGTCTTCTGTTCCTGCCTGTTGGTTCTTTGCATCCATTTGAGTCCATGACCATGTGCTCTTAGGGGAACTATGACTTTATAGCAAATCACCTGTTTTACATGCAGATTACCATTCAGGGCATCACCATCATAAATACTAGAAAGTTTGACACTCCTGAGAGTTGCTGCCAGACCATACTGAGCTAAGTGGATGAATTGCCTGAATTCATATAACTTAGTTTCTCATATTCATGCATGTATAGACAATATCAGTGCTGTTTGTCTGCTTGAACAACCCTTAGAAGTAGTTTAAAGGCTTCAAAGCCCATCTCTCTGAACTGCCTCTACATCAGGCTCTCAACCAAGGTTTTGTGCAACCCTGGGGTTTCTCGACTGCTTTGGGAGGATTTTCCAAATGGGTGGGAGTTAATTTTCATATATTTTTAAAATTTCTTATACCTTTTGGGGGTGATATGACCATATATGGTGATGTTGACCCCCCCCCTTCCCAAAATGGCCAGTGGTGGGCCAGGGGTGGGTGAGAAGGGGAACGTCCCATGTGGGCATATTCTAACCATAATGGGAGCATCCCGCATGGGCATATTTCTAACCATATTCTACATCAGGGGTAGTCAAACTGCGGCCTTCCAGATATCCATGGACTACAATTCCCAGGAGCCCCTGCCAGCGAACGCTGTACATCTGGAGGGCCGCAGTTTAACTACCTCTGTTCTACATGATCGTGCCACTTCTGGGGTTTCTCAAAGCCTGAAGAATGTTTCAAGGGTTTCTCAACAGCAAAAAAGTAATGCATTAGGTACTTAACATTCTATTTCACAGAAGTGCAAGTTAATTCCAGACTGAATGGAGAAAACATTATGTCCTATGAGTACAATCCCTAGCTACGCACTAACATATCAATATTATTGGTAAATCATGATTCAAGATTTTTATCTAGCCTAAAGGTAGAATTTCGCCACTAGGTGAATGGAGGATTTGGGGAAACTACTAAGTACAGAAGTACCCAAGTATCAGAAAAGGCAACATCCAACTATGGAAAGTTTTTATTTTGTGGATATACTTTAAAAAATGCCATGAGGTCACATCAGCTACAGTTTCTCTTATGCCATATTACACATATCTTTGCCAAACTTACTATGTCAATGTCAGATCATAGAATCATAGAATAATAGAGTTGGAAGGGACCTCATGGGTCATCTAGTCCAACCCTCTGCACTATGCAGGACACTCATAACCCTATCGCTCATCCACTGTAGCCTGCAACCCCCTTAAGCTTTCACAGAATCTGCCTCTCCATCAGATCCAGCCTCTGTTTAAAAATTTCCAAAGATCTACAGCCAATCAAAGCATGTGCTCCAAAATGTGGATTAGCTTAAATAATATCTTGTAATTCAGCGGTCCCCAACCTTCTAGTAGTCGGGGACCGCCTCCGAGGGTTGGAGAGAGCCGGCGGCCCGGCCGCCACCGCTGCTCGCAAACGCGCATGCGCAGTTGTCGCTAGATGTGCAGAAGACCCAGACATAGATAGACTCTGCCAATCAGAGAAAGTCAGAAGTAATAAAACTTCAGCCGGTTTGCAAGAATCCTGTAGGTTCTCCAGTTCAGAGTCCACTGCTCTTCACCACTATACCATATTGGCTCTACAGAAAGAGAACATGGTCATCTCCCATAGCTGTCCAAGCTGAAGAAATATTTAGTGAAATGGAAGCTGTATATCAAGCACTGACAAAAGACTGCCCCACCATTGTCACCCACTTTCCCAGGAAAGGAACATTTTGGGTTGTCTTGTAAATGTCTGAGCTGCTTCTACCTTCACTTTTTCCCTCCAATCAACAACTCTGGTAAAACAACACAACAATCAATCACAGGTGCCTCATTTTCAGGGATCCAGCCTGGAGGCGCACAGCGCTGAAAAGGATCATGGCCCCGCTTGCCATCTCCCATTCTACATTTCCCGCCCATTCCAATCATTGTTGCCTAGCCCGGCATAAACAGCTCATTGAGATGGATCTCCCTGGGGGGGGGGGTGGTTCCAAAATTGTGGTGCCATAGCCTTTCTCAGATGATGGAGACACCTAAACCAGGGCCTCTGAAGATGACTGGTGTGGATGGGCAGGTAATAGGAAGTCCTTCAAGGATTCAGGTATTTCTTCTATGGCATGTGTATAACATAGCCAGGAGATCCTAAGATCGTCTGGCTGCCAGGCAAGAGATTTTGGGAGGTGGTTTACCATTGCATACCCCTGCACCACAACCCTGGTATTCCTTGGTGGTTGCTCTTCCGAGTGCTCAAGTACTAGCTAGGGCAGACCTTGCTTAGCTTCTGAGATCAGATTGGATTGGGCTTCCCTGGCCTGTCCAGGTTGAGAATGCTGGCCCCATATAGAGCTTTACAGGTCAGTCTCGGTACCCTGAATTGGGCCAGGGAGTCAATGTTGCTGGAACTGGAGTGAGATGATTCCTATGACACGCCAATCAACATCCCGGGTGCTATTACGTTTTTCAGTGCCTAACATAATTTTAACAGCGTATGTCTCTATCAAAACTCTGCTAGCTGAAGTAGGATAATAAGTATTTGTGTAAATAAAGGAAGCCATTAAAATAGAATTCATATTCTGAATTGGCTTCTACAAGCAGGAACCCATATTCCCTATACAAAGGTACTGGGGGAACTGAAAAGGCTCAATCAATGTGCTTGATCCTGTAAATTATATTCAAATCAACATGCCCTAAACTAATTTAACCATGTCATAGTACCCTTATTTAAATGCAGGCCCAACAAAATTTAAACAAGTACATGCAAGTCAGATAATTACTTTTATAACTAACATCAACAAAGTGCTTAAATATAAACAATGCTTTTAGCCCAATGCTTCATGAAAATTGTGTCTGATGAAGGAAAATAATGCACTAATGACTCCTGGTTAGGAGACACACCCTCCAGCTGCTTGAAATGGACACACACATTTTCTTACATCAAAGGGTAATTAGATCAAGTGTTTGAATGGAACCAGAGGTCTTAAATACAAGCAATCCTCTTCCTTTCTCTTAGACCGATTATGCACGGTGGGGGCTGCTCTGGGCCACTGGTGGTTCTGTATCGCTTCCCATGTATACGTAGGGGATGAAATTCTCTGGTGCACACAGTCCGCCCCAGTGTTGTGCATGCATATTGGGGGGGGGAGGGGGGCTGTTCCTGCACAAAGGTGGATGAATGCCCCATTTGGCTCTGTGATGCCACAAAGCCAAATGCAGCATTTAGTGTCCCTGCTGGATCTCCGTAGGTGGAGGAGGAGCTGGGCCTAAACACCTTGGCTCTTCCCTGTATGCACAGGCTTAGCATGGGCGCTGATAGTGCTCACATTAAGAAAGGTAATGCTGTAAAATTGGCATTTCTTTAACGCGGAGCTTCAGAGGCCATAACGTGGGCCAGGGCCAGGAGGGGGCTGGGCTGACGGCTACATTGTATGTCTGCAGGGATTTGCCCCCTGATGTCTGAGCACTGGTCTGGTGCACTCCTCCCATAATCGGTCTTATAAAAAAGGAATACCTTGGGAAAAGATTGGAGTTTACCTAATTGCTCTCATAAATGAGTTGCATTATATGAAATCTTTGTACTATTTGCTCCCAGATAGTTGTATTATGTGCATGAATGTGTTAACTGGCTCTAATCAGCAGAGGGAGAAGGTAGTAAGTCATGGTGCACACCTAAGGATGACATGCACAGCTCTAGTTTTAATATATTTAACTTTTATAAGCATCTCAGATGCAATTCTTCTTGGGCAAACAGATCTTTAGGGAAAATGCTCATTCTCATATGCATTTTTTATTGTTGGGGATTACGTGATTCACTGAAAACGTGCATGATCACCAAAGAAAAAGAAACCACAGCACTGGTAGAACTTTCTTGATCTGGGTCCCACAAAAGTGTTTACCACCTGGCCAGTGACAGGTGCTTTTTTTTTACGCTGACAAGATCTCATCCTCTTCTCAAGCCCAAAGATGGTAGGAGATCTCACTGAACTGAGGCATAAAGTAAGGCCAATTCTTGGAGAGGGGTAGTTTAGAAATCCCCAAATAAATAAAAATAAGACATGTTGCTTTCCGAGTCCGTCCTTGTTGACTTAACGCAGGAATTCCCAACCAGGGTTCCCAAAGGGTTATGCGGCCTTCCCCAGAAGTTCAGATGACCACTGATGTCACTGGAGCCCACTTTCTCTGTGGCTCTATAGGCCTAGTCCCTTTCGCTGCAATGGAAACAGTAAATGATAAGATTGATGGATTATCTGGCTCCCACACCTTACTTTCACACCCACTTCTCTGAATGGGGCATGTCACCACTTCCAGGGTTCTTCAAAGCCTGAAAATATTTTAGGGTTATCTCCATGGTCAAATGGCTGACTTAATGTGGAGTCTGGCATATTATCCTGCCTCTCTCTAGACCTGAGAAAGGGACGCAGGATCCCACCCACTTTGTCCTGCGCCTCACAAAGGGACTTGGACAGCTTAGATATGACATGATGCTTTATAAAGTCAGTTCAGGGTCTGGGAGATTCCACCACCCTTCTCTTAAGGCTACAGTAGGTGTAGTAAAACCCAGACCTTCAGTATCACAGGTGTTCAGATACTGAACTATCCATGAGGCTTACTGCTACAATGAAAAGACAGAGGGTAAGGATATAACATCACCAATTATGCTTCAATACTTGTCAAGTTCAAGTTGTTCAAGCTTGTCAGTTGGGTCACCTGATACATTTAGCAGCCAATCAGGAAGTGTACAGTAAACAAGACTAGAAAAAATCAAGCAAAGTTTGCATATCCACAAACGAGACTCAGAATATGCACTTTGGGATTCTTAATAGAAAGTTGCATGATGGAAATAGCAGGCTAGTATAATGGCATGCCTAAAGAAAGTTGTAGGTTTATTTAAGTGATGTTTGAGGAAGAGGACATGGCACAAAGACTGCTGGGTTTGACTTGGGAGTCCCAGTAACAGTTAAATTTCCAGGTGGCTACAGGTAAGCACATCCATCCTGAGGTCAAAGCTGCCAAACTGCAACCAGTCACATGATTTTCCACTCAGTCTGGTGGCAAACCACAGTCCTTATTATCAAGGAAAGTGCCAGATGCTAAAGTACAAAGAAACTCCTATCTTAAGGATTATCTACAGGAAACAGTACTGGAACAGATGAAGTGTAAAGCTTCTGACCTTTTGGATTTCTGTCTCAATAGTTAACAAAGGAAAGTGATGCACAGCCGACGGACAAGCCTGCTTATCCCAAAACAACAGATTGCATAACTGCTCCCAATCACTCCCATTCTGATTTGTATATGCATCTGAGGAATGAACTGGCGCCTGAAGTGAACTGAAGCACACTCAGCATTCCCTGGCAATTTCAGGGACTCCTGACTCACATCTCTTTCATTATCAAATAAGGGAATCAGGTAAACAAGAGCCAGAACGTTCTCTGGTTACTGAGTTGCCAACTACATAAGACGTTGTTTACGAGTAGGGTTGACAGGCCGCCATGACTGTGTCTTTATCTTTTAATTCCTCTGAAGCAGCAACCAAAGCTTCTCCACAAGTTTCATAGCATGTCCTAGCATATCACATGCCTGCTCTATGCAAAACTGGGATCCTGCTTATTCTATGAGGCCGGAGAGTCAGAAAAGACAGTTACTTTTTCTCCTACTCACAACTGCAACTTATCTTGCACATAAATGAGTGGGAGGGAGGCTCAATGAGAATCAGCGAGGGAATGCCAGACTACAAAAGATGGCCTTAGTGGTTGGGCAGGTTCATATGACAGCAGACAGTCCTTAAGGTAAAAGGCTTTAAAGGGTCAATACAAGTGAGCCAGGGTAGATGGTACAATATGGTCCCTACTATTCACTTAGGCCAGAATTCTGGCCAAAGCATTCTGTACCAACTGTAGCTTTCCAGAAAACATTCAAGGGTAGTACCATGCATAATGCATCACAGCAGCATAATCTACTTCATGAATGAGAGGCATTTAGCTATCCTAGACTCATAAAGAGGAAGGGGGTTTGTACCTCACGATTTACTATCCAAAGGAGCCACAAGTAGCCTTTTTTCCCTCTCCCCACAATAGACACTCTGTGAGATAGGTGGAGAGAGAAAATTCTGAGAGAATGTGACTGGCCCAAGGTCACCCAGCTGGCTGTATGTGGAGGAGTGAGGCATCAAACCCAATTCTCCAGATTAGAGTCTTCTGCTCTTGACCACCACACCACGCTGGGTGTCCAAATGGTATTTACTCTGGAGCGTTTCAGTCCACGGATGTTCTGTCCTAAGCTATTAAGATTCATTGGTCACAAAGGCTGGGTCAACACGTTAGCTGCACATTAGCTGAATGAGGTCAGATGGCAGGCACGGTCATATTTTTAATGTTCTCCCATGTAAATATTGCCAGCAAATAAAACTTAACTCATCAGGAAGATTTTAACCTATCTTTTCCATTCTGTGTTAGTTTTCTAGTTGTGGGGAGGCATTCTTTTTTTCCTGTGAAAGTCCAAAGCCCACTCTTCATTCTACGGCATCCCTACGATTAAGCTGAAAATCATTGGGGCCTAACATCAGGACTTTGCAGTAGTTTTATATAGAGCATAAAGTGTGTTTTGATTTTCTACTATACCCAACGGTAGCATATTTTCTATTGCAATGCACACACATAAAAGGCAGATATATCCTATTTATATAACTTCTCTGATAAAATATTATTCTCTAATGAGCTCCTGGCAAGAATCCTTCAGCAACTCTTAAAACAACCCTGTGAGTTAATCCAGGTGGAGAGAAAGTGATTGGGCCAAGCTTTCATGGCTCAACAGGAATTTGAAACTGGATCCATCTCCTCCACCCAAGGCCAGCGCTCTTTACTGCATGCAGTATTAACATGTCGCTAGCTTACACACACTAGTTCTGAAGAGAGGCTTGTTCACTTGACATGAAGCTCACCATTTCTGCTTCTGAAATGTCCAAGGCCGTGTTTGTCTCAGCTCACACAGAAACTTTCATTTATGGTTGTTTTGCTTACAAACACAGAAATTGCTCAAATGCAATTAGCTGTCTGGAGTCTTTCATGTATATCTGTGAGACTGTCTCATCCCCCAGATTCCACTTGGTGGGAGTTTCTTTGGCCTTTCGGAGTCTACACCTTCCACTGAAGACTAGCAGACTTCAGCTCAAGACTGGCAGTCAGCCAAACATGTATACACTCTTAATTAGGTGCAGACCACCTCTTCCAGAAGTACATGTCTAGGCCACTTACATAGGATGCTTTATGCAATGTCCATTGAGTGCCAACATCTGCAGGCATGAGCCTAAGTTCAATGTCTAAATCTCGCTCATGGCGGCTGATGAGGTTGTCAAATAACCAGAGAAATATTTGGCACACACTCTGTGATACAAACGTGTGTCATCATGACAAAATAAACATTTGCCACGTGCTCACGTATCATAATGTAAATTATTTTTCCTGCAGCGAAATTGCATGAAGTAGCTAACAGGGTTATCAGTGTAAGTGGAGTGTTATGCAGTATAATTTCTGTGTTATGCTGTATAAAGAAATGAATGAATACCCCAAGGGAGGAAGTAATAACTCATCTTGAGAAATAAGATTGTGATTTGCCCATGTTTCTATAAAAATTGAAATCTTGTATATTCAGAAAAAGCATACATTTTGAAATACTCATACTCAGCTAAAAGGTAGATTCCCCTCCGCCCACACCTTAATATCATCAATAAATCTCATTCTCATCACGGCCAAATCTGAAGGTATTTAAATCAAGATATTGGGGCCATGAACAAACAAGTCAGATTTTTCTCCAAACCTGAGAGATGCCAGTTTGCAGAGAAATCTGAAATCTAACGAAAAATACATTGGTAGTTTACAACCCTCCCAAAGTGATGGAAGCAGCAACTGCAGCTTCAAGAAACAAATGCCTTCAGGGACTGTTGCTAGCCCTCATGGTTCTGCTTCTGTCAGTAAAAGGCAGGGGAAGGGCATGGCTACTTACAGGGCTGTTTTTGGCCTTTGAAGAGAACTCATCTTGGATGGGCCCAGCAGCAGTCACTGGGCCACTTGGTACCAGCTATTCAAAAGCAGACACCTCACAACAGCCAGTATGGTGTAGTGGTTATTAGGATCTAAGAGACCCAGATTCGAATCCCCATTCAGGCATGGAAGTTCACTGGATGACTTTGAGACCATCACACAATCTCAAGCTGATCTACCTTGCAATGCAGTTGTGAAGATAAAACGGAGGAAAAGATAATCATTTAGCTGCTTTGGTTCCCCACTAGGTACAAACATGGAAGATACATGAAGTACATACATAATAATTATAGCCATGGATGGTAGGTAGAAAACAGTTAGGTTGGCTGATGGGAAAGAGAAAAGGAAGTAGGGAAAAGAGGGAGGATATGGAGGTGGCCAGGAGGAGGGAAAGCAAGCATAATGGAGGATAAGAGACAGACAAAATAGTTCCCACAAGTTCCTGAGGAATCCCAAGTTGTCAATATATACTTAAATTGACACTTAAATAGATATTTCTATAAAATTAGGAGGCCCTCCAGCTTTGCAAAAAAAACTGAAAACTTAAAATGGAGGGCGGATTAATTCCTCCGAAATAGAAGACGCCGAAATAGAAGTCTGTACCAGCACAGACAACGCAGCCTAAACATAAACCTTCAGCAAAAAGGAGAGAGCCAGTTTGGTGTAGTGGTTAAGAGTGCAGACTTCTAATCTGGCGAGCCGGGTTTGATTCTGCACTCCCCCACATGCAGCCAGCTGGGTGACCTTGGGCTCGCCACGGCACTGATAAAGCTATTCTGACCGAGCAGTGATATCAGGGCTCTCTCAGCCTTACCTACCTCACAAGGTGTCTGTTGTGGGGAGAGGAAAGGGACGGTGACTGTAAGCCGCTTTGAGCCTTCTTCAGGTAGAGAAAAGCAGCATATAACTCTTCTTCTTCTTATAGAAGGGAGACAAAAGAAATTTCAGTAGCTACAAAACTGTCTCCAGTATCAGCTCACAGAACAAATGTGAAGTAACAATTTGTCTTTGAATGATTCTGATGCCCTTCAAAGAGTTCTTACCAGGAACTCCCAAGAGTTGGATAATCATCTTGTTTTTACCGTCTGCCTAGGACTGGGGAAAAAGGGGCGCTGTGTTTGACTTAGCGGTTAAGTTGATGTCCAGGCTGCTGTAACACCTCCCCCCACTCAAGTTATTACCTTCATAGTCTTTTCCTTATGCCCCTCAAGAACTTACGTGGATTTGCCACAGATTTTCCTCTGGTACCAGAGTTTGCAGTTTGGCAAGTATTTCCTGTTTGTTCCAATAAGCTTCAGCACAGCACAGACATTGGGACTATGGATAAAGGAAATAGAAAAGGACATTGTAAATTTCCCATTTGTGCCATGGTATTTAAAGATGCCCTGTCAATAATAATAACAACTCTAAAAGCTTCAAATAACAAAAGAACCAACTTAAAGGATGCTCCTGTACTTTCCAGCCCTGCTGACTTATCTCTTCTGCAATACAGTACAAGCTCTTTTGAAATTATTGGGGCTTATATGATTCACCATTTCAATAGGAGTATCTGTCCTTTATGTTTAAAGCCTTCCAGAACTTCAGTCTCCTGCATGTATCAGCTTGATCTGGTTTGTTTCAAAATGGGTAATTTTCTTGCCACCCTTTAACTCAATGTTTTGAAGCAGCAAGCACTGGGATCAGATTTCAGATGAATCAAAAGATGGTTCTGAGTTTGTGCGCCAACATCAGGAAACCCATGTTTCAAATGAATAACTAGATGGCCATATTGAAAAGTTGATTTATGATCTCATTTAAAAGCTCCTGATCTCAGGAGAAGTATGCAAAAGATGACACCAATGTGTGATGCTATTCTGGGTATAGAAATGTTTCATCAAGTCAAACTTCTTGGATGGAAGAACCAAACTGCAATCACGTACGGTGGTGTGGTAGTTTACTGTAGGGTGGGGATGGGTGGTGGAGGGAAGGTTCACAGATTGTTTTTTTACTGCCTGCATGGTTTTATGGCATTGTTATGTATTTTATGTGGGTTTTAAACGTTATTGTAAATGACCACAAGCCAGTAGGATCTGGGCGTGGCAGTCAATAAATATAAATAAATAAAATAAAGTCCTATTAAACCAAGCACATGTATGAATGGGCAGGAGAGGCACACTTATTTTATTTTTCTCTTCTACACGTAGCACTTTTTACAACATGGAAGAAATGCAACATCACCTTTCTTGTCATGTTGCCTCAGTTCACATCACCCTATGCTTTGTCTAAACTTTAAAATTGTATGGTGTTAAGGGTGCTTTGAATCCCACACATTTCCCAGTAGATTTAAGGGGGACTTAAGAGCCTCTTGTGGTGCAGAATGGTATGGCAGCAGACATGCAGTCTGAAAGCTCTGCCCATGAGGCTGGGAGTTCAATCCCAGCAGGTGGCTCAAGGTTGACTCAGCCTTCCATCCTTCCGAGGTTGGTAAAATGAGTACCCCGCTTGCTGGGGGGTAAACGGTAATGACTGGGGAAGGCACTGGCAAACTACCTTGTATTGAGTCTGCCATGAAAACGCCAGAGGGCGTCACCCCAAGGGTCAGACATGACCCGGTGCTTGCACAGGGGATACCTTTATCTTTAATGATTCCTAGGACATTCCCCTGTTTCTTGGAAATAAATGAGCGCAGTTAACATTTATGAGTGAGTGCTCTCACTTATTCTGAAACTCATCCAACATCAGTGGGCCCAACTGTATCCCACATATTAGGATGTTAGCTTTTTCTATTATGTAAGCATTGCTTGATACTCTGTTATTTAGGAATGATCTTTAAAATACTTTGTGACTAGAACCCACATAGCTGAGGGACTCTCTACCTCTGTCATGCTCCCACTGCAGTACTAGGGCTATTGCGTTCTGGGTCCCCCCCCCCCTTAAGGTGGCCCAACTGGTTTCTACTTCAGTTAAGTCCTTCACCATAGTGTTTTTACCTGGCCAAATGTGCTTCTTGAGGAAGTAAGGGGGGCACGGTCCCTGGAAGCTTTTTAAAGGAGGTGCTGTAAGGCTATTAGATAATGTTTTTTCATAGGATTTGAGCTGCAGGAATTTTCTAAGCAGGGGTGTTGATGGGGCTTTATTTTATTATCTGTGCCTGTACTTTGGAACTGTAAGCTGCTCTGGACCACAAGGCATAGCATAAGTATTTTAATCAAATATACATATACCCTTAAATTAACACAATTTTAATATTTATACCAGTTCAGCAGAGAGCAATAGGTTTAAAGCAAAGTGTGTCTGATTCCCATTTTGAGTCATGTTGGGATGTTTGTTCTCCATAAGCTTGTAGGCATGGTCTGAAATCACAGCAGAGACTCAACCTGTTCCAACCCAAATGTGCCCACACAACAAGGTGACTCATTTTGCCAAGTGGTGTGCAAACTGGGCAGCTGTGCTGGGTAAACTTGTGGCCCCAGGTGAGAGAATAAGTTCCAGAGAAGAGTAGAATTCTAAGGCAAGGAGTTCCTTCTTCCCACACCAGCTAGTTGCAGACCACTGATCCTCATGGGGCTATGGAGCATTGCTCTTATTGACTCATCATCCCAATGTAATTTGGGAAGAAGCAGTTCAGAGAGACCTCTGAATATGGCTTAAGAAGAGGTCAGCAGTTGTTTGTGTGGATTACTGTTTCACCCACAGATTCAACACCCGACTGAATACAAAGAGCTGTGCCCAAGGACCTCTGCCTTTCACCTGTGAAACAAATAAGTAGAATTGGGATGAGAGTCTCCAGAAATTAAATTCCGGTTAGGAAGGGGAACACAATTTGGACACAATATGATGCACTTTGTTTGGCCCTTTTACATTAAAAAAATGTTGGTTGTCCTGAGCAGGATATTTGAGACCACCTTGATCTCATCAGAGCTCAAAAGCTAAGCAGGGTCAGCATGGGTCAGCACTTGGATAGTAGACCACCAAGGAAGTCCAGAGTCACTCCACCAAGGCAAGCAATGGCAATCCAGTCCTGTTAATCTTTTGCCTTGGAAACCCTACAAGGTCACCATAAGATGACTGTGACTCTACTGCGCTTCCGACCACCAAATGTCGGCCAAAAATTTCATTGGGCTTTTGCTGATTTGCTCCCAATCAACTCATCTCTCTCTAGAATACAAAACTCTCTGAAGATAAATTCATTAAAAAGGGGGGATTTATGCACATTCGCTTCAATAAAGTTCTGCTTAAGCATCAGTACAAGCACCTTTCCAGGCTACTTTCAGTTTTAAATACAGTCTCAGAAGTGGCAACGTTATTAATCATGCTTGGCAGGAAGATTACAACTTGAAAACTTCCCACAGAGCCTGCTAACAGAACTTCTTCTCAGGCCCAGGAACAAGGGAGAGCTTTCTCATCTTTTCAGGCAGGGCAACTCATCTTGATAAGCCACATCGTCCTCAGACTAAGTAGATCCCTCGCTTGTTCCCAGACAGGTCAGCCTCCTGGAAATTGCTACCGGTATCACAGGGACGATTTTTTTCCTTCCCCCATGTCCCTGCAGCTCAGCAAGGCAAGTTGCCCCTGCAGCCTACCTTTCTCAACAGGATTAGCAGGTAGGGCTCAATGCAAACTTAACAAAGGAGCGGATTCCCTCCCTTTCTACCTGGCCCAACTACCGAGTCGCAGTGCTGAGGCTCTAGTCTCGAGCCTCCTGCCGTCGCCCACGCAAAAAACGGCGCTGCCCAAAGGCAAGCGGGGCATTGCACAGACTGCCCGGGACGGTGGGCTGCAGAATCAGAGACCGCCTCCTCCTTCTCCTCCTCCTCCGCGGGCTGCTCCGAAGCCTTACCCTTGGTGCCTGCCCCGGATCCGGCTGTGGTGCAGGATTTGTTCGTAAGGCGTCCTGGCCGCGGAGGCGAGGGCGGCCCAGACCGCCAGGAGTGCCGGCAGCAGGAGCTCTGCGCGCATCTTGACGGGGGCAGACCGGCGAGGCGAGCAGCGGCTTAGGCGGGCGAGGGCGAGCGAGCTGCGAACAAAGTTGGGGCTCGCCGTTAAATAAGGGCGTGAGCGAGGGGGCGGGGGGCGGGGGGCGGGGAGAGGCCTCTGCCGCCCGGGCGCTGCTCTGGGGCGGGGCGGCCTGCTGGGTCGCGCCTTGTCCCGGCTCCGGGAGAAGCCGGCTGTAGGCGCAGGAAGAAAAGGCGGAGGCGAAAAGTGCTCCCGGGCTGTTTGAAGCTGGTCGGGGGGACGTGGAAGCGGCAGAGGGGCATCACCGCCGCCCTCCCGATTTGCCGCCTACGAACCCGGCGAAGGTTCCTTTGAAATGACAGGGAGGGATTGACGCTCCAGCTCCGGTGCCCTTGAGCAAGCCCCCCCCCCCCCGCGCTGCAGTTCGCAGGCCGGTCCTGGGAAGCGGTGGGGAGGCTCTCAGCCCTGCTAATAATGGGCAGAGTACGGCTTCGATCCTACAGGCAGAAGGATTGCAAGTCCGTCGTCCCGTCCCCGTCCCTTCTCCAGCAGTCCTTTCTGACCCAAGAACGTTTGTTCCTGGCATTGTGAGACCGGCGTGGGTGCCTAACTAGGCGGATCAGAAGGCTGCAGCGAGAAAGAAGAGTGAAGGTACACCGTCTAGGGTGACCAGATCTCTTTTTAGAGACTATGGCCTCATTTTTTTGATGATAGATCAAAATAGGTAGCCGTGTTACTCTGTCTGTAGCAGTTGGAAGGAGCAAGAGTCCAGTAGCACCTTAAAGATGAAGAGTTGTTTTTCATATCCCATGGTTTACTACCTGAAGGAGTCCCAAAGTGGCTTACAATCACCTTTACCTTCCTCTCCCCACAACAGACACCCAGTGCGATAGGTGGGAGTGAGAGAGCTCTGACAGAACTGCTCTGTGAGAACAGCTCTAACAGGACTGTGACTATCCCAAGGTCCCTCAGCTGCCCACATGCAGAGGAGTGGGGAATTAAACCTGGCTCTTCCGATTAGAGGCCGCCACTCTTAACCACTATACCAAGCTGAACAACCATGTTTATGGCAGAGTATGAGCTTTCGTGAATTACGACTCATTCCTTCAGATACAGCTAGAATGGGAGTCCATCTGTCCTATAAATGGGAAAGTCGGGAGATTTCAGATGCTGAATGACATTAGCAGGCAAATGACAAGAGCAGAGCTGATTGGATTGCGTGTGATATGCAGAGGGGTAGTAGGTGTTGGAGAAATCAGCATTGGCTGTAAGACACGAAACAGCTCTCGATTCCATCCTGATGGTTGCATGGCCCTGAGCATCATTATTACTTGCAATTCAGGAATCTCTCTCTGAAATTCCTTGGTGAGAGAACTGCTGCTCTTAGATCAGCAACTGAATGTCCAGAAAGGTTAAACCCTTATTGGTTTCTGAATGTTGTGGGTAGCCTTTAAGGTGCTATTAGACCAGGATTCTCAGCTTTTTGACCATTTAGAAACGCCTGAAACATTCTTCAGGCTTTGAGAAACCCCAGAAACCGCAGAATATGGTTGGGAAGCAGAGCAGTGCACATGCCCATCCAGGACCCCTCCCCTCCCCACCCTCTCCAGGCCCATCACTGGTGATTTTGGAAGGGATATGACTATATATGGTCATATCACAGGTACATGTTTAACAGATTAAAAAATGAAATTAACTCCCATTCATTCAGGAAACCCTTCCAGGGCCATCAAGAAACCTTGAGGTTTCACAAAACTCTGGTTGACTAGACTCTTTTTTGTTTGTTTGTTTTGGGGGGGGTATCCATCTTGTTTTGAGTAAAATAATGATGAAAATGTCCTCCTTTTGGGCTGGAAAATTAGTATTCCTAGGTAGTAGCAATTATTACAGCTTAAATAGTAGAGATATTTAAAAAGATTTATTATAGTGGTCATTTGAAGTTGTCAGTCAGAAAATATACCTTTCCCCCCTGCTTTTCAAAATTTGGTAACCCTAACACTGATGAAAGAGGCAGAAAGGGTCATTTTGTCCCCTTACCCTTCAGAGGCTACTCTGTCCATTTGACTTCTTGTGTTAGCCTTGTTTGCCCCATTTTCCAAATAAAAAACTAAACTGACTACATGTGTCATCTTAAATGAAGAATTTTTTGGTGTTGCAGATTATGCTCAAGTAAATAATAATGGAGAAGAGGACAATAAAGAGGCATATGGAATGAGAAGTAAGCCTCTTGGGGGAAAGGGAGGGAAGAGAGGAAGAATGCAAGGCAAGAATTTCTTTGCCAGCTTAAAAAAATTGGGTAGTGATGTGTAGGAGCCATCATTCATACATGAGATAAACACACCTGGGCTTTGTTTAGCAAACCCTTCAGAGTGTAGATTCCTCATTATTCAGAGAACACAGGGAGGCCTTCCTCAGATCTCTTTCATTTAGGGTCTACCTGAACACCTGAGTTTACCCATTTTAAAATGTGTCATTTTCTCCTCATCTATGTATATTGGAATAATGGATGTCAAATGTATGATTTTAAAGAAACCTATACAGGACATCAAAATTAAACATAGTATATTAAGATTTTACATCTTTCAAAGAAAAATGTACAATTTGATTCACAAAATATAGCATTCCATCAAATGAGATACAACCATTGTTATTGGACTTTAGACGACAAAATAATGTGACTGCAACTTTTGTCCTTCCTTACATTCAAACCTGTCATTGTTTCCATATTCTGGAAAAACGAAATCCCTTGACCCAGCCTTTGTTATTTTACCACATGATTCACCTTCTCCTTTTCCCCTCCTAGAGCCTAAGCTTTGTTGCTCATTCTCTAAATTCTCTCTAGACCAAGGATGGTTTGGTTCATGATGCGACCCAAAGCAGTGCAAATCTGAGAAGCGGTAGTAGGCATGAGCTACAGCCATTGCTTTTTCCAAGTACCTGCGGCATCCCCAGCAGGTGAAAAGTCATGCCTGTTACCATCTCTACTTTTTGGGGCTTGTGACACACCAGATCAGTTCCAGTACAATCCTAAGCATTGATTTCAGTGGAATTAGAAACATGTAACTATGCTTAGGACAACATGGTTGCAAAATCAACTTTATGTCCACACAAAAAATCACTGATTTCCTCACTGTCATATTTCCTCACTGTCTTTTTTGTCCCAACTCTCCTTGATCTCTGTGTCACTTTTAACCACCATTCTGTGACTCTGTTTGTTGGAGGTTCTCTTAATTCTTGTCTAATTGCTCATTTGGTATTTCTGTCAAATTTTCGTTCCATGCAGCAGGAGGAAATATTTAGAAAGAGTATTTCCAGATTATAAATTTGGAGTCAGAATTCTCAGGTTTTTCCTCAGAATTCTTGAACTGGGAGGGAGAAAGAAGAGATGTTCAATGGGGGAAGTCATCCAAGGGTGGTTAGGTCATGCCTCTTCTTGTTCAGAGGGCCATTCAGATTAAAATGAATTGGGTGGCCTTACTGGGCCACCAAGGGCTGGCCTTCCAGTGTTTGGATAGCCCTCTGTTCAGGTGGTTAGGCTTGTGGCTAGCTCCACTCAACAAGTCCAGAAACCAGGGAGATCCCATACCTTTGCATCTTTAACTTTGAGAAAGTCTTCAACCCTTTGGTTGACATGGAAGGAAGAACTGCTGGGGCTGCATCTGCTGGCTGTTCTGGCCCGGGAGCCCCAAAGCTGAAGAAGGACTCCAGAGAGGTCCTGAGGCTTCTGTGGGGGCTCACTCAGCAGGGCCACCGTGACCTCGCAAATGCTGCAAACGGAGTCTGCAGCCCAGAAGTTTTAAACTTCAGCTCAACACAATCTTTGAGGTCCTTCTTTTTCTTCTTCTTCTAATATCGTGGTTTAATCTTTATATCCTTCATAAGCACCTCTATCCCCCCTTTGGGAGGACAGCACTGGAAGGTCCAGACCCGAGGTTTGAGTGACAGGAGAGCGGGCTGCAGTTTCCATGGATGGTGGACTGGTTCCTCCTCCTGCAAAAATGCTGAAAGAGGCCACAGTGACTCCTAAGACTACCAGCCTTCTGTATACTGTGCCCACTGTAAGCATCATGACAGTAGTAGGAGAAGAGGATCTTGAAGTTGCTTCCCTGGCTTATCATTCCAAGTTTGGGGATGCAATTTCAGTGTCTCCATCAATAGATTTGAATTCTGACAAGGAAGAAGGCAAATTGTCCCGTGATGAAGACCAGCCACAGGAGACCTCAACTAAATTGTTTTGCAAGGAACATATTCAGGTATACTGACCAAGGTACTGACTACAATCAAATATCTGGTTCCACAAGTGCCTTCAGTGGGCCTCGAGCTTCCTGAGGGAGTGGTCTTAGTTGAAAGACTTTCCAGGGACCCTCCACAGCTTCACAGCATCTTGCTCTTCTCTCGTCACTACGAGTGGCCCAGGTGGTCAGAATGGGGCACCTTGGGGGGAGGATCATCCCTTGTCTCCCTCACTAAGAGGATACTGATGAGGACAATGGAGGACCTCAAAATCCCTTTAGTCTGTACTCCAGTGGTGGTTCTGCGTTCTGTTGGAGTTCTCTCCATAGATGGAGATAATGCTTTGAAGGACAGCATGGACAGACGGAATGAGACGGCATTTAAGAGGGCCATAAGACAACTTCTCAAGTGATTCATATGGGGCCATGATTTCCAACTTTGCCAGGGCAATTGTAATCAGGGCAGATGATCTGCTAAAAATTCCTGGTACTGCCAGTTGTGAACACAGGTCAATTAACCTCAAGATCAAGAGGGTAGCAGTGTTCATCGTGGATGCAGTACAGCAGTGGTCCCCAACCTTTTTATCACCGGGGACCACTCAACGCTTGACAATTTTACTGAGGCCTGGTGTGGGGGGGGTAATTTACTCCTCTACTCTCAACCACTGCCCTAACGCTCTCTGATCGCTATGGTAATGTTTAAACATCCCTTCAAAATAAGATACAGACATGCCACAACAATGAACACAAGGAACATTTTATTTTCATGGAAATTTTAACTCATGACAATGACAAATCAATGGGAACCCTGAGCTTGTTCCTCTGCAACGAGATAGATGGGAGACAATGACATCCGAAGTGTGTTGTACAAGGCCGGGGGGGATGAAGTAAAGCGCTGGGGGGGGGGAAAGAGAGAAGGCATCCTTCGCAACCCACCTCCAATTAGTCGAAGGACCACATGTGGTCTGCGACCCACAGGTTGGGGATCACTACAGTACAGGATACTATCCAGTTTGGAGCCAGGGCTCAAGCAGCCAACATCATTCATTGCTATAATGTATAGCTGAAACATTGGAAGGTGGACATCTCCTCTAAAGCCACCCTAGCCATGAAGAAGTCTCTGGCAGCTTGCTCTCTGGCAAGTCAAACCTAGAAAAAGTCTGGGTTGAAACTAAAGGTAAGAAAAAGCCATGCCCTCAATGTCAGCTACCAGGCCAGGGGATCTCAGGTGGCCATCGACTCCTTTTGGCCCTACAGGTCAGCTTCTGCAAGACAATCCAGTGATTACAGGGCCTGAGCACAACCCAAGTTCCAGTCCAGAGCCACTCAACGTCAGCAGCACCAGCCCTTCCATCAGAAAGATGCTCTCCTGAGTTCTGAATTCAGGGTCAGCTGAATTTTAAAGTTTTGCAAGGAGAGCTGGGCAGACACCATTTCCAACAAATAGTTCCACTCAATCATTGCAGAGGGCTACAGGATAAGAAGTCTCTGCATTACCACTCAACATCTTTGTCCCATCCCCAGTACCAAAGCAGTATCTCAGGAACAATGTTCTGCAAGAAGTAATCAGCACCTTACCAAAATTGGAGCCATAGAACTGGTACCAGAGGACCAGCGCTCAAGGGCAAGTATTCTGTCCTGTTCATGGTCCCAAAGTAGTCAGGAGACTGCAGACCAATCCTGAACCTGAAGGCACTCAGTCTGGGTGTCATGCAGCAGCGTTTCTGCATGGAATCCCTTTGACACATTTTCAGTGCCCTCCAGCACAGGGATGTGTTGACTTTGCTAGATCTGAAAGAAGTTTTCCTGCATATCCCTCTACATTCAGCATTTCACAAGTACTTACACTTCTTCTTCCTGGACCACCACTATCAGTACAAGGTGTTGCCTTTTGGACTCTACTCTGTGCCCCAGGTGTTCACCAAGATTATGGTGGCCTTTGTGACATACCTGTTACAGGAGAGGACACATATCAACTTATTTCTCTACTAGGAATTAAGCCCGCTGTGGTGTAAATACAGCGGGCGCTAGGTTTGGGACTCCATGTTAGCGGGTGGTTTTGTCATAGCATGGCCTGGGGTGGTGGTGGCCGTGGGTGTGGGGGCGCGTTTCGGGGCTGCAGACTTACCGAGCGGCAGGGAGCGGCGGCGTTGAGGAGGCGAGGTGTCCAGCGAGAAGGCAAGCGGCTGTGGGCGGGCAGCGAGAGCTCGGCGTTGCAGCGAAGGCAGAGCAGCGGGCTCCTGTTGAGCACTGCCATTTTGGGGCGTCGCTGGAGGTGTCAGCGCAGCGCGGGCCACAGATCGGCTCACCGGCGTCGTCTTCGGCAGCGGCGCCATGTTGGATGGGGGGGGTTGTCGGCGGTGAAGTCTGGGGGAAGGAGTGAAGCGGGGAAGTGGGCTTGGAATGTGTGGCGTGGCCGCAGCAGCGGCAAAGACCGGGGAGAGGCAGCGGAGGCAGGATGTGTAAGTGGGGCATGTGAGTGGGAATGGGGGCCAGGGATGGACTTTGGGGATCCATGTGGGAAGGGCGGAGGCTGGGCCGGTCAGGGATGGACGGGTCAGGGCGGGAGTGGGGCGGCCGGGTTAGGCGGTGGACATTGAAGTGCACGGTCGTCAGCGGGCGGGGATGTGTGTTGTCAATCGGGGTGGGAAGGGCGGGGGCTGTGGCGGGCGGCAACGGGCAGTCGGGGTGGGGGCACGAAGGGCTCAGTTTGCGGCTGTAGGTTCGTTGGTGGGCCAGGGCATGCGGTGGGCCGAGGGGAAGTTTTTTCCCCAGAGCTCATGGCCGTGGGGCAAGGCTCGTTCCCAGCCGCCATCCGGCAAGGATGGCGGTTCAGGATGAGTGTTGAGTTAGCGGCAGGCTGTCCTGGAGACGGGCCAAGTGGCCAATAGGGAGGCGCGCTTTGCGCGCCTCCCTATTGGCCACTTGGCCCGTGAGTGGCAGTCGGAGGGGCCCAATCAGGAGCCGCTTTGCGGCTCCTGATTGGCCCTCTCCGAGTTTTTATCCCGGACGGGTCCTGCCCTAACTCCTCCCCATAAGCCCTTACTGTTTTATTTAGTCCGGGGCGCCCATGGCGCCTCGGGCGGTTTTAAGATGATGCGCTGATCAGGGCATTGGATCTTCCTACCATGGAGAAAGTCACAAGGTATACCAGCAATGTGTTGAAAGATTACAGCTTCTTGGTAAACTTACACAAGAGTCATCTGTCCCAATGTAGGATCAGGTCTGTCTATGGGCCAGGATAGACATACAGTGGCCCTTGGCGTTCCTGCCCCTTGAAAAAAAGAACAAGATTGTCAGCCTGATTTGGGGTCTCATGACTGCCGACACAGCTCCTATCATGCACCTGACAGTGTTCTGATCAACACAATCAACATGATTCTGTAGCCAATTTTCACTCCAGGCATTTGCAGTGGGCTCTTCTACCATATCAGAAAGCAATAGCCTGGAAGGTGCACTTCCTGCCGCTTTCAGAAGTTTGCTGGGTGGAAGATGCGCCAGCCTCAGAGCATACCCTGCTGACTGTAAGTTGCCTGGGCCTCCTGGCCTCTTTCAACTTCAAGGACATGAAAGGGGGGAGCTGGGGCAGCCTCTGCACTCCTTCTGGAAGTGGAGGGCTGCAGAAGGCCCAGAGACGGCCCCCTGCCAGCCCTCTGGGAGCCAGGGTGCCAAGGAAATGCCTCTGCCATGGGAATGTTTATTCATTAGTAAGTGATGACCCTCATCCAGGAATGTCCTGCCCTGGTAGTTTAGTCCCAATCAGGAGTTAGCCCTCAGCCAGGAAAGCCTTAACAAAGGGTCAGCTCTCCACCTCCAGCCTCCATCCTGTTCCAGAGGTTTGCTGGGTGGAAGAGGACCTGGCCTCAGGGCATGCCCTACTGCCAGTAAGTTGCCCCAGCCTCTTTCAACACAGAGAACATGGGGGGAGCTGCGTGCCTTCTGAAGGTGGGGGGATGCAGGAGTCCCAGAAACAGCTCTCCCGCTGGCCCTCTGGGACCCCAGGAAAAGCCTCTGCCCTGGGAATGTTTTGTTGTTGTTGTTGTTGTTGTTGTTGTTGTTGTTGTTGTTAGCTTTATTTTCCACCACTCCCTGCAGGCTCGAGACGGGTGACAATAATCTCAAATCCATGAAACCCCCATTAAAACTATAAAATACTAACATGACAGCAGAAAATCCCCATCCCTCCCCATACTAATATCAGAGATAATGTAGGAGTCCGATGTACACTTCCTAACTCCCGGGGGGGGGGGGGGTGATGTCCCTATTTTGCTGATCCCAGCCTCAACCATAAACCTGGTGGAAGAGTTCTGTTTTGCAGCCCCTGCAGAAAGCTGACAAATCCCACAGGGCCCGCAGCTCACCTGGGAGCTCATTCCACCCGGTAGGGGCGAGGACCGAGAAAGCCCTGGCCCTGGTTGAGGCTAGGCCTGGGGCTAGGCTAGGCTAGGCCTTAGGGCTGGGAATGATCAATAGGTTCTCACCCGCAGAGCGTAAAGCTCTGCGGGGAGCATAGGGCAGCAGGCGGTCCCTCAGGTATGTGGGTCCCAACTCGCGTATGGCCATAAAGGTTAGAACCAGAACCTTGAACCGGATCCGGGCAGCTATTGGTAGCCAATGCAGCTGCCTTAGCATGGGCTGGATGTGGGCCCTCCAAGGTGTGCCAGTGAGGACCCTAGCAGCTGCGTTTTGCACCAGCTGAAGTTTCCGGGTCAGGGACAAGAGTAGGTCGTCGTAGAGCGAGTTACAGAAATCTAATCTGGAGGTGACTATCACATGGATCTCTGTGGTCAGGTGGTCAGGGGACAGGTAGGGCGCTAGTAGCTGGGTCTGGCGAAGATGGAAGAATGCCTGACTCGCTATTCTCTTAACCTGCGCCTCCATAGTCACTCCGCCATGATCTTCCGGCCACAATTGATACAGTAAATGAACTGGGGGCCTGTTGGCCATCCTTGGTGGTTACGTTTTAGGGCTTCAGGCGGCTCTCTTTACCCAAAGTGGTGAAGGTGAGGGCAACCACCTGTCCCCTAGATCCCTGTCCATCTTGGCTCCTTAAGGGGGGCAGGATTCAGATAGTGGATCAGCTCAGGGATATTGTCAACTACTCCCTGCAATCTGGGGAGTTCCCTGAGCTACTTAAGGAGGTGGTGGTCTGCCCACTCCTTAAGAAACCATCACTGGACCCGCTGGACCCGGCAAACTACTGACCAGTTGCGCATCTAGCGTTCCTGGGGAAGGTAGTGGAAAGGGCCACGGTGGACCAGCTCCTGGCTTTCCTGGAAGAAACTTCAGTGCTCGATCCATATCAGTCAGGCTTTCATCTGGGCCCGGTATATCTGAGGGACCACCTATCACCCTATGCCCCCTGCAGGGCCTTACACTCTGCATGTATGAACTTATTGGTCATCCCCGGCCCCAGAGAAGCGCCTGGCCTCGACCAGGACCAGGGCCTTTTCAGTCCTGGCCCCGACCTGGTGGAATGAGCTCCTGGAGGAGCTGCGGACCTCGCGGGAGCTCTCAGCATTCCACAGGGTCTGCAAAACAGAGCTCTTCCACCAGGTCGTGGGGTGAGGCCAGGCCGCATGGTAGATCTGGCCCCCCCTTACAGCGGCTTTAGCGTACTCCATCTGGTACCCTCTGCCCTCCCTCCCCCTTGATAGTGGGTTACCAAGGGGTAGATATGAACTGAGCTTTTACCACATCTTGTTCTATTATCTGGGGATTTATGTATGATATGCTTATATGTTTTATTGTATGTTTTTATTGGGGTTTTATATGTCTGTAACTTGCCTTGGGCCTCCGAGGAGCGGCGAGGAATAAATCTAAATAATAATAATAATAATAATAATAATAATAATAATAATAATAATAATAATATGTCTTACTCTCAAAATCCCTCACCATCTTTGTTGTCCCCCTTTGTTGTCCCCCTGTCCAGTTTCTACATCCCACTTCAACTGTGGTGCCCAAAATTGAACACAGTACTCCAAGTGAGGCCAAACCAGAGCAGAGTAAACCTCCTGTGATCTGGACACAATTGAATTTCATTTTATTTAGTTTAGCCCAGTTCTTGAGCATATCAAGATCTGATTCTGTCTTCTGTTGTGTTTGCTACCCCTCCCAGTTTAGTATCTTCCTTAAATTTAATAAGTACCCCCTAGTACCCATTGTAGTCCTAGGTACAATGGACTTTACCTCTAGTCTACTATAAAGATGAATTCCAACCTTATATAAGAACATTTGTGTGTGTTTGTGTAGATCTAGAATAGCCATGTCAAATTAACTAGTTTGGATGCTTGAACATACAATCAGATCCGAAGCACAATGAAATATTGCTCACCCTGCCACCTGACCATTGTCGTCCAAGCTCTCATAAATGGCAGTCTGTTATGGCACACTTGCATCTATCCTAGTAAAGGAAATGAATTCAGAATGGAAAGTATAGACTTTCAAAGTTGCTCAGACAACACATGAAAACAGTGATTTTGCTTTATTGAAAAATAAGCTGGAGCCAAACAAAGAGAATAACTACATCAGGCATCTATAAAACACTGACATCACTGAAAGAAAACCAGAAACATCTTTTCTTATCTGGTTCAGACCAGGCCAACCAATTACAAATATGGCTTTTTTCCAACAGTGACATAGATTGCTCCGTAACTAACACAGGAGATGAATATCATCCGGTGGTGGCTAAGGGTATACATTTTGCTTTCCCAATTTTTCCTTAACTACTTATTCATTGAGAATGAAGGGCATATTTCAGTACAAAATCCCAAATACTAGAATGAGCAGAAGGCAAGTATTTTTAGACTCAATTTAACTATTCACAGTTCCTGATGATCTGCTGGGTACTGTGAACTGAAAACATAAAACTGAAAACTTAAAACTGAAGCTGGACATAGGGAATGCTGGACAAGTTGCTGGGGTTGGTGAGGGTACCACATGTCCCCTTGATCCCTGCCCGTCTTGGCTCCTCAAAGGGAGTGCAGCCCGGATAAAGTTCAAGGTTTTGGTACTGACTTTTAAGGTTATCTGCAGCCAGGGCCCCACTTATCTGAGGGACCGCTTGCCTCCTGAGGGACCGCTCTGTGGGTGCAAATTTATTGGAGATCCCTAACCTGAGGGAGGTTTGCCTGGCCTTGACCAGGGCCAGGGCCTTTTTGGCCCCGGCCCTCAACCGGTGGAATGAGCTCCCAGGAGAGCTGAGGACTTTGACAGAGCTCTCACAGTTCCGCAGAGCCTGCAAGACAAAGCTCTTCTGCCTGGTCTGTGGTGGAGGCCATCTAGGCTCCTCCCTCCTGAGCACATAAGATCTGGCTGCTCCCTGTTAACCCCCCCCCCCAAGATGTTTTTATGGTCTTCTGTGAGTGGAGGATGGGATTTTTAGTCCACTACCATTTTTGTTGTTCAAGTCTTTCTGTTGTTTTATGGGGATTTTTATTTGTGAGGTTATATTTATTGTTACCTGCCACAAGCTGGTCACTGGAGTAGTAGCATATAAATTATATTATAAAAAAATAAATACACTCTGCAAGGTAGGTCATATTGTGGTTGGATAACTGATACCAAGAGAGTAATTTGGCTAAGATCTGATTATATTGCTATTGGATCTCTGGATCTAACCACTGGCATTGGATAAATGTGATTGGATCTCCTAGTAATAACAGAAGTAGCCATAAGGTAGAAATATTCATTGGAGCTGGAGCAATGGGGAAAGGGAAATGTTAACTTTTTGCTTCTGCACTGTTTTTTGGTACTGAACTATCCCTGTGGCAACAGTCTCATTATGATGAAAAATCAGGTTTAATCCAAAAATTAAAAAGAGTATTGCAACTCCTTGAAGATTAACACATATATTATGGCATACTGTTGCATGAGCCATAATCTACGTTGTCTGAAAACTAAAGTAGGCTCTGATCTATGCAAGTCTGAGGTTGTTAGTCTTTAAGATGCCACAAGAACTTTAGTTATTTGGGCTGTAGCAGACTAACATGGGATTTTCCTCAATTAAAGCAGCTTGGGGAAACAGTTCTGTCTGAAGAAACAGTATGTGGGGAAATAGTTAACTCTTCGTCCCAAATACTCAGTCCACACTGAGGTTCCCCCTGGCGGATTCTGAGGCCGCGGAGCGTCCTCCCCGGGGCCTGGGGAGCGATTTTGCACGTCAGGGGGGGGGGAGGGAAAACGCTCCCTGGGTAAGTGTCCTCTCCAGGGCCTGGGGACCATTTTTGCCGCGCTGGAAGCTCCGGACCCCGCCTGGAGCCTGCCAGGCCCGTCGCCCTTCGTGCGTTGCACCTGCCCCTGCTGCCTTCTCCCCAACCCTCCACATGCCCATTTTTAAAAATGGGTTTTGTTCCTAGTCATAGAATAATAGTGTTGGAATGGGCCTCATGGGTCATCTAGTCCAATCTAGCACTATGCAGGATACTCACATCTAGCACTATGCAGGACACTCAAATCCCAATCGCTCATGTACTGTAACCTGCCACCCCTTTGCCTTTACAGAATCAGCCTCTCTGTCAGATGGCTATCTAGCCTCTGTTTAAAAATTTCCAAAGATGGAGAACCCACCACCTTCCGAGGAAGCCTGTTTCACTGAGAAACCGCTCTAACTGTCAGGAACTTCTTCCTAATGTTTAGATGGAATTTCTTTCGAATTAATTTCATCCCATTGGTTCTGGTCTGTCCCTCTGGGGCAAGAGAGAACAATTCTGCTCCATCCTTCATATGGCACCCTTTTAAATACTTGAAGATGGTTATCAGATCCCCTCTCAGTCATCTCCTCTCTAGGCTAAACAGACCAAGCTCCCCCAATCTTTCTTCATATGTCTTGGTCTCAAAACCCCTACCATCTTTGTTGCCCTCCTCTGGACATGTTCCAGTTTGTCTACATCCCTCTTCAACTGGGGTGCCCAAAACTGAACACAGTACCTCAAGTGAGGCTGAACCAGAGCAGAGTAAAATGGAACCATCACCTCCTGTGATCTGGACATGATACTTTGTTTGATACAGCCCAAAATCCCATTTGCCTTTTTAGCCACTGAGTCACAATGCTGACACATGTTCAATGCATGGTCTACTAAGACTCCTAGATCCTTTTTGCACATGCTACTTCCAAGACAAGTCTCCCCCATCCTATATTGGTGTATTTGGTTTTTCCTACCTAAATGCAGAACTTTACATTTGTCCCTATTGAACTTCATTTTATTCAGTTTAGCCCACCCTGGTAGTTTAGCCCTAATCAGGAGGGAACCCTCAGCCAGCAAGGGATACTAAGAGAGTCAGCTCTCCACCTCCAACTTCCTGCCAGTTTCAGAAGTTTGCTGGGTGGAAAAGAAGGCAGCCCCAGAGCATGCCCCAATGTCAGTAAGTTGCCCTTGTGTCCTGGTGTCTTTCAACTTAGATAACATAGGGGGGGGGGGGCAAGCTGCCTTCTGGAGGGGAGAGCTGTGGGAGGCCCAGAAATGCCTCTGGGACCCAGGGTGGCCAGGAAAATGGCTCTATCCTGGGAATGTTTAGTCATAAATAAGTCCTGTGAGGTTTGCAATGAGAGAAGGGTGGAATGCTTTGAGGGTAGCCATCACAGGCAATTGCGGCAGGGGGGAAAATGTTGATATGAGTGGGACCGGGAAAATGTAGACCTTCCCTTTCCTTATGGATACCACCTTGGTCTTGTTGCAGTCTTCCCGAAACCCTCTCAACAACAACAACAACAAAAATGGCAGCAATGTCATGGAAGATGGGGAAACTGTAGAGGGGGCACAGAAACACCATGAGGACATGTGGAGAGGGGAGATACTGTTTTCCAGTAGAACCTTCCCAGTAGCACCTTCTCAGCAGAAGAAGGGTTGGTTTTTAAACCCTGCTTTTCACTGCCCAAAGGAGTCTCAGAGTGGCTTCTAGTAGCCTTCCCTTCCTCTCCCCACAACAGACACCCTGTGAGGTAGGTGCGGCTGAGAGATCTCTGAGAGAAACAGCTCTGTGAGAACAGTTTCTAATAGGACTGTGACTAGCCCAAGGTCACCCATCAAGTAGAAGAGCAGGGAATCAAATCCAGCTCACCACATTAGAAGCCACTGCTCTTAATCACTACACCGAGCTGTACACATTCCCATTGCCTTACAGAGAGGGAGCTAGAATACAGGCAGACAAAGCTGTTGTAGGAGGATACTGTAAGTCTTTATTGATTTACTAATTGCCTGTTATGGGATTCTTTTCCTTTAAATTTGAGCCTTCTGGGCAATGGCTTCTCAGAGCAATCCAAGGAGGGAGACACTCTGGTATTTCCTACATGGAGAGGTGATTGTGTGGTTAATAAGGTTGCAATTTGAGAAGGGAGGAATGCTTTTGTCTTCTGTGTTCTGTGTGCATGTGTAAGAGCCCCCCATCCTAAGCAGTTCTCTGTAATCTGTTTCTCTGTAATCTGAAGAGGAGCTTTCATTCAGGCATCCCTGAACTGTGGCAGGGATGCCAGCCTCCAGTTGGGACCTGGAGATCCCACTTCTGGGGTTTCTTCAAGTCTGAAGAATGTTTCAGGAGTTTCTCAATGGTAAAAAAGTTGCAAAAAGCTGACATAGAGGCAGGAATTGAGAAACCATCTGTAAGTTCTTTGTCCACAAATGTATTCATGTTTGATTGTAACATACAACTTGTTTTGGTTTACTTTGATATTGAATTTCAAGCAAATTTTGCTGTCAATTAAATATTTTCATTGAAGGAAGAAGTCACAAGTTTATTAATTATTTGATGTTATTAGCAAGTAATGCCACCAAGCATTTCTCTTTGTTTCCCATCTCAAGCCTGGCATCCCTGCACCTTGACGGGTTCCAAAGTCAGAGATTCCCCCCTCCCAAGTAGCTTTTTTTCTCCACAGGGACTGATCTCTGTTGCTTGGAAATGGCCTGCAAGTCCAGCAAAGCTCCAGATCCCAACTGGAGTTTGACATCCTGCAGCCTCTCTGGGGCACAGTACCCCCCCTCCCAAGCAAGCCCTTTCATTCCCAGGAGCTTGGAGATGAGTTGTCATTGCAGAGTCTCCCCTCCAAAACTGCCATTCTCCTATGGGGAGCTAATCACCATAGTCAGCAGATGACCTCTAATTCCAGGAGATTTTCAGGCTGCAACTGGAGGTTGGTGATCAGGAATGTTCCTTGAGGTTTGGAGGCAGGGCCTCAAGAGTCCAGGAGTGGACAGGAGCTTTTGCCATATAGCCAGCCCCCAGGAAGGCCACAATACAGGTGTGCATCCTAATGCCTGTTATTTCCCTGGGTGCAACGGACTTTGCTTCTAGTCTCAGATAGCAAGAAAGCAAACTACTCATGAACCTACCGATATTGTGGCCACCATTTTGTATGAACAGAGCAATGCATGTATATTCCATCTTGGATAAATGCAAAGAAGTAACTTGAAAAATTGGGCTTTCCAACTGTGTTTATTGAATTTATTTATTATTTATTAATTAGACTTATTATGTGCCACTCCCGAACCAACTCATGCTGGGTTACAGCGTGTCCATATAAAAACCCAATAAATCCCATTAAAACCCAATAAAGCAATTCAGACATAACATGCAATAAAATCAAATTTGTAAAAACCATGGCAGCCCCCCTAAAACATCCATATAGAGGAGTGAGAAGAGGAAGCATAGATGATAATGCTATCACTTACCCTCTTAGCACTAGGGTCCCAACAGATCTTCCTCGCCACGCCAGCCTCAGCCATAGACCTGGCGGAAGAGCTGTGTCTTGTAGGCCCTGAGGAACGCCAGAAACTCCCGCAGGCCCCATAGCTCCTCCAGGAGCTCATTCTACCAGGTGGGAACCAGGACCGAAAATACATGCATTGCCCTATCTATACTAACTGGTGACCATATCTTTAGCCCCAATAATGCCCAGTTTGGGTGTGGATGATGCACCAACTAAAACTGGCCCCGATTGGCCCTCAGTGAGTACCTGAGGAACAGCCTCTCCATCCATGCTCCCAGAGAGAACTACATTCCACTATAATAAATTGGTGATCCTTGGTCCCATGGAGGCTTGCCTGCCCTCCACCAGAGCCAGGGCTTTCTGAGTCCTGGTCCCCACCTGGTAGAACAAGCTCCCAGATGACATCAGGGCCCTGCTGGAACTAAACCAATCCACAGGGCCTGCAAACTGGAGCTCTTTATGCAGGTTTTTGTTTGAAACAAATTAATAAATTCAACCAGAACCTAGAGGCCCCTCCCAACTTCATAGTGCAGAGCAACTGTCTCAAATGTTCTGCTGTCGAATTGTTAATTTGTAAACTGTTCTATTTTTGACCTAAGTTCCTTATTGTTAAGAATGTTCTATTTTAAGATGTATATTATATTGTATTGTTTTAATGAAAGTTCCAGTGTAAGCCGCCCTGAGTGCCCCAATAGGGAGAGGGCACTCTTCCACTGACAGTCAGTGTAGAGACTTCCCTGCCTTCCTACTCACTTCTGGGCAGTGAGCAGGGGGGAAGAAGAGCCATCCTTGATCCATGGCCCTGCTGATAGTAAGTCTTCCCAGTCAGAGGGCCTTCCACGTTGCTGCGCCTTGCCCGGCTGAACGTCTGGTGCGGTGCTCTCCCAGCCTCCAAACAGCAAGGGGGAAGAAGAGCCAGACCAATCACCCTCCAAAGCAGGGGAACTGATGCCTGGAGTTCAGTTGAAATTCCTGAAGATCTCCAGGCCTGCACCTTGAGGTTGGCAACCCAGCTGGCTGCACATGGAGGAGGAGTGAGGAGTCAAACTTGGCTCTCAAGATTATAGTCCACCCCTCTTTAACCATTTCACCACACTGGATCTCAAGTAAGAAGGCCAGCACCTAGGAAGGACACAATGCAGACATACATGCTAGTGCCCTTTGCCTTCCTTGGTGCCTCTCTAAGAATGGTTTTTAGCATGATCTCCCCTTCTGTGTGGTTGGGTTTGTGTTAAGTGCAATCCAGCCACTTCTCAGTTCTAGCAACCTTATGCATTAATGATCCCCCAAAAGTCCTACCATTAACAGCCTTGCTCCTGTCTTGCAAACTGAGGGCCGTGACTCCCTTGACTGAGTCAGCTCAGAGTTTAGATAGGCAAAGATATGCACAACACCAGATAAAATAGTTTTATTATGAAGACAAACAACTTTGTAGAGAAAGAGAAGAGAGAAAATTAGTCCCAACAGTCTTGTCTGTTCTGTTCATTCTACCTGTTGTTCTGGAGGCAAGCAGGGAGGAAGTATGCTCAAAGGAGCAGGAAGTTTCCAAAGAGCCAATCAGGGCACTGCAGGAGATTATTTGAAAAAAAACATCAAGAAGTTTCTAAGCTAACTATACTAAAATTACATCTTCTCTGATGCCCCCTGGACATTCCCAGCGTGTTTCTGAATCATGCACACTACAGAGCTTGCATATTCCAATAGATTTGAACCCGCATTGAGGTCACACAGGATAGGGAAGAGGGGAGTTTAACCCTTTGCACTTTCCTTCCTTCAAGTGGTTACTGGTTGCCCCAGTGGGAAAAAGTATACGTTGAGCCAAAGTTGAAAAATGAACTGTTTATGAAACAAAGCACATTCAAGTGTTTAAGACACACATTCTAGATTGCAAGGGCAATAATGATTATTGTGTTGTATGGAGAAATAGCACATTTTGTTCTGGTTCAAACTATTATTCATTAAGTGCATAGCGGTGCCCCAAACAAAAGAACGATCTGAAAGCAAACTCTGTAGCGCAAACCCAAGTAGAAGGAGCCATATGGAAAATGCTAACTGCATTACAAACCTAAAGTGATTTTATTAGTTTAATTGCGATATGATTTTGACCACAGGATTTTAGAAATGGAGGCTTTGGCAGTCTCTAGTTCCCCTTGTCAGAGAACAATGCATAGCTTTTCGGGGGGAAACTGAGGGAAAAGGATGTGCCTTTATGTCTTACATTTCAGTGCATAGTGCTTCTAAGCTGAGAGGATTTCCTGCACCAGTCAGCAGTAATTTTATGCAAATGCCCACATGTGTACCAGTTTGTCCTGAGCACATGAAGCTGCCTTGTGCCCTTAGGCTCTCTAGTCCAGTGTTGTCTGGCTGTTTCGGTTCCTGAATGCAGTAGGAGGGGTCTCTCCAGCCCCTGCAGCTGGAGGTTCCATTGACACTAGAGGCATTAGGAATTGAGCCTGCATGCAAATCACATGCTCTGTCACTGAGCCACCACCCCTTCCTTTCGTATGGCAGCTGATTTTCAGGAATTCTCTCTGGGGATGAATTGGGGGTGGGAGATGCAGGGGAGGAGAAAGGATGCAGTGTTCTAGAATCAGCAGCTATATGTAGTAAGCAAGGACAAATAACCCACATGTAGCTACAAATGTTTTTACTACAGTCCATCACCCAGCTGAATAGGCAAGCTAGTTATGAACAGAAAACTGCTCACCCAAGAGAATCCATGAAAACTACTTGTCTGTTAAGCCAAGTGATTAGTTGCATCAAAAACACACACACACACATACACACAAGCTCCCGTTATACGCAAGCCTTTGAATTCTGCCTGCACTCCAACTGTAAAAAATTGTAGCCCCAAATCATCAAATGCCTCTTTATATGTCAGTCTTAGATTATTTATACTTGTAGCTCACTCCTTATTGTCATAACATAAATGAAGCCCGAATGGGATGGTAGGAGGTGTTGGGACTCATCGCCTATCTGATCGGCTGTCAGTCCAGCGAACAGCCAATCAGGTAGGCTGTCACACCCCTGGCTGCATCCCCTACCAATTTCTTCCACATGGAACAAGTGCCAGCCCGCAGAACAAGTGCCAGGCAGCAAGTGGGGCCTGGGAGGAAGGGCCTGGGTCTGGAGGCTGGGGGGGGGGAGGCAGGCAGTCTCTGCCCCGTCATGGCCTCAGCAGGCCTCAGCAGGCCTCCCCAAGTCAGGGGAGGAAGGCTAGCACCTGTTGTATTATTCATACAATAGGCTTTTCTGCTAGTAGGTTTATATTTCCAGGGAAGGTAATCTCTCTTTCCACCTACCTTGGCTTTGGCACGAGTGGATCCTCTGTCCCAGGACAAAGTACCCCATCAGTGCCCCAAGAAAGGATAGAGTAGTGAGAGATGAAGCATCTTTTGCAAAAAAATAAAAATGCTTAGACCCTGAAAAACAGCATTGGAAAGCTATTAATGAAACCTGTACAATAGTTGAAGAAATGAACAAACCTTTCATGATTAGCAACCAGAAAGTTCACAAGAAAAGCAACAGCACATCTCTTCAGATATAAACTCTGTGGAGAAAATATAACTGATACATAAAGCTTTATGGAAAGGACTGTGGTTATCCTTTCTGTAGATCATTTTTTAATGTTTGACAACCATTGTGTCCAGCCACTTCTCCCCTGCCTTTTCTTTGTTTCAGTGTGGCTGGCCACATATCCCACCTCTTGCATCAACACTAGGAAATCGGTGTGTGTGAAATTCCCTAGAGATGGGTACCAACTGCCTGGCCTTCCCTTTACAGGTTGCAGGAGAACAGCAGCAGTATTCTACTTGCAAATAGTTCAGTCATTTGTTCTGTGCATTTTGCTTACAGAAGGGGAAAGAGCAGGGCTTTCCAAATAATAATGCTTTATCACTGCTCAAGGCTTCTTCTGTTTGGCGCTGCAAAATACCTTGGGGAGAAATTTGCTTCCTGACTTGTTCTGGAACAGATGCTATTTCTTGGCTGTTACTTTGGCTTGAAAAAGCACACAAAAGCATTCTTGTATGTGTATGTAGTCAATATTTCCAGCATATCCACAAAAATGAGACAATTAGAAAGGTATTCCCAAATGATACTTGCCTCCCCCCCTTCCCCCAAAGTAACAACTGCATTGCTTACTAGATAGCATACTGGCTTGGAATCAGTTGTTGTGCAGTCCTAAGCATATTCAGAAGCTCAACAAGGAGTGCCAGTCCAGAGGCTGGATCCGGGGACCCCCTGGAATTACAGCTCATCACCAGACAAGAGACCAGTTCCCCTGGACAAAATGGCTGCTTTGGAGGGTGGACTCTGTAGCATTATACTCTGAAATCCCTCCCCTCCCCAAATCCTGCCCACTCCAGATATTTTCCAGCCCAGGATTGGCTACCCTAAACTCAAAAGGGTTTACTCGCTAGTGATTGTGCTTAGTATTGCAGCTTCAGAGAGCCATACATGGCTTTTCCGTGGATTGTATTTGGGTTCTAAGTTGATGTTTCAGTCAACTAGCCAGATGTCATCTTGGTAGGAATCCAGTGCTCAAGCCCACAGGGGCTCAATTTGGACAGGACCATGGTGGGTAGAGAAGTGCAGCCTGATACTATTTGCCCCATCAGGGAGCTGGAGTTTTATCTCATTAGTATACATTCAGATCCCAATGAGGCAACTTGTGCTCTTGGAGCCACTTTGGGGTGGTAATGCCATGGGGGGAGCACACTTTTCCCCAGATTAATTTGGTTGTGATCTCAGTTGGGTTATGCATGCTTGGAAATAAAGTTCCTAGGAGGAACCTTGCAGCGGACATCTGACTAACTAGAAGTCTGGTTTAGGACCCCAAACACAAGCTGTAGAAAACCATAGCATATATTTTGACCCTTGAATCTTGGTTACTTCTGTGGTTTGAATACTACTGAGTACACCACAGACCTATTATAGAGGGTTGCCTATCTTCTGTATGTATCACAGAAGATTGGTAGATTGTGTGTTTTGCTGCTCCTTTTTGAGCTGCCCCTTTGGATTGTATATTCATTTGCAGTGATTATGAAAGCAGGAAGGTGATTTCAGAAGGCAGCAATGCTAATCAGGAGCCAAACAGCTAGACTGGAGCCCATTAGTTTGGAGACCAACTAATTTGGTAAGATTTTTCAAAAGCCAAGGTTTCATGAGTTTGACAAAGCTCATACTTGGAAATTTTGCTGATCTCTAAGGTACTAGTGGACTCAAATGTAGGCGAGATGTCAGTTTTGGGAATAAAAATCATTCTATCAGAAGCCAAAATTTCCAGGGATGTTTTGTTTGGCAAGACCAGGGGACCTGTCTATAAATTATTTTGTTTTCATGTTGTTCCTTTCCCTCATGTTCACCAATGTCCTGTTGACCAGACATTCTCTAGATATTCTCTGGAGTGACCAATTTGGGCTGGGACCATGGCACAGGAAAAAGGTGGCTTAAGCCTTCTTGCTACACCATTTTCTGATCTGAAGTGGCCCCAGGAAGTCATGATCCTCCTGTATGGGGAAACGTATATAGCCCATCACTTCAAGTCCCCAAATAGGCAAACAGGAGCAAATAGGAGCTCCCTGGGGCCATCTTGGGTCAGGAGAATGATGCAGAGAGAGAGAGAGGAGGCATAAATTAATCTGATTCCTAATCTGAACTGAGCTGTGCTGGTGGTGGTGGAAAGTGTCATCAAATCACATTTGATTTATGGCAATCCCATAGGGTTTCCAAGGTACAAGATGTTTAGAAGTGGTTTGCCATTGCCTGCCATGACCCTGGCATTCCTTGGAGGTCTCCCATCCAAATAGTAGTCAGGGCTGATCTTACTTAGCTTCCAAGATCTGATGAGATGAGGTTAGTCTTGGCCATCCAGCTCAGGGTCAGCTGTGTCATACCTAAGAATAAAATTAGGCATTGAACTCCTAACATATACCTGGTCAAATAGGATGAGGGTGGACCTCAAGAATCTTTGGGGATGTGTTGTGGAGTAGTAGATGTGCTGCTTTTAGGAGTTTTTCTTTGCCTTGTAAATAACAAAACAGTGTTATTTACAAAACAACAAAACAAAACAAAGGCACCATGTCTACAGTAGTAGAAGAAGAAGAAGAGTTGGTTCTTATATGCCGCTTTTCCCTACCCGAAGGAGGCTCAAAGCGGCTTACAGTCGCCTTCCCTTTCCTCCCCCCACAACAGACACCCTGTGAGGAGGGTGAGGCTGAGAGAGCACTGATATCACTGCCCGGTCAGAACAGTTTTATCAGTGCCGTGGCGAGCCCAAGGTCACCCAGCTGGTTGCATGTGGGGGAGCGCAGAATCGAACCTGGCATGCCGGATTACAAGTCCGCACTCCTAACCACTACACCAAACTGGCTCTCTATTTCCTCCAAAGAAAACCAAACCTAGGTAGCTCTGTCCCTGGAACTTCACACTGTTCTGGGAAGTGGGGAGGACATAATAATATATATGAGCTGCAGCTGTAGTTATGAAAGTCTTGCTTGCCATATCACTGATCTCACGCTCTAACCAGTGTTGCCAAATGGGAGAGAATTCTTGTCTAAGTAAGAGAATAAAGAGCCTTCCAAAAGTATGGGAACTTTGGCACTCCTCTATATAAGATACACATGAATTCAAGCTCCCTCAATACAACTTTAAATGCTTCTGTTTTAAGGAGAATAACAAAGGTCGAGAAGGATGACCGTGTTACTGCTCTGTAGATTTCTTCCACCGGGGCCCTGGTGGTGAAAGCCACCGATGTAGCTGCTGCCCTTGTCAATCATGCAGTCACCCCAATGGTGGGCACAGTCCCTGGACCTCATGTGCCTTGTAGATACAGTGCTTCAGATAATATGCAATGGTAAATTTGGTAAACTGCCTTTCCCAAACTTGGAGTGCTATGGGAAACAAAGAGAGCGTCTGAGCATCTAATGTTCTCTTCAAGTAGGTGCGCATATCCCTGTTGAACATCTATGGTATGCCATTCCCTCTCTTGGTGATCTTTAGGCAATGGATAGAAAGTGGGAAAAACCAGACCCGAATTCACTTTGGGTATGAAGGAGGGATCAGTGAAAAAAATCACATAATCGTTTTGGAAGGAATACAACTTCTTTCTAGATGACAGTGCAGCAGTCTCCAGGCAGTCACCATGCAGAGGTCACAGCAGCAAGAAAGTCAGCCTTGCAGCTCAGGAACTTGAGTTTTGCTGCTCAGTGGTTCCAACTGCAGGTGTGCCAGCACCTTCAAAATCATGGAAAGCTTCCAGGATGGAAAACGGTGTCTCACTGGAGACACCAGCCTCATCAATCCCTTGAGGAATCATTTGATGTATATACTTGAGCTCAGGCTCCTGCACGTACCTCAAGATTGCTCTAAGCACCACTATCTGTCTATTCAAGGTGTTTGGCCTATGTTCCCTCTTCCATGCCTCAAAGAGGAAGTGAACCACCTTTGTGTCCTTGGGCTCAAATGGATTCCCATTGTGTGTCGCCATCCACTTCCAAAAGGCTTGCCAAGTGTGATAGGGAAACTCACAGCCTAATCATGTTACATAACATCATGTATTGGGGATCCCTAGACATTACAGAGAACAGAACAGATGGAGATATAAAATTCCTGTTGTTGATGGAACCTCACCTCTAGCATAACATTTGTACAGTTGGGTAGATGGGAAAGGGCATGTAACAGAATCTCTTCAAGGAAACAAATTATGTATCCTACTGGTGTATATATTAATATTTAGTATATATTAACAAATGATACTACTGCTTATAGATGTGGTTCAGTAATTAAAGCAGAGAACTTGGTATAGCCAGGTTCCTCTGGGCACCAAGCAGGAAATAGGGAATAGGCATGCCAGGAACAGGGAAACATCAACAGATGTTTCAGTGACATGCTCATGTGACTTCTAACATGACCCAGAAGTGGCGTAGGGATGTGGAGGCAACACTCTGGTTTGGGGACAAAAACTCCGTGGTATAATAGAGTTTTTGCCCAAAACACAGAGCATCACTATGACATCCATAATGCACCTACATCACTTCTTGTTCACATAGGCATGTTGTAGAATGTCAGGTGTTCCACCATTTTTTGAGGTAAGTCCTCCCACTCCCCTAGAGAGCATGGCATCCCTAGGGATAACTGAGTTTCAAATCCTCTCTCTTCCATAAATCCTCTCTCTAGGTGACCTTGGACAAATCACTCTCTCATAAACTAACCTGCCATACATGGTTGTGATAAAATGATAATACAGAGAACTTAATGTGTCACCCTGTTGATCAAAAGCAGGATAATAAATATAAAAATTACAGATGGCTACTATACTCTAATTTGATAAGGATACAAGAAAGTCATCCTGCTACTTTTATTTTAAATTTATTCAGTCCCATATCTATTCACAGATTGTATAAAATTAAATTAGTTTAAAGATTGCCTTCTCAGCAAAGTTTTATGCACAAATATTCTCTTTCTCCCATTCAGCAGTCATGTGGCTAGTACTACTGCATCTTCCCTCAAATGGAACATTAAGCCAGTTCTAATGCAACTTTCTTCTTTCATGGAGGAAAACCTGCAGAAACATTACATGGGAGTGCAAAGTACATGAGGTTTCTTTATTTTGGTATAATGTTTATCACATACACACTTCCTCAGAAGATAAGCACTATGTCAGAATCAACCCTGGAGAAGTGGCTAGCAGCCTGGTCACTTTCTCAGCAGGAATGTTATTCAGGGGTTGCCCAAAGGACACTTTAATATGGAAAAGTGTGGTCTGGACACAGAGTGCAATGGGATCAGAGAGTCATGGAGGAACCTTAGTACTTGGAGACAGAAGCAATGAATGTTGAAGAAAGTTGCAACAGAAGGATAGTAAAGGTCGGAGGAAAAAACAAATAACCTCTTTGCGACTTTATATTATCCAACTAGTAAAAAAAGCCCATTGTATAAAGGATACAATGGGCGCTAGGAGGCGGGGGCCAGAGCGAGGGACGGAAGGCGACCTTAAAGAGGAGGCGGGCGGCGGCTCCTCGGCGGCTCCTCAGCGGGTTGGGCTCCTCGGCGCGCTGGGCTGCGGCGGCTCCTCAGCGGCAGCTCCACGGTTCCTGAAGGCTGCTCGTTGTCGTGGCTCCTTCTCGGCGGGGCGTGGCGCTGGCAGGCGAGTTGCTGCCGCAGCAGCAGAGCGAGGCCTCGGCGGCGCGGCAAAGGTCCCTCTGACGATCGCGGGCTGGGCACGGCCGTTCGCTGGGCGGGCGGTGCCGGCGATCGCGGCGCCACTTCCTCGAGTAATGGCAGCTCTTCCGGTGCCCCCAATCACGGCACCGGCGTCAATCGCGTTGCCGCTGCTGCCGGTGCCTGCAGGTCAGCTGGGTTGGGCGAGTTGCCATCGTTATTTCTGTGGCGGCGGGCTGACGCGGCGAGAGGCGCTTCGCTCCGATTGTCTGTCATGAGGAAGGGTCCAATCTGGACCCTTCCTCATCCCGGACACATCCCGCCCCAGGAGGGCTTACTGTTTTATTTAGTCCATGGCGCCCGTGGCGCCACGGGCGGTGTACAGATATGAAGGGAGAGAGCAAAATGCGGGAAGGGAGAGATGTAAGAACATTCTGAGTGGATGAGACCAATGGTCATGAGGCTGTTTGTGCAGCATTAGCCAACTAGAAGCTTTTGGAAAGCTTACAAATGGGATACAAAGGCATTTTAGCCAAACATTTGGAGGCTCAATTTAGCCCTGCCATTTAGACATCCAGCCTACATCCAGCTATGCCATTTTCATCCCCATCTCTGGTGCCTATGCTAGAGAAGGATTTTATGAGTTATAAACAATGCTCATTCCTGATATGTTTACACTGTGAATCTGAATCTTTTTAAATCCTATGTGTTTGAGTGTTGTTGTGCCAAATGACTATTTATTTAATTAATTTCTTAAACCCTGAAATGTTTAATAGAGTTCTTTCCCTAGCTATATTACATCATGATGTTAGACTCTAGGTTGGTCCAGGCACAGAGAGTGGAAACATGGCAGTCAGCCATCTCTTCTCTTTACTCTTGGGCCCTACTCTGAGTACATTTTAGCCAGTTCCAGGAATATACATACATATATATGTATATATACACCCTATGTTTCTATTTCAAAAACATGTGTTTTAATTTAGCAAGAGCAACTTTGTAGATTACAATTAAACAGATAATTGGTAAAAGATGTTAACTGTTTATAGGAAGAGAAGTAAAAAAAGAGCATTTTGAGGAGTCTTGTAAAAGCTTCTTGATTAACAACCAATAAGATAAAGAACATTAGATCTGTCCTTTCAAATCCCACTTTGTTAGCTAGATGTGAATAAACATGTTACATTCTGTATAAATAATACATGAAGAGAGCTTAATGCACAAGCCAATTTATTTTCAGGCCAGCCACTAATTACTGAAATATTGTCTATCTCAAAACATTCAAAAATCTTATTTTAATGCATTTCCAAGAGTTTCACACCGTTGTGGTAGGCCTTGTAGCAAATTCCATGAGATCCTTACTTGTGGAGTTTTTCCTCCACATTCAAATAATAATAATAATAACTGCAGAGGCTACGATGTATAGCAGGTCAATGGGCAGAGATGGCAGCTTAGCTTTGAGCTGTGGATTTCTTTGCCCTGAGAATTCACTTGGCACCATCTCTTCAATGTTCCTCCAAGGAGTGGAAAAGCTCCTCTTTTCCAGGGCTTTTAATTGACATGACTGTTTTAATTTAAGTTGTTCACTGAGAATTTAACACACTGTTTCCATCCTGTCACTCTGAGTTTGAATGTTTGAATTTATCTTTCAAGTATTTAATTACTTTGGCTTTAATATTGTTTTAATGGTTTTTGTGACTAATTGATTTTCTGATGGTTAAATTAAATAACTACTGGCCCTACACTATTAGTAGAGCACATAATGGATCTGGCCTAATGTATAGATGAGGAGGGTGATGTTACGGTGGCAGAGATAAACTGCCTTGTCATGGACAGATCATTCCTTAAGAGAGTTTAGATTCACTGCTTCCTCTTTCCTTCACAGGGGTGGTAGACCCATTAAGGTAGCCCACCTTGACAGATACCATTGGCTTTTTGACTGCACTTGGGAATTTCCCCACCTTGGTTGCCAGTGATTCTGTTGAGGCCTTGACTGTCTGGAATAGGGATTTGACCTGGGCTGTTGACACACTTGAACCCAAACTCCCCTGAGATAGAACCAAGCAGTCTTCTCAAATTACTGGGGAATAGGTGACAATGGAACAAGAGAGATGATGGCTAAAACATTGCTGGTGAAGCTGACCAAACAAGGGATATAGCCCATATTCGAGTCTATTATATGACGGCGATGGTGGCAAACACACCGTATTTCTCCATTACCATGATCGTTCAGTGGAGCTATTCTGTGTGATTTGGGAGCTGTTACATCATAGACTCAGAGAATTGGATTCTGACCATGCAATGGTCCACTGTGATCAATTTGCCAATTACTTTGCAAACAAAATCACCCAGATCAGCTTTGGGTTAGGTGCAGACATATATGTATGAAGTATCTCAGTTACATCTTTGGCATATATTTGTCCAATTCATATAGATAACTCTCTCAGAAGAGATGGATTTTTCTGGACCCATTTCAATCTGGTTTTAGGAAGGAACAACCAAGCACCACAGTTTTGTGCCACCTTCACAATGGACTTTTGCTTCTAGCCCCACCCCCTTATATTATCCTTGCAACATCTATGGTCAGAAGGACTTCCAAGTTCACAGTATAATTCAAGAAACATTTCTCATTCTTTTCTTCTTAAATTGTACAGCACATTCCCTCCCCCCCCCCCACATCCCAACAACCTATTGGTGACTCACTATAATCACTGTGCTATGCATGCTGAGAATGAGATGTTACTACTAGTCCTTCCCTGTAGAATCCAGGGATCTTACGGTGTGAATTTTTCCATCCTGAGACATTCATAACCTAAGCCCAAGAAAACATCAGCATAGCAAGCTGTTGCCGTCTCATGTTATTACCAAGGGGAAAGTAATTTCTACGTTTGTATTATTTAAAAGCCATCAGTGATATATACTGTACATGAATAACATGATGTAACTGATGTAAAATTCCAGCAGTATTCGTCTATATCTTGTAGCCTGATCAAGGCAGACAGATTTGGTGCTTATCACTTTTGCTCATCTGAATCTGCAGCTCAGAAGGTTTTGGCACCTTCAGGTTAAAAAAAAAATCAGTCACTCTTTGAATGTTAAACTGGCAAGTAGAAACTTTTGCTTCTGTAATTTATTATCCCTCTGAGATGTTCTAATTTAGAATAAGAATCACATGTATCTGTTAAACACTAAAATGAATAGAGCAAAAAAAGTAAAAAGAGCCTGCCCTTCATGTTGGACAATACAGCAAGGAACAGCTGTCTACGACAACACAAGTAGTATACTGGCATGGGGTTTTTTTTAGGCATATGGTTTTAATTCTTAAAACTACATGAAAAGGGATGACATCATTTTGCCTACTTCCATTTCAGCAATACTTAGCCGCAAGAAAAGACAGCAGAAATGGTCAGCAGCATCTCTGACATGTCTTGATATTTTAGTGGTTTATCCTGTGTTCAAAAGATACTGGGATGAGTAATGCTATCCATCTCCAAAAGACTATTCTTTGGCACAATATATATGTTACATTTATGAAGAAGAATGAAGTCTTAAGGTGGTCACATGTGGACTAACTATAGACTGATGAACTATTCCATGTGTGTTGACTTCAGCATCGACAAGGTATTGTGAATTTTAACTTTAAATCACTGGAATCAAGTTTGCAATAATTATTCTTTAGGATGCGTAGAGGTGTCATGTCAGGCTGTTAGAGAACCCAAATGAGAAGGCTCAGTAAACTTATGTGTTGGACTATGTAACAGAGCATATAAAAGTTAGCCACACCTTATAACCTCTGAATCTCTCACGTATGTAATTCAGTCGCCTGTGCTTCCCCTTTTTTGGCATAGGTCTGGGTAAACGTAACCCTTTTTTTCCCCTCAGTAAACTTAGAAAGCCTTAGAACGCTGTGAAACACTGGGGTTTCTCAGTGGTCTCAGAAGTGTTTCACCAGTTCAGTGGGAGTTAATTAATTTATATATTTTTTGTTTTTATTTAAAATCGAGTAATATTACCATACTAGCAAGAAAGCACATTGCAACCAGGAATGCAATGAGCGCTAGGACCCAGGGAACACCAGGAGGTGCAGATCTCTCTGTGTGTGTCTCTCTCCCCCCTCTGGCTGCGTGTCTCTGTGTGCCTCGCTGCAGGAGGCATAGCAGGTAATTAGGGCTGGTTTGTAGGAGGGAAGGAGGGCTGGTGTGCAGTTTGGGGCAGCTCTCTCTCTCTGTCTCTTTCTCCCTCCATCGCAGCAGGGGCAGTTCTCTCTGTCTCTCTCTCTCCGTGGCAGCAGGAGCCATAGCAGGTATTAGGGCTCGTTTTTAGGAGGGAAGCAGGGCTAGTCAGCAGCTTGGGGCAGCTCTCTATGTCTCTCTCTCTCTGCCTTCCTCACTGGTTTTCTTTTTCCACTGACCAATCCTAGCATAATTGCTTTCTCCGTTGAATTGGATCGCATGATATGGCCAAAGTAAGTGAGCCAGAGTTTCATGATTTTGCCTTCCAGTGATATATCAGGCTTTATGCACTGTAATATTTCCTTATATGTGACTTTTGCCATCCATGGAATCTGCAGAAGTCTTCTCCAACATCATAGTTCAAATGAATTGATTCTTCTTTTGAAGAAGAGTTGGTTCTTATATGCCACTTTTCTCTACCTGAAGGAGTCTCAAAGAGGCTTACAATCTCCTTATCTTTCCTCTCCCCACAACAGACACCTGAGTCAGAACAAATTTATCAGTGCTGTGGCAAGCTAAGGTCACCCAGCTGGTTGCATGTGCGGGAGGAGTGGGGAATCAAACCTGGCTCGCCAGATTAGAAGCCCACAGTCCTAACCACTACACCAAACTGGCTCTGATTCCTTCATTGTCCAACTTTTACAGCCATATGATTGTATAAAGTAATGCTCCTCATAGGTAAGGCCCAACTATAGTTGCCAGGTATAGGTTGGGAAATACCTGGAAAATTTAGGGTGGAACCTAAGGTGGGTGTGGTTTGAAGAGAGGAGGCACTACCCACAATAACATTATATTTGTTTCTAACAATGCATTGTTTTTAACATTGTTTTATTTTAATATTTTCATGTAGCAACACTCTTGTATTTTTTTCATGATATCATATTTATTAACTTCTATCATTGATTGTTGCAGTTTCTGCAGATGTATCACTTATATGGGTCAATTGACCGAATAAACATACTGACTGACTCACTGAATAAAGCAGCCATTTTCTTCAGGTGAACTGATCTCTGACCCCTGGAGATCAACAGTAATAGTGGGAGATCTCCAGCTACCACCCAGAGGTTGGTAACCATAGTCCTAGCAACTGTTGCAAAGGGGTCATAAAAGTCTGTCCTTTGACAGTAAATAAGATTGATAATCAGTCATTTGAATAGCACTCATGCTCTGGATGCTGGGTAATGATAGGTTTGTCTTAGTAACAGAAGCAGGATAAACTGTTCTCTGCTTTGTCATACTAGTGGGCTCTGCCTTTCATTGTCTGTAAGTAATTTCAGAATTTCCTTTGGTTCAGCTCATTTCCTTCCTGTGTCTCTATCTCTTGGGGTGCTGCCTCCAGAGAAATATTATACTTCTCTTTTACACACACAGAGGATGTCTTCCTGAACATGTGCATGGCCTGCATTCAGGGGCTACTTGGAGCAGTAAGATTAGGTAGGATTATTAGATGGAAATCTCAACAAAATAAGGATTCTGTTTGTCTTCATTTTAGCTCTGACTTGTGTCTGAAATTATATTTTCTATAAGCCAAGTGCTTTCTTGCTGCACTGCACTGGTGTATTTAATCTATGGCTGCCAGCACTCCAATCATTCCTGAAGTCTGGCAACTTTAGGACATACATGGTCCCAAGTTATTTGCATCAGGTGTGGGTCTGGGATGGAAAATAACAAAAATTCTTGATCACAAGTGATGGAAAAAGGATGACGATAGACTTGATGTGCAATCCTGAACAGAGAAACATCCTTCCAAGCCCATTGACTTCAATGGATTTAGAAGATACAATCCTGTTTAGGATTGCACTGTCAGTTGGCCATCAATTTTCCCTGCAACGTGGCTCCTCCTGGCACCAAGCAGAATACTATCCTGTGGAAACTGTATGTGCTCTTGAACTTAGTACAATAACTTGTGGAGGTTCCATTCCAAAAGAAACATAAGCAGTTTAGGGATCAGGCCTTTTCTGGTAAAATGTTCAAGAAGTTTACAAAGGCTGCTGTCAGATGTAACATAGAGGAGCAGCCAGGTGTTTCCCTAGTATGGTTTATGTCTAGATATGTTTAAAGAGGTGCTAGTCAATAGTATTAAATATTTACTGGCTGTTGGCTGGCCAATGAAATACCTTGTGCACATTGGAAACGATTACTGTTTATATACAGCATGTCTGACCAGCACCTGATACACCAGATGATGAAGATCATAGAATTCCTAGCTGATCTTCCTGTATTTTTTGTTAAGGTAAGATATTTTGATCCTGGTGCAAGCAAGCATTAAGCTTCTGCATCCCAGCCCAGCCCAATATTTCCCAATAATCCCAAATTCCTATACTGGTATGGTATTGAGATTCAGAAAATATTGGGGAAACCACAATATTTTGCCTCCATGGCATTTAAAGGCACCCAAATCCATTTAAATTCAGTATTTCCTGATATTCCCAAATATTAGTATATCCCTATCTATCTTGGTAATTCTACCAGAAGGGACACCACCTTCTGCCATCTGGCTCCTTACTGCTAGGATGTTCCCAAGGCATCAGAATGGGGCTCAGCCATGCCAATTGTACTTTAGGCTTCTTCCCTGACTCAGAGGTGGTTCATTCACAAAGTGGAGCAGGGGCTCTTTTTTTCCTGAATTGGGGGGGGGGGGAGGATTGGAGACACCAGCCTCACAGAGGAGGAGGGGGAAATAAGAATAAGAGTTGGTTCTTATATGCCTCTTTTCTCTACCCAAAGGAGTCTCAAAATGGCCTACATTTGCCTTCCCATTCCTCTCCCCACAACAGACACGCTGTGAGGGAGGGGAGGCTGAAAGAGCCCTTATATTACTTACACAGTCAGAACAGCTTTATCAGTATTGTAGCAAGCCCAAGATCACCCAGCTGGTTGCATGTGGGGGAACAATGAATCAAAACTGACTCACCAGATTAGAAGTCCGCACTCCTGACAACTTCACCAAGAGGCAAATCTCTGCTGAGAGAAGTGTGGGCTTCTGGAGTGCAGTCACTATAAAACATGGCAAAAATAAGTGTTGGGAGGGAAGCTTTGCAACTGGGAACCAGGAAGTCTTTGAACTGATGCCCTGGCCAATTAGGGAAGACTGCTTGGCTATGTCAGCATTGCAGGCACAGACAGGAAGTTAATTCACAAAACGCAGAACATCTACGTTCATACTGGGGCTTTAGAAGCCCGGTCTTTGAATATAGTGACTTATATCTGCTCCTGGATGTCGCAGGGGAAAGGTTGGGTCACCGTGGATCAATCATGGGTGTTGCAGAGGGAAAATTTAAAGTGCCCCCAAATCAAAATGGTAATCGAATACAGTGCAGAGGGGAGGTTTTTTGGGGGCAATGAGAGGACAAAAAGCAAAGTGCATACTCGACCCAGGATGTAGAATTATAGCCAGTCCGTAATAACTGTATAATCAATCAGAAGGTTGCAGTCATTTTCTTGACCACCAGGCCATCAAGATGGCACTATTAGTTGGAATTCTAAACTCTCTCAACCTCTGGTCCTGCCCCTGACACCAACATACTGTAATATTGCACCAGCAAAAGGATATGCATACCCATTGAACCTAATGGAGAAATAAAAAGAATGGTTCCCCAGCTCACAAAGCATAGGATTCTATTTTAACCTGCCATATCTCAGACAGGGCATTTATTTATATTTATTTCTTTATTTGATTATTTATGTACTGTTCCTCCATGAAAATAGACTTGGAACGGTATACAATAAATATAATACACATAAAACCTTCCCCTGCCCCTGATGCCCTCCACCAAGCTAATTGGACTGGGAGGATCTAAAAGGAGAAGGAAAGGCCAAGAAGGAGAGAGGCCCATTTCATTACCAGGCAGCTAGGACCTGAACAGGTAAGTCCATGCTTAACATCAATGCAAAGCCAGAGAAATCTCTGCCTGTTACCTGGCTGCCTGTTGTGCAGGTTTCAAATAGGCAGATGTGCCCTCCCAGAACAGGAAAGCTGCCAAACCTTTTCCTTGGACTTGCTGCCAGAATTGCTTTTTAGATGCTTGGATGCTTGCTTTTTAGATGCATTATAAGCTTGGAATCTTTCCTGTGTCTCTAGGTTAGTGGGTTAGGTAGATAGGAATCTTTCCCCGTTCTTGCTTCTTTCTCACTTCCTCTCTTTCTAGGATGGAATTCTAGGGGCAAAGGCTCCTTACAGCTCCCCTGATCATTGGTAGTGTGGCAATCCACACTATTCGATTGCAAAATATGGAGGGCTGAATTTGGTCAGGAACCTTATCCAGATGTTCCAACTCGGACCTCAATCACATAAGTCAAACATATGGTTAGTTCCATCATCTGGGCTGGCCAACTGGAACACTTCAAATATCCCATTATTTGTTCTTCTTCATGATCCTATGACTGTGTGGCTAGATAAATTTCTAGGAATTTCTAGGCTTATAGAATCATAGAATCATAGAGTTGGAAGGGGTCATACAGGCCATCTAGTCCAACCCCCTAAACGCAGGATCAGCCCAAATGCAGGATCAGCTTGTCTTCCTGATCTTCTGTGGATAGCCAAAAGTGCTTCTTGGATATTTCTTCCTGGTAGGACTCCCAATAATACTGTGTTTTTTCCATTGTGCAATTGAGTAAATGAGAGGATTGATTTGTGCAAATACCTGCTCCATACACTTGAATACATGAAACTACCTTATACTGCATCAGATCCTTGACCTATCAGAGTCAGTGCTGTCTACTTAGAGTCATAACAGCTCCCTGGAGTTCCAGCTGGAGGTCTTTCATCGGCTATCTGATCCTTGTTTTTAAACTGGTGATGCCAGTGATTGAATTTGGGACCTTCTTCATGCCTAGCAGATGTTACACTGAACTATAGTCCCTCCCCAAAGTCTACTTTCTCATGGCCTTGCAAGGACTCCCTCAGATTGTTTCCAATTTGGAATTTGAGTTTTTACCTAAGTAGAGTTCTATTCTGAGACATTTTACATAGTACAGACGTATTTTCTTTTTAGGTTCCAATGGAAAATTGCAATTTCATGCAAGTTGTTCTGCAGTAGGACTTTGTTTCCTGCTGAATGGTTTCTTCAATTTCTCCAAAGGATGCAGCTTCCCATGATGCAGCACTCACTGTTTCAATTTTTTTTTCCTTTGGTGTACATGTGTTAATGCAGCAACATAATTTGAATCGCCCTTTAGATTCAGTAACAGAGCTAATAGGGTTATAAATACTTTTGAAACACAAAGGGAATGTTTAAAAAAAATGCTGGTAGACTTATTGAAGAATAGAGTCCAGCAGAGGTGGAAAGAGATGGGCATACATATGCAACACTGATGACCCAAAATGGCGGCATGGCCAGGGTTGGTGGGGAAGGAATTCAGGATTTCTACAGTCAAAAATGGCAAGTTGAGACTCGAGCTAAAATTAGGGAATTTCCACACATTGGTCAAAATAGCAAAACGCCCAATGAATGCAAATGCACAATATTATATCACACCTCACTGGCCCACCTCAACTTATAGCTATCTTGACTTTTTCAGCCATCATTTCATGTATTTTACCCTCCTCATTTGCATCTGGAAAAGGCAGAAGAGAGAGCAACATGCCTTACATTTGTCACATTTTGGCTTGTCAATCACTTCAGGCAACCAATCCCCTCCCGGCATATCTTGTTGCTGTTTAAAGGTCCAGTGATGCCCACAAAAAACGTTTTGTAATGCGTATGCCCGACATCATAAAGGCATAGGGTTTTTGAAACGTATTTCAACAATCTATACATTTTCATGTTTTAGCCATATGTCACATCAATCTCACTTCCACACCCACATGACACACCCATGGCATACCTGTATAAATCTTCTAGGCAGCACACCTGTCAGCCATTGCTCTTTGTCTGCTTTATCAGTGGCCATTTTGGGAGCAAATTTGAAATGTAGAATCTCCTGCTCATGTTGTTGGCTCAGATCTCAATTCGTGTTGGATGAGTTGATGCCACCATCTTGCGAATTAGGGTGGACACTGCTATGTTCCCTGAGAGGATGCTCATGATACAGAGGATGGATCATTCTCATGGATCCTTCCCCAACTGTGCCTTGCAAAGCCAGACCTTCAGTCTTTCCACTGTGGATGGCTGCCACATCCCCATAAGAGTGCCTGAAGGTAGCGTCCATGAGTATGGAAATAGGAAGGATTTCTGTTTTGTGCTCCTGCAGGGAACCGTTGACCACAGCAGATGCTCCATAGATGCTGAGGTGGGCTGGAGTGGAAGGAGACACAATACCTTTGTCTTCCAGGAGTCCAACTTGTGCATGGACACCAGGGTCTTTGTCTCTGGCAACCCAACGGTGACCATCAAGGGAGTCCAGATTCCAGCTCTGATCCTAGGTGATGGGGCATACCCCTGAGAAGGTGCCTCATACCACAGCCTATATTCAAGTTCGACCCCAGTAGTGCCTTGTGGGCAGCAGGGATAGCCTGCCCAGACGTATGGCCAGCACCCATATGTACACCGGGCGTGCATATGTGGTGCTGGCTAGGAAGCTTGCAGAATGGGGCTTTCACCAGACCTGGGAGCAGGTCTGGACTAAATTTAAAAGATTAAAATTTGATTTTCTAAACAGCAGGGCATTCCATGGAAAACTGGATGGACTCCCTTCTACTCCCAGATGATGGACATCTGGGAGGCTGTGGGACACCCCTCATTGGAGCAGAGGAGACATCTATGTAGGTTCCTCCGTTTACTGATTGTTTCCTAGTGGCTGGCAGCTACCCCCCCCCCCTCCAAAGCATTCTTTTTGAAGATGCTATGGCAATGCAACACTTAATTAATGCTGATAAGTTTCCCCCCTTAGAGGAGAGAGTGTATGGACACTTGAAGGGAGTGCTCCAACTAAAAGAAAAAGTGACCCTTTTAAAATCAAGGTTAAAGGGTGGGTGGAAGCCACATTCAATGTTTTTAATCAAAAATTTTCTTTGTTGGTTTGGTGTCAGGAAATGATGTGATGGCTTGGGACTTTAGGAGCACCAAACTGTGTTTGTGTGTGTGTGTGGGGGGGGGGGGGGAGTTGTTTTAGTGTGGAAGTGGTGATGAGTATTGGAGGACCCTGGGAAAGAACTGCCTGTTTTTTTCCTTTTCCCTGTTATGTTTTTCTATATCAAGAACAACTGTTGAAGCCTGTGTAGCATAATATGACTCAAACATCCACCCACAGAAATCCCAGAAGTTACAAGGGGCTGCTACTAGGATTCATACAGTTGAAGGTGCTATCTTAGGTTTTGGATTTTCATGTTTTGTTTTATGCATTCTGTGGGGAAGGGTATGGTCATAGAATTGTGCCACTGTCACACTGGAATCCCCCTGCCTCTCATTGAGTGTCAATGATATGCTGTATCACATTTGATCAGAGTTGTGAATGTTGCCATGTTGTTGTTAGGTGCAAAGTCATGTCCAACCCACCGCGACCCCACGGACAATGATCCTCCAGGCCATAGACTGAAGTTATGCTGTTTGTTCCTCAAAGGTAACTTCTCTTTCAATTGCTGGTTTATCAACAAAACTATGCTAACATTGCACCAACATTACCATTGGCTCGCTGAAATCATGAGTCAGGTTTGATCACAGTCCAGACAATTTTGTGGCTGGCTGCAATATTATATTGGCTGAGATTGGTCTTCTTTCCCAGGGGCCTATCCTACTGAATACTATTTGATTCTTTTATTGCTCTATGAGTAAAGACCATCATCAGGAAATTAAGATGTTGTCATCTGTCCCAACAATTACTTCTCTCTTTGGGTTTTGACTGTGCCAAGGAATTGGTAAAACTAAGGATACAGAAAGTGGAAAGACAGCATAATTTGAATAGAATCAATAATCCACTGTATGACATCTCTCTTCTAAATAGATTATCTTCATTCTATGCCCCATTTTTCTAATATGATTAACACTGAACCTAGAAGGAAATTAACATTATTGCACTACAATGCTCTTCCTTCAGCATGGTTAGAATGAAAATTTAATAAGAACGTTCCTGTATATGTTAGGATGGTAACATTGAGAATACTGAAAAAGTGGGTATTGATTTCTGTATTTACAATCAATCATGCCAGAAACTGCAGTATTCCATCTTGACTGATTAAGGGCTACTTCAAGATATGCCAAATTAAAGGATCTCCTTTCCGATAGAAGTAAGAATTTATCCTATATTATTGCCAGATATATAAGACTAGTGATTAAATGTAGAAGTGTCTGGTTATATGTATAAGAGCTAGAATGGATCTATTGAATTTCTGAAGTATACTGGAATTTTTAATCTTTAAATAGGACAGGGTCCTATTAAATAAAAGAGTAAGGCCACCTGGGGAGGAGTTAGGGCGGGCCCTGTCCAGGATAAAGAAGAAGAAGAAGAAGAAGAGTTGGTTCTTATATGCCGCTTTTCCCTACCCGAAGGAGGCTCAAAGCGGCTTACAGTCGCCTTCCCATTCCTCCCCCCACAACAGACACCCTGTGGGGTGGGTGAGGCTGAGAGAGCACTGATATCACTGCCCGGTCAGAACAGTTTTATCAGTGCCGTGGCGAGCCCAAGGTCACCCAGCTGGTTGCATGTGGGGGAGCGCAGAATCGAACCTGGCATGCCAGATTACAAGTCCGCACTCCTAACCACTACACCAAACTGGCTCACGAAGCAGCTCCTGATTGAGCCCTCCGAGTGTCCATCCAGGGCCAAGCAGCCAATGGGGAGGCGCCTCACCAGGACAGACCAAAATTCCATTCACCCAGCCCAGTCTGGCTGCCAGTCTGCTCCTGACCACCAAAGGGAGAGGAGGTCAGTAGGGCTGCCAAGGGGGATGAGAATAGAGGCTTGGACAGGCTGTGCCAGCCCTTTTCGCCCCAAGGCTGTCCTAACTGCCATGTCCAACTGTAAATTGCCTCAGAACCCTGACAGAGCTGGCCGGAGGCTGCAGAGTGCTCCCCCTCCCCCCTTCAGGCCTGCTGCGAAGGAGCCTCTGACAGGCCCTGACTGAGGGGAGGGAGGCCTTTCCAAGAGCAACGCAGGGGAGACTGAGGGCCTTCCTTTTGAGGGGGGGGGCTTTCCCCTTCTGCCAAACAGTTGCCTGACAGGGAGGCCACAGAAAAGCCCCTTCTCACTTCAAATACTGCTCTGGCCGGGGGTTAGACACAGCCAAGCCATGTGTCTTTCTTCTTTACACCTCTCTGCAGATTTGAGGCCACTGCACAGCGTTATTCTGCAGAGGAAGCTGGCTCTTTTGTCTCCTGTTTCATCTGCACAACAACCCTATGCAGTAGGCCTCAAGTCTTTCAATTCAACAACAACCTGTGTGGGAAGCCTTAAATGTTTCTTCTCTACCACAACCCTGTCCAAAGTAGCCCTTTCTGCCTGGGGAGCTGATCTTTATACTCTGCAGGTGAGCTGTAATTCCAAGAGCTCTCCAGGCCACACCTGTAGGTTGGCTACCCTTGGGTTGGAAATATTCCTGGAGGTTTGGAGGTGGGACTTCAAAATCGTACAATGCCTCAGAGTCCAGCCTTCAAATGAGCCATTTTTGCCTGCAGTTGGTAGGGAGTGGTGCAGGAGTGTCCCTCCTGGGCTATGGGTTATGGCCAGCCCTTATCAGCAACTGTTTGTATTCTGGGGCGCAGACAGGCAGACCAGCATCAGTCCTGTGAGTCTGGAAAGTGCAGGAAGATATAAATAAATATTTACAGCCTGAAACTAAATAGAGAACAAGTAAATGTCTGGAGACATATCGTAACTGAAATAGTAACTGGCAAATAACCTTGGCCTGGCAAATAAAAAAAACAGTATTAAAAACCTTACTAAGGTCAAGACTGCTGTGCACAGACAGTCTTCCTCTTAGGGTTGCCAGCTTCCCTGTGAGGCTCGCTACCCCACCTCCCTCATGGGGAGTCTGCTATGGGGAGAGAAGGGGAAGACGATTGGAAAATGCTTTGAGACACCTGAGGCCCGCTGGGTCACTGCGGCCCATTCCCAGTTCTCTCAGATCTCTCACAACCCTACATACCTCACAGGTTGACTATTGTGGAGAGACAAATGGAAAAGGTGTTTGTAAACCGCTTTGAGACTCCTTTGGGTAGTAAGCAATAGGGTACAAAAATCCGTTCTTCTAAGGAGCAACCATGAAAGAAGCATGTGGCCACATAACATTTTACCAACAGTGAAAATATGGGAGACAGAAGGAACAGGGTGGACACCTGTGTACTGTGACTACCCTATGTGTATTAGGGCAGAGGGGCATTTTGGTGTCTGTGGCCTAATTCACACAAGAAGGGAAATGATGCAGAACTGGGAGGAATTGGTTGCCATGTAATCTTCCCCTAAGAAGAGTCTCCAGTCTGATTTTCCTTTCACATATCTTAGGACATGGCTCTGGAAAGCTCATCTGTAACCACTATGCCACAATTCCCAAAGGTCAGTCCTCTCCCACAATCAATGAACATTCCACACCACAGGTTCTTGACACCCATATCTCCATACCCATGGCCTCATTTGCCACCATGCCACCACAACCTCCCACACAACACACATGACAACCCCATGCCCTTACAGACTGGACAACTCCTCCCCTTCCTCTTCCCACTGCCAAGCTCTAGCGCCCGTTGTATTCTTGGAGACAACGGGCTTTGCCCCTAGTCAATATTATATTGCTGTATTCTGCTGTTATGCATTTTGTACCAACTACAATAAACATATATGTCTGTCATAAACATATGTCTGTCATAAAATGGCCAGGTTATGTTTAAATTAAGCATCATTAATTTACTGTTAGATCTTATGTGCATGCTTATATTTCATTGGTTTTTGTTAGCCTTGTTTAGCAAGAGTTAGCCGCTGTCTGTCAGAGAAAGGGTTAATGTTTATTGACAATAGTTGCTAGTGGGAACAGCCAAGTGTGGGTCATGTGATTTGTTTATTGTTGTGCATAAGTGTTTACCAGGGCCATTGTATATGTCCTTCTTAACCATGTCTGCAACTAATAACAGAAGAGAAGGATTTCTACTTCTTCCCTTTGTTCTCCTCTCACTCTTGGGCAGTGAGAAAGATCCATCTTAGACTCCAAACATGCAACAGCCAGGACTATAGAGCTCCTTTATGAGCTATAGGAAGTTCTGTATTTTCTTGTTTTATTTCCAAGTTTTCACTTGTCTTTTTAATACTATAGTCTCATCATTTATATATTAACTCTGTTAACTAATTTTACTTTTACACAATTTATTCAACATTTTTCAGTGGACATTATTCGTGCATTCATTTCTTTGAATTTCAGAGTTAGCTGGAGTAGCCTTTTGTAGTATAAACAAAAATGACTGGGTTGCAATGCACAAAACCTTACAATGAGTGAGATCTGTCTTATACTAAGGTCCATTCTGCACAAATTTAATGTTGCAGGAGTGTGGCAAATTGTAATCGCTACTAATATGCAGTTATGCACGACATCGTACACAATCTGCCACACTCCTGAAACAGTCCCGCTAAAAGTGCTTCATTGTAGCGCTTCCAGGGAAATCCCATAAGGTGGATTCACCCTCCGGAAAGCGCTACACTCTTGCAAGCAATCTGCAACACTAGCAAAAAAGACCTGTGCGTTAACATTGTTGCGGTTTCAGCACAGTCCCTCCCCCTGGCTCTCTCCTCTGAACTTCCAGCGAAGCAATCGCCATTTTTTTTTCTCGGAGCAAGCAGAGAGCAACGAACCGGCGAGCCTTCATTCACCCAGCGAGGCTTCTCCGGCTGCAGTCCCTACACAGAGCTGCTTTAAAGCTTGCCTCAAGTCACCAAGCATAACACAGCCACGTTTGCAAGTTCCCTTTATTTTTGGCCGAAAATCGCGCCCGTGCATGGGGGGGGATTTTTTTTTCACTTGGGGGAGCGTGGCAACGATGAATCGGCAGCTCACACGCCAGCTGCCAGCTAGATGGGTCTCTACGTTAGGAGGAAGCAAGGAATCAAGGAATCAAGGCATATTCGTTGCAACGTGTTCTTTTTTTAAAAAAAACCTGTTCTTAAAGGCAAAGGGGTTTTTCCAGAGCATGGTAACAACCGCCCATTGACAGCCAGGGGTGGGACAAAACATGGCAAAAATCGCTTCCTTTCTAGCGATTTTTGCCGTGACCGGAAACCTGTGGGAAACGATTGAAACACAATTGGATTCCACTACAAAGGCAGGTATGCGTTACACTATTTAAAATTCTGTTTTTTCTTTCCAAAAGCAGTTTGCCACATTGAACCTTGTGCGGAATGGACCTAAGTCAGACCATTCACCTATCAATGTCAATATTGTCTATTCTGACTGTACCGACTCACTAACTTTTAAGTAGAGGTCTTTCATATCACTTACTCTTTGATCTTTTAAATGCTGGAAATGGATGCTGGAAATGGAACCTGGGACCTTCTGCATGCAAAGTGGATGCTTTATCACTGAGTTGCTGCCCTTCCGCTAGTCTGTTAAAGTGGCACAAAAGTTCTTGGGTCTCTAACCATTGATTTTCATATCAGTCTCTTGGCATAGCAACTATCATATCCATAAGGGATTTTGTTATTCTCGTCATTCTTTTGTTTTCCAATCTTTTGATGCTTTCCAAATGTGATTGCTGCTAGCCCAATTCCTCTTTTTATGAGCTCTTCACATTCCATTCTCTGCAATGAGCCATCAGAGAGACATTTTCCCTCCTCTTTGAGCTTCTTTTTTCCTCTTCATCTGGCTTGTTGATTAAACAATGCTGTATTCTTGTTGTACAATCTATGTAATGTTCTTAAATACTATTGTTTCATTATTCTGTTTTTTGTTATTGGCCTCAGCTTTTGGAATGTTTTCTGATGAACTGAAGAAAGGAAAAAAACAAAATAGATCAGTAGTGTCACCGAGTCCAAATTCTTAATGAGATTTTTTCCCCTGTAAATAATTTCCAGATGTTTAGTGCACAGAGTTTGCCATACACTACCATGAGCTAATGACAAGTTGCTCCCTCTTTGTTAATGACAGCTACTGTTTCCCAGGAGGGCAGCCTGTGATTTCTTCTTACTTTCCACATTAAAATCTCCAAAGTAATTTTGCAGGAGCTTACCTTTTTCCAGTTGCAATCAAATCAATCAAATGCTTAGCAAAATTATTCCTGCCTGAATAATAAAGC